>NC_089582.1:97257436-97614537 GCF_019320115.1 Miscanthus floridulus | reverse complement strand
TAAAAACCTGCTTAGTACATGGGCCTAGCTAGGCCTTAAGATATTTAGTGACGACTTTTTAATGAGGTCGTCATAAAAAATTATGATGAAAAAATATGCAGTCGTCATAGAACAAGGTTTACCACACATGATCTATGACAAATGGTTTATCGTCATGCGGTCGTCATAAATACATCTGCTATGACAAAAATACTAGAAATAATGATGATAACAGGTCATCATAGATCATAAGATTTCTTGTAGTGTCGCTGGTGAGGTTGTCGCCGGAGAGAGAGGGAGAGGTGTGCAGGGCAACAATGGGCGGGTGGGGGTGGGGGTGGGGGTGGGGGTGGGGGGTGGGGTGTGCGGGCCAGGTGTGCAGGCAGTAGCCTGATATCCTGTACGTTTTCGTTTAATCACTTCCCAAATATGAAATATATTATCTAGCATCTAAATCTGTTTACTTAAATTTATCAGACCGACTTAGATATAATATTTTTCTCTCACAATAAAACAGCACCAGTCGGCTTATCAGCCGCAGAAAAGCCGAACACCTGTTAAAAAACCACACTATCTCACGGTATCTCATTGTCTCACCAAACCAAACAAATCATAACCTTTAAAAGAAAAAACCAAACGAATCATGTGTAGCAGGCTTGCAGCACCTCTTCGTACACGTTTCCACAATTCCACTGCCTCCTGCCAGGCACCGCCTGGCCGGCCTAGGCAGCGTCCGATTTTAGACGGCTGCGGGCGGCGGCTGTGATCGATGCCCGCACAAGTCCCCGCCTCGACCCCAGCCTGGCTGCCTCATGGATCCTCCGCCCCCGCTTCGCGCGCCCACCACCCGCTCGACGTAATGCCGCGCCGCCCCGCCGCGGACCGCCTCGCGCACCTCCCCGCCGCGCTCGCAGGCTTCGTCCGTGCGCGCGCTGCGGGGTCTGCCTCCGCGTGGTGCCGGTTCTCTTACGGCAACGCGCTGGCCGCCTGTGCCGCCGCCTCCGCGCCGTTGGTCTTCGCGGAGCTGCTCTACTGCGCAGCCTGGAAGGATGGGCTCTCGCGGGACGCGTACATCTGCAGCACCATGGTGGACCTGCTCGCCAAGCACGGCCGCCTGGGCGATGCGCTGCGGGCGTTCGAGGACGGGGATCGCGGAAGCGCGGTCTGCTGGAACACGGTTATCTCCGGGGCGGCGCGCAACGGTGAACACGCGCTCGGAGTCGAGATGTTCCGCGACATGGTGAGGGGTTCCTCCTGCGAGCCCAACTCGTTTACGTATTCTGGGGCGCTCAGCGCGTGCGCGGCTGGTGCAGAGTTGGGGGTTGGCAGGGCGGTGCATAGGATGGTGCTCCGGCGTGATCCCGAGTACGATGTCTTCGTTGGGACATCCATCGTTAACATGTATGTGAAATGTGGTCAGATGGGGGCTGCCATGAATGAGTTCTGGAGGATGCCAATCCGGAATGTGGTTTCCTGGACAACTGTGATTGCTGGTTTCGTGCAAGAGGAGGACTCAGTAAGTGCAATGCTGCTGCTTACGGAAATGTCGCGGAGTGGTGTGGCAATCAACAAGTACACGGCTACGAGCATATTGCTCGCCTGCTCTCAGATGTCCATGATACGGGAGGCTAACCAGGTGCACGGCATGATTATGAAGACTGTGCTGTACTTGGATCATGTTGTCAAGGAGGCTTTGATTTCCACATATGCAAATGTTGGGGCTGTTCAGCTGTGTGAGAAGGTGTTTCAAGAAGTTGGCACAGTTAACAACAGAAGCATCTGGTCGGCTTTCATATCTGGGGTTAGCAGGCATAGCCTACAAAGATCAATTCAGCTGTTAAGGAGGATGTTATGTCAGGGCCTAAGACCGAATGACAAATGCTACACTTCTGTTTTCAGTTCTGTTGACTCATCTGAGCTTGGCAGACAGCTGCATTCATTGGTCATAAAAGATGGGTTTATTCATGCTGTTCTTGTGGCAAGTGCGCTCTCCACCATGTACTCCAGATGTAAGGATTTGAAGGATAGCTACAAGGTTTTTGAAGAGATGCAGGAACGGGATGAAGTGTCATGGACATCAATGGTTGCTGGTTTTGCAACACATGGTCATTCAGTTGAGGCATTCCAGGTGTTAAGGAATATGATTGTTGAAGGTTTTACACCAGATGATGTGTCGTTAAGTTCCATTCTTTCAGCCTGCAATATACCGGAGTGTTTGCTCAAAGGGAAGGAAGTTCATGGACATGTCCTTCGTGCCTATGGAGGAACCACGTCCATTAACCATTGCCTTGTTTCCATGTATTCTAAATGTAAAGATGTACAAACAGCTCGAAGACTTTTTGACGCAACTCCATGCAAAGACCAGATCATGCTATCTTCAATGATATCTGGATATGCTATTAATGGTTATAGTGAGGAGGCAATCTCATTGTTTCAGCTTATGTTGGCAGCTGGTTTTCATATAGATAGGTTTTTATGCTCATCTGTTATTAGCATCTGTGCTGACATGGCACCATTCTATGGTAAACTGTTACACGGGTATTCAGCCAAAGTAGGCATACTGTCTGATCTATCTGTGAGCAGTTCACTTGTGAAGTTATACTCCAAAAGTGGCAACCTGGATGATTCTCGTAAAGTTTTTGATGAAATAGATGTTCCAGATTTAGTTACATGGACAGCGATAGTTGATGGATATGCTCAGCATGGAAGCAGTCAGGATGCTTTGGCGTTGTTCGATTTGATGATTAGATGTGGGGTAAAACCAGACACTGTCATACTTGTGAGTGTTTTGTCTGCTTGTGGCCGAAATGGTTTGGTTGAAGAAGGGTTCAAACATTTTAATTCAATGAGAACTGTGTATGGGGTTGAGCCAGTGTTGCACCACTACTGCTGTATGGTTGATTTACTTGGTAGATCTGGGAGGCTTGTAGAGGCAAAAAGTTTTATTGAGAGTATGCCTGTGAAACCTGATTCAATGGTGTGGAGCACACTGCTTGCTGCTTGCAGAGTTCATGATGATGCTGTACTTGGACGTTTTGTAGAAAATAAGATCCGTGAAGAAAATTGTGATTCAGGTTGTTTTGCTGCTATGTCAAACATTCGAGCAAATTCTGGAGACTGGGAAGGTGTAATGGAAATAAGAAAATCAGTCAAGGATGTGAAGAAAGAACCTGGATGGAGTTTATTGGAAGAATAAATATGCTTCAATAGATATGTAAAAGAAGGGTGAATACTACACAGAACTTCGAAACATGTGCGATGCGTTGGCATAAATTGGCTATAGAAACTCACCAAAACATATTGCAGCGTAGGTAACTATATAAAAAAAAAGGACGTACCCAGTGCAGAGAGCTCCCGCTCTATGCGGGGTCTGGTGAAGGGTGTCAGTGGCAAGTCTTACCCTCGCCTGTGCAATGCGAGAAGACCGCGACTCGAACCCGGGACCTTCCGGTCACAGGCGGTAAGACTCTACCGCTTGCACCAGGCCCGCCCTTCAGCGTAGGTAACTATGTACTGAAGAAACTTCATATCTCTGAAAGATTTTTGAAAAACTTCTGTGATCTGCTTTCTAATTAGTGAATGTATTACAGATGTGTTCGGTTGAGGGACCAACTCATGTAGGATTGTTTGGTTGATCACTTTGTTATGGCCTTATGGGACCATTCCATGAATTTTTAGGTATATTTCCTGACTTTATACATATTTTGTTGTAACAGGTAATGATTTGGTCACATGACACCGTTTTTTTCAAATCCAGAGCAACTAGGTTTATACCATACAATTCCTCATACCTAACGCCCAACAATATATACTGTCTGACTTAAAACCTTAGCTATTATCTTAGAGAAACTAGAACAGTGCATCAGCTGGTCCTGGTTATATATAAGTGATATTAGTGATACTAGATAACACTGTTGAGCCTCTTCCGCTGTACTTTGCACTAGCAATTTTACTGAATCTTACGCATATTAAATAATTCTCAAGTCATTTCTCTCTACACGAAGAAGAATTGGCAGTTATCAAAAGTTCCCACTGATGATGGATCAGCTTTTGCAGAATTCGTTCTGTAATAATTTATTCACTGTTTCCCTAATATGGAATTTGCATATTTGACATGAGGTCACACTTCTAATTCTCAGTGAAATTATAAGGTATTCGTAATACTGAAAAGCTGAATATATATTTTTTACTGAGCTGTTCTCTCTGATAGATTTTTTGCTAATGTGGGTACAGTTCATGTGATATAAAGCTAACTGAAAATGTTTAGTGGGGATCTCTTCGTGTTATATATCTAACTATGTACAATATTTTTCAGTACAGCTGCTATTGGACATTCTATGGGGGGGGGGGGGGGGGGGGGTGCAATGGCGAGAATCACATGGCATGGCATATTAGTTTTCCAATCATCTGGTGAATCTATTCCTAAATCAGATGGCGAACATATTTCTTGTGGAATTCCACACATTGCTGGAACTGTATCCATCACTAGGTTTTATTCCAATACCTCCATTCGTGTCTATAGCCCGATGAACCAGGTACCTTTTAATTGGACAGTTAAGCTGTCCAAACTGTGTTCGGCAAAGCTTCAGACATAGTATTCCAGGGGCCATTCTCAGAAGCACCAATGTGGCGTCTGATGGCAAATGGCCATTCTCTGACAGAGCTAAAGACAGACCGTGGTTGAAGTTTATTGCTTTATTGCACGAAGTGCCATCTTGTATTCTTGTGACTGTTGGGCTTTTGCTAATACGCCCTCCTGCAGACTGTTGATTATGAATCAATTTCCTGAGCAAGAGGACCTTTCCAAAGCAAAATGGTAAGCTTGTATGGACTGCAAAGCAGATAACAGATTTTTTTCAACCATTATTTTGGTGATTTCCTGCTTCATGTTTGGTTCGTATTTCATTGTGCAAATCATTATTGTTTTGACTATCATACCATAAGCCATAACAGAACTCATGTCATTTTGTAGATTTTAGAAATATTTCTTTTTGTATACTTGAAAAAACTATAATCAGATGTAGTGATGCAGACACTGGCGGAGCCACCGCCCGGCCACCCTGGGTGGCCAGCCAGGCTCGCCGGCGAATTTAATGGAAAATTTCCTTTGTACAGAAGAATAGCACTGTAATTTATTAACTTTATTAGCTAAATACTTGTTGAATAATGAAGATTGCCCGGGCTTCTAAAAGCTTCTGCCTCCGCCACTGGATGCAGAGATGTATATGCTCTGTACGGACTGGATGCTCCCTGGCATGATATGGTCACCAGAACTCCAGAAGCCAGCTTGTATTGCTCAAACTTCGTTTCATCACACCCCAATGCAGCTTTCTTGTTCAAACTTCTTTTATTTTGCTCTAGCTCTGTTTCTTTTCTTTTCTTTTGCTAGTACTGCTTGTAATAGTCGTATTTGCTAGCCTAGAAAGATGATGGATACAAGATTTGAGACACAATCATCCTGCTTTAACATCATATTCATTGCCTTCTTATTTTCTCTCTCATCTCTCTTTCCTTTTCCCTTGAGGAACATGCTCCTCCAGCACGAATCAACTTTGCATGCCCTATCTCTTTGAACATGGTACGATTCATTTCAGAGAGATGTATAATTCGCGTGTCACTATAACCTTGGAATATTGTCTTTGGCTTTCGGAGAGATGTACATTTGCGTGTCACTATAAGCTGAGAATATCTTCTTGGATAAAAACAGAGTGCTGCAATGGAGAAGAGCCGTTCTCTTCCCAGTTCCCAGTTCCCAGCCATTTGTTTCGCTCTGCCACCACCCACCAGCCGGTTCTCCAATGTGTTCTTTTGTACCTACAATTAAGCCTTCAGATCAGCAAATCTAGACAAAAAGTCATACAATTTATATGCTGGCTCCGTTGTAAGTCTTTCTTGGCTTATCGTTTTTCGTCTAATCAATTACTCCATTTGTCCTAAAACATAAGACATGTACATATTTAAAAATTTAAGCTTTGTTATATTCGATCAACAATTAGTCTAATCATATAAAAAATGTGTAGTACAAAAGTGATTACAATAGATTTGTGTTTATAAACAATTTCCAAAGATCAAACTCTTGTTTTTATAAATTGTGCACTATATAAAAAATTAGTTAATTTTAAAGACCACACCAAATCAAATTGCGCCTTCTATTTTGAAGGCGGAGGGTTTTAAAGACGAAAAATAATTGTCATTCCTCATCCAACAATTGTTTCCCCTCGCCTTTCTTGCAACTGTTCTTTGTAAAGTAATATGTTGTTCTCCCGGCGTGTGAACGCGCAGCAGGGGCAGGCACCGAAAGGCTCCCCTGTCGCACTGTAGCCGCACCAAAGTCAGCCATGTTGTCACATCTGGTCACTGTAGCAGCATGGCAGTCTGACATGTCTGTGTACTAGGATTAGATGTGTAGAGTTGTATATATAGTTTTCTACTGCAACTCAGTAAAGTGAGTGAGTTCAGTTTTGCCATCTCCTCTGCAGAACTCCAGCCAACACTGGTGCTTGTGTTGTGTGTGCGCGCACGCTCTGTTCTCCCTCTCTTCTTCTACCTCTAGCTATAGTGTGTGGTCGGCAACGCCGGGGAGCGGTCGGCTCACCCGTGCTGGAGATCCAGGGGCCAACAAGTGGTTTCGAAGCCGTATAAGCGACGTCGCCAGACTAACCGCTGGCGATGACGGACAATTTGGAGATGGACGACAGCAGCGGCGCTGCTGTGGCTGCCCAGCCACGATAGGAGGTCGTCGTGCGCACGGTACGAGAGGTCAGTGGCACCAGTTGGCCAACGCTGACTCGCACCAACTATGGCGAGTGGGAGGTGACCATGAAGGTTAAGCTCAGAGCCCGACGACTCTGGAATGCCATTGACAAGGGCACCGACAACGAAGAAGACGACATGTCAGCGTTGGAGGCTATCCTCGCTGCTATGCCAGTGGAGTACAGGGAGCCGTTTGGGGCGAAGAACTCTGCTAAGTTGGCGTGGGAGGCCATTGCAGCGATGCGCGTCAGCTCCGACCGCGCAAAGAAGTCGATGGCCCAGCTGCTGAAGTAGGAGTACGCCACCCTCAAGTTCAAGGATGGTGAGTCGGTGGGGGACTTCTCCCTCCGCCTGTAGTCGCTCATCATCAAGCTGAGGAGCCATGGTGTCACCATCAACGAAGAAGAGGCTGTCTCCAAGTACCTCCACTCTGTGCCGGTGAAGTACATCCAGATCACTCTCTCCATAGAGACAATGTTGGACTTGTCCACCCTCACCATTGAAGATGTGATAGGCCGTCTACGGGCGGTGGACGAGCGCATGGAGCAGGCCACAACAACGACAGACAGCGGCAAGCTGCTGCTGATAGAGGAGGAGTGGGTTGCCCGAATGAAGAAGTCCAGGGAAGCCTCCTCCAGCCATGGTGGCGATGGCAAGCGCCGCGACAAGGCTTCTTCGTAGAAGAAGGTCGACCCCAACGCCTGCTGGCACTGCGGAAAGAAGGGCCATTGGGCAAATGAGTGCCCAAATCGCAAGCAGGAGAAGAAGACTGAGGCTCATTTAGTGTAGGCTGATGAGGATGATGAGGCCACTCTCCTAATGGCGACGTCGCACGGAGTCGAGCTGTCTGACAGCTGCCTAAGCGGGAAGCAGCAGAGGCTACCGTTCCCAAAGGTGGCCAAGTATCGCATGACGGACGCTCTCGAGCTAGTCCACGACAATCTCTACGGGCCAATCACACCAGCCACAAACGGTGGTCGACGATACTTCCTCCTACTTGTGGATGATTGCAGTCGCTATATGTGGCTGCAACTCCTGACGAGCAAGGACGAGGCGGCGGAGGCGATCAAGAAGTTCAAGGCACGCACAGAGGTGGAGAGCAGCAAGAAGCTACGCGTGTTGCGGACTGATCGCAGCGGTGAATTCACTTTGGTGGAGTTCGTTGCGTACTGCGCGGATCAGGGTGTGGTGTGACACCACACCGCGCCGTACTCGCCATAGTAGAATGGCGTGGTGGAGTGGCGGAACCAGACGGTGGTCGGCATGGCTTATCCATGATGAAGGCCAAGAGCATGCCGGCAAGGTTCTAGAGTGAGGTGGTGACCGCGACGGTGTTCATCCCAAACCATGCGCCCACCAAGGCTCTGAAGGGCAAGACGTCGTTCGAAGCTTGGTGTGGGCGCAAGCCGAGCGTGTCCTTCCTCCGGACATTCGGCTGCATCGGCCACATTAGGAAGACAAAGCCAGTCCTCACCAAGCTGGAGCACAGGAGCACATTGATGGTGCTCCTGGACTACAAGGAAGGTACCAAGGTGTACCGGCTCTACTGTAACACCTCTGGTGTTTTGACCTAATACTAAAATTTGACATGTCATCATGTGCATTGCAAAGCATTCATATATTTTAAAGTTTTGAATGTATTCACTAAATAAGGTTTATTTCGTAATGTTGTTATTTCATGTGATGTGTTTCAAAAACCCTAAATAAAGATCATGACCACAAGGGTCAAATTTCATGTGATCATGTGAGGCCATGTGTCATTTGACTCAAATAACCCTAATGGGCCATGTTACTGGTCAAAAATCAAAATTTAAGAAAAAGGAAGACAAATCAAATTTGAATTCAAATTCAATTTATAAAAGTCCTTTATGCCCCTTTTGGCTAATTCAAAATCCATGTGGAATTTGGGGTTGAGGCAAAAGGCAAAGTTGGAGATTATTTTATGTGGATCAACTTTGGTATTCAAAGTTTTTCAAGTTTACATATAAAATTTGGAGTAATTCTGAAATGATTCAAATGCTCAAATGCACCCCAAATTCAAATTTCAAAATGGAGGCAGAATTTGAAAATATTTCTAGAAGCAAAGTTGTAGAGTTTGAAAAATTGAACAACTTTCATTTTTGGAGATTTTCAACTTCTTTAGAAAATTTGGGAGTAATTTGAAAAATAGACTCAGTGGCAGTTCTGTAAATAATTCAAAAATTAAGATTTACATCACCGCTTGCCATCGGCGCCACGTCTCTGCCGCCGCCGAGCATTTTGCGCCGCTTCCTCGCGCCCTGGCACGTCTTCATCGCCATAGCGTCTTCGTCGTGTGCTGTCGAAGCCAGACGAGCTTCTCCCAGCTATAAATAGTCGTACCGTCGTCGTCCCTCTCTTCTTTTCCCGCCTCTGCTCGCCGATGACGACCTCGCTGCGCTCGCAAAATTCACCGCCGTCGTAGCATCTTGAGTCAGTAGCATCCGCTAGTAGCTCCGCCTCGTCTTCCTGCTCCTCCCAAGCCTGATTGTGTCGCCCCTGGAAGTCCAACGCCGCCACGCGACTTCGTCTTCTTCGGAGCCGACCGGAGCTCCGCCATCCTCGGTCTTGCGTGGTCCCGTCGATCCGGTACATCTCCGCCTTCACCGAGTCTACCTACGTGATCACGGTGAGCTCCTAAATGTGAAGACCGTTTCGCTTTAGTCCCTACTGCAGCGTCACCGTGGCTACGCCGTTCACCATCGTGCCCAGTCCGCCATGCCCGGCATGGAGGTGTCTCCAGTGCACCTTTTTCCTTTCTGATAGCTGAGATTGGTTCTGGGGAAATAGTAGATCATTTTGGTGAGGCCTGTTTCGCCGGAGCGTCACCGTCGGCGCATTTTGCGGCCGGTCAGTGAGGGCAGCGCCGTCGTGACAAGTTTGGGTCACTGACGGGTGGGGTCAGCCTGTCAGTGCGAGTGAGGAAGAAGAAAAGTGATGATTTTTATTTTCTGAATTTGTGAATAGTGCTAAAACTTTGGGAATTTGTAGGAAATTCATGATAGCTCTAAAAATTTTGAAATTTTGTGTGTAGCTTCTGTACATGTTCTAGTATGATTTAAAAATTTGAAACTTGAAATTTGAATAAAGTTTTAATGCTCAAATATTCAGTCCATTAATTGAAAAATACAATTTCCATGATTTTTGTAGGTCACTGTATAATTCCAAAAATAATGAAATTTGTTTTGGTACACTAATTTGTCATGAGGAAGCTTACATAAAATTTTCAGGTCATTTGGAACAAGTTCATTTTTGGGCTTAATTCCAAATTAATTCAAAAATAAATAAAGACAAACCCTAAGTGTTTGATTAGTGTTGGATCTTGTTTTGGTCATGTTTTGTGACTAGTAGGGTTTCAAGATCCATTTGGTCAAGTCACATGTGTGGTTCTTGATGGTAAGATTGCAAGTTGGTTTTGTTGGCTTGCAACTGTACCGTGAAATAAAATCGTTTGCGGGGTGTTTTTACATTTTATGTACCATGAAAGCATCATGTTTACATTATCATCATGTTGAAGCATATATTATTATTTCGTGTAGAATCCAAGAGTGAAACAATTCTAGTTGAGCAAGTTCTAGAAGAATCCCCGGTTGTCACGGGATTCGATAATTGTGGTACTGATCCGGAACCTAAGATCGTCAATGAAGGCAAGCCCCGGTTTATGCATTAAGCCATTACCTTGTTTACTTTGAAAAGTTTATCACCTATGTTATTTATTGCATTAAGTTGTTTAATTCAAATGTTACCTACTTGATGCATTACCTACCTTGATAATTGTGTACCATCCTTGAAGATGTTTTCATTTACAAAGGCGTAGTATGCTTAGTATGCTTTATGGTAGGCTTTCAAAGTAAAAGTTTCGATACAATCAAAGATGGCATACTGGCCAAAGAAAGAAAGAATGTAGAATGAACTAGAGACTAGTCGGATGACTTATCTTGAATGTTGGGTAATGTTGCCGGCTATGTCGCTTAAAGGCCACTCATTGTGGATCTTCTGAACGAGACACTTTGTAGTACTGGTCACATACTCTAGTAAGCCTACTTCGGCTAATTCGATACTAAGACGAATGCCCACGCACTGAGAGTGGAGAGATATCGGGAGTAGCGTGTACCCTCGTGGCTGGAATGTGGCTAGATTTGAGGTGTGTTGTGCTCTAGGGTGGCATGGAGACGGCTTAGTATAGGAGGATCCAGTAGCGAGGTTGATATATGCAAGATTAAGTTCTACATATGTCGTGTGATAAGGAATCTCCAGCTGGGACTTGAATCAATTTGAATTGCCGGTGCTCCACGGATATGGAGACTCGATTCATTACAGAAGCAATGCAGGACTGGTGAATTACTAAAATATGAGAAAAATAGTGGAATGAGAAGGAATGGAATATGGGAAATGTATATTTAGTTGAGATAATGAACTAAAAGGACTTAGGGGTAAAATTTGAGAATAGGATAAATATAGTAAGCTTTTGGCAAAGGACTTTGAATTTTGCTACATCCTTACCTTGTCCCAAACCCCTGCATCCCTAAAGTCTTACACCCGTTATGTCGGGTTAGTCTTGTTGAGTACCTTTGTACTCAGGGTTTGTTAACCCTTGTTGCAGGTGAGTCGCATGCGCAGGCTTGTTTTGGTCCCTGCTGCATGTCCGTGTTTGAAGTCAATGACGATGAGGAGTGATGAATGGCCTTTGGACAAGGCACTAGTTTGTATGATAAATAAAGTAAATATAATATTATCCCGCTACTATAGTTGTATGACACTTATGGTATTGTAAGTTTGAAAACAACTGGTTTGTAAACTATGTTATCTTAAGACTTTTGCTATCTTTTACTCTGATGTATATATTTGAATAAACTATTGTAATCTACAATGACTGTGATTGGATCTTGTTTGAAAAGAGAATCGTGGATGATTCGGGTTTCCCGAGGACACCCGACAGACCTGTTGAGTTGTTGGGAACTCGTGAACGCTATCCGAGGTCTATCAAGACAACGATAGGTGCACATGGGCCCGATTCCTTAGAAGGTTCTGCCATAGCTCGTATCAGAGCGGTTCCCATCTAAGATCATTGTAGGTTACTTTGGAAAACCTTCAAATTGATTTGGATAAAAGAAAGTAAATTTGATATTTTAAAGTTCAAATTTCTTTCTTCTTACCTTTGATCTAGCCTCAATCCTGTCTTATTTGAAATTTTGTGGTGGATAATATGATTAGGTTGTCCTATGTAGTAAAAATCTAGTACTTATGATTATATAAATCTTTTGTACCTAGATTCGTAAGATCGATTCATGCATTATGCTTGAGCACATTGCATAATAATTCCCCTTAATAGTGGTTGGGTAAGTAATGTCAATAAGCCTGGGCAAAATACCCGATATCCATTACCCGTACCTGAATTATCTGAATCCGGACCCAAATTACCCAAACCCGAGGTACCCGATCCCAAATTCGGATAGCGATTTTGATTACCCGAAATTAGTTTGGGTAATTCAGGTAATATCCCCTGGTACCCAAACTACCCGAACTACCTAAAGATTTGTTTTGTCTTTGTATTCATCATGTGTTGTTAGCTGAACCATTTAACTTATCACTTTATTAGAATATAATTCTCTCTATTTGAATGAGTGACTGTAATATATTATTCTCTACAAATTGCTATTGAAATTCTATATAAATTGCTGCTGAAATTATGTATAGATCGCTACTGAAATTTAGTGTAGTTTGTTGTTTTCTGTAAATTTGGGTATATCGGGTATTACCCGAACCCGAACCCGAACCCAAATTATCGGGTACCTGAATTTGCGGGTAGTGTTTTTTCGGGGGTAATATCGGGTAGCAATTTTTATTACCCGAATTTTGAATTACCCGAATTACCCGACCCGAAAAAATCGGGTAACCCAAACGCCCAGGCTTAAATGTCAATCCCATTCTTGCTAACCTCCATTATCCTCAAGCTATTCTTATAGTCCTACCTTAAATCCTATAGGCTATGGCAAAGACCAAGAAAACTGCACGCAAGTCCACCGGACCTCATGGAGTCCCTCGTCATCAGTTGGCACCAAGAAACCACGAGCTTGGTGAAGGTAGTGCCAAGACCCTAGGAGATGAAGGATCTTCAAGCAACCCCGCCAACGTCGAGAACCTTAACAAGGAGCTCAACACTCTTCGTCGAGCTCATGCCAAAGATCAAGAAGAGCTAGCAGAAATGCAAAGGGGTATCACCATGACCATGGAGCTGTGGAATGAAGCCTAGACACGAGAGGATGCAGCCAATGAACGCGTCCATGAGTTGGAGTTCTACGTAGAAGACCTAGAGATGGACAATGCCATTCTTCATGAGAATGTCCACATGCTGTATGCTCAACTTCATCCTCCTCTTGGGGATGGTGAAGTTACAGATGAAGAAATGATTGTAGCTCCAGGAGAAGTCGAGAATGAAGAAGAGGAGGAGGATCCTGAGGAGTTGGTGTACTTCTTAGATGAAGATGAGGTTTCGTCCGATATAGGCACGGATGCCGAAGACTGAGAGCGTGGAGTAGAAGTAGTTCCTTTACTGCTTTCCTAGAAAACTAGGGTTGTCTTGTGGGATACAAGACATGTAATATAAATAAGGACCCTTTGTAGCATGAAACCTTTTAAATGCTTTCAATAAAGAATAATGTAAGTAAATGTGTTTCTCTAATAGATGCCTCGTCCTATCACCCGAACTGGTGCTGGTGGCTCGCACAACGATGATGAGTGCCCAAATCCTCCACCAATGCCCTCGACTATGGCAGATGCCATAGCCGCACTCATCAACGCAACGGCAGAGAATGCTAGGCTGTTAAGGGAGTTGGCGCAGAACCAGCAGGCACCATACCCTAATCATAGCCGTCGTAATGGAAATGACGAGTCAACTTATGTGGATTTTACTGACACACGTCCATCGGTGTTATCTAAGGTAGAAGAACCTTTAGAAGCAGACGATTGGCTTAGGACAATAGAGCAAAAGTTCGAGCTGATTTACTGTACCGAGGTTCAGAAACCTAGGTTTGCGGCACATCAACTCCGAGGAGCTGCTGGTGCCTGGTGGGCAAATTTGGTGGCAGTACAGCCCGCTGGTCACCAAATCAACTGGAGGGAGTTCAAGGATGCCTTTAGGGCACACTATATTCCAGACGGTGTGATGACCATGAAGTTAGAAGAGTTCTTGGCTCTTAAGCAAGGGGAACACCCAGTGATGCATTATGTTGGGCATTTCAACCACCTGTCGCAGTATGCTATTGAGTATGTGAATACTGACAGGAAGAAAAAGAATCATTTTCTTAGAGACCTGAACATTAAACTTCAGACCATGATGGCAACTTGTGGTAACGCAACTTACCACGAGACAATCAACATTGTTATCGCTTCAGAGGAGAATTACCGCCGACACAAGGAGACGAAGAAGAAGAAAATATTTGCTTCCGGATCGTCGAGTGGAAAGCATCAGAAGATCATATACCATCCTCAGAATCATGGCCATGCACCATTCCGCCCACAACAAGGCCAAAGCAGGCAGCAGATCTTTATTCGCCTTGCAACTAATACACCTTATACTCATCAAGCACCGCAACAGCAGAACAATACAAATAATGCAAACCGCAATGCTACTCCCCAGAATCACAATTTTCCATGCTATAATTGTGGTAAACCCAGACATTTTCCCAAGAATGTCCATATCCTAGGAAGAATAATCCTAATGCACCCAAAGCCCCTGTTAATCAAGCTCAGAATCAGTACAAGGGCAATGCTCAGAACAATCAGAAGGGTCAGGCTGAGAAGAAAACTAGAAGGGTCTTCTATACTCAAGTGGAATCTATTCCTGAAGGAGAACCAGTTATGATGGGTATGTTTCCCATTGCTAAGCATCCTGCAATTACCTTATTTGATTCTAGTGCATCCCATACATTCATCAATCGTACATTTGTTGTGAAGCATGGGATAGCTATTGGGGAAACAAAAGAACCCTATCATATACAGTCGCCTGGGGGACGAATCTGTACAAGGGAGGTAGTTCAGCATGTACCTATTGATTTGGGAGGTTATGAGTTCCCTACCAATATGCTGATATTAAAGGATCAAGATATAGATGTGATCCTTGGTATGAACTGGTTAACTCAACACGGGGCTATCATAGATGTCCTGCGTAGAACCATAAGGGTAAATGCACCTGGCAGCAAAACCCAACTTCTCATCCAACTTCCCTTTCCTAAGAGTACAATGGAAATAGTCTGTGCAACTATTGTTGAAGGAGTCGAGAAAATTTCAGTGGTATGTGAGTTTATGGATGTCTTTCTCGATGATCTGCCTGGTCTGCCACCAGACCGAGACGTAGAGTTCAGAATTGATCTAAAACCAAGGACAGCACTAGTGTCCAGAAGAGCATATAGGATGCCACCCAAGGAACTAGCAGAATTAAAAATGCAACTACAAGAGTTGTTAGACAAGGGTTTCATTCAACCCAGTTTATCACCTTGGGGATGCCCTGCTATCTTCGTGAAGAAGAAGGACCAAACCTTGAGGTTATGTGTTGACTATCGGCCATTAAATGAAGTCAACATCAAGAACAAATACCCCTTACCCTGAATTGATTTGCTTTTTGATCAACTTGCGGGAGCTAAGGTATTTTTGAAGATAGACCTAAGATCAGGCTATCACCAGATTAAGATCAGATGTGAAGATGTGCCGAAGACAGCATTTACTACTCGATATGGTCTATATGAGTATTTAGTCGTGTCTTTTGGGTTGACCAATGCCCTGGCTCATTTCATGTACCTGATGAACTCAGTTTTCATGCCTGAGTTGAATAAGTTTGTCGTGGTGTTTATTGATGACATTCTTATCTACTCTAAGAGCAAGGAGGAACATGCGGAACATCTCTGTATTGTTCTACAAAGATTAAGAGATCACCAACTATATGCCAAATTCAGCAAATGTGCATTTTGGTTGGAGGAAGTACAATTTCTGGGTCATGTACTATCTGCTAAAGGTATAGCTGTTGATCCGAGTAAGGTAGAAGAAGTCCTTAATTGGAAAGCACCTACAACTGTTCATCAAGTTCATAGTTTCCTAGGGTTGGCAGGGTATTACTGTCGGTTTATCCCTGACTTCTCCAGAATTGCGAAGCCAATTACTGAACTATTGAAAAATCAAACTAAGTTTGTATGGTCGACAGAATGTGAGGAGGCCTTTCAAACATTGAAGAAGTTGCTGACAACTGCACCAGTATTAGCACAACCGGATATCAAGAGGCCATTTGATATCTATTGTGATGCATCTGGAATTGGTATTGGCTGTGTTCTTATGCAAGAAGGCAGAGTCATAGCATACGCTTCCAGACAACTCAAGAAGCATGAGGAACATTATCCCACCCATGATCTTGAATTAGCTGCTGTTGTCCATTCACTCAAGATTTGGCGATATTATTTATTGGGAATCTATGTCATATCTATACGGATCACAAAAGTTTGAAATACATCTTCACTCAGTCAGAGTTGAATATGAGGCAAAGAAGATGGTTAGAACTTATCAAAGATTATGATTTAGAAGTGCATTATCATCCGGGCAAGGCTAATGTGGTTGCCGATGCCCTGAGTCACAAGAGTCATTGTCATTGCCTAATTGTAGAACCTATGCAACAAACATTGTGTCAAGAGATGGAGCATCTGAATTTACAAATCATAGAACAAGGTTCCCTGTCCAATATTGTAGTTGAGTCCACTATCAAAGATCAGATCATTGCTGCTCAACAGAAAAGTAAGGGCATAGCCCATATTAAGGATAAAGTCAGATCTAGAAAACCAACATGTTTCAAGATTGATGAATCAGATGTCGTATGGTTTAAGGATAGATTGGTAGTACCCAAAAATCCAGAGCTGTGAAAGCAGATTCTTGATGAAGCTCATTCTACAAGATACTCCATTCATCCGGGTAGCAACAAAATGTATCATGATCTGAGAAAGAGATATTGGTGGACCAAAATAAAAATAGAAATAGCTCAATATGTAGCCAAGTGTGATGTTTGTCAGAGAGTCAAAGCGGTTCATATGAAGACTGCAGGTCCATTACATTCGTTGCTAGTTCCATCTTAGAAGTGGAAAGATATTTGTATGGACTTCATCGTGGGATTGCCTAGGACATCTGCAGGCTACAATTCAATATGGGTTATTGTTGATCGTCTAACCAAGATAGCTCATTTCCTACCAGTCAGAGATAAATATCGAGCGGAGCAGTATGCAAAGCTTTATCTTGATAGAATCTTTAGTCTGCATGGGGCACCCAAGACCATTGTCTCTAACAGAGGGTCATTGTTCATATCTAAGTTTTGGAAAAGTCTACATGAGTCTTTAAGAACTAAACTTATCCGTAGTTCTTCTTATCATCCGCAAACAGATGGCCAGACTGAAAGGGTAAATCAAATTCTTGAAGATATGTTAAGAGCATGTGTTCTTTCTTTCGGTGCTAAATGGGATGAATGCCTTCCCTTAGTTGAATTCTCGTATAACAATAGCCATCAAGAGGGCATTAAAATGGCACCATTCGAGGCACTATATGGCCGTAGGTGCCAAACACCTTTAAATTGGTCAGAAACTAGAGAACGTTGGTTCTTTGGACCGGATGTGGTCAAGGAAGCTGAAGAGAAAGTTAAACTCATACAAGCCAATATGAAGGTAGCTCAATCCCGATATCAAAGCTATGCTGATAAGAGGAGACGACCGCTAGAATTCAAAGTGAGAGATTATGTCTACCTCAAGGTCTCACCAATGAAAGGAGTTCATCGTTTTGGGATTCGAGAAAAGTTGGCACCCCGTTATGTCGGTCCTTTTTAGATCCAACAACGATGTGAACCAGTCGCCTATCGCGTCAAGCTACCAGATCACATGTCAGCGGTGCATGATATCTTTTATGTATCTCAGTTAAAGAAATGTCTTCAAGTACCTGACCAGGAGATTGACTTTGGTGATGTAGAACTAGAACCTGATTTGACTTATGCCAAGTACCCCATTAGAGTCTTAGATCAGAAAGATCGAGTCACTCGGAGACGTACGATCAAGTTCTACAAAGTACAATGGAATCAACACACTAAAGATGAAGCTACTTGGGAGTCCGAGGATTACTTAGAAGAGAACTTTCCTGACTTCTTCGCTTCTA
Organism: Miscanthus floridulus; assembly: GCF_019320115.1. NCBI lineage: Eukaryota > Viridiplantae > Streptophyta > Magnoliopsida > Poales > Poaceae > Miscanthus > Miscanthus floridulus. The sequence continues at coordinate 97,596,615 of NC_089582.1, read as the reverse complement.
TCTAGTTGCAATACCTTGTCTATATTGTAACTTGTCTCTTTTGTCAACGGAATGGAAAACCCCCTCACTCACCTTTTGAATAAAGTTATGATGTGTTAGCTTGACACATTTCCTTTTCCATTACTTAGCCTTAAGTTTTAAATCTCGAGACAAGATTTCTTTAAGGGGAAGGGTTGTAACACCTCTAGTGTTTTGACCTAATACTAAAATTTGACATGTCATCATGTGCATTGCAAAGCATTCATATAGTATAAAGTTTTGAATGCATTCACTAAATAAGGTTTATTTTGTAATGTTGTTATTTCATGTGATGTGTTTCAAAAACCCTAAATAAAGATCATGACCACAAGGGTCAAATTTCATGTGATCATGTGAGGCCATGTGTCATTTGACTCAAATAACCCTAATGGGCCATGTTACTGGTCAAAAATCAAAATTTAAGTAAAAGAAAGACAAATCAAATTTGAATTCAAATTCAATTTATAAAAGTCATTTTTGCCCCTTTTGGCTAATTCAAAATCCATGTGGAATTTGGGGTTGAGGCAAAAGGCAAAGTTGGAGATTATTTTATGTGGATCAACTTTGGTATTCAAAGTTTTTCAAGTTTACATATAAAATTTGGAGTAATTTTGAAATGATTCAAATGCTCAAATGCACCCCAAATTCAAATTTCAAAATGGAGGTAGAATTTGAAAATATTTCTAGAAGCAAAGTTGTAGAGTTTGAAAAATTGAACAACTTTCATTTTTGGAGATTTTCAACTTCTTTAGAAAATTTGGGAGTAATTTGAAAAATATACTCAGTGGCAGTTCTGTAAATAATTCAAAAATTAAGATTTACATCACCGCTTGCCGCCGGCGCCACGTCTCTGCCGCCGCTGAGCGTTTTACGCCGCTTCCTCGCACCCTGGCACGTCTTCATCGCCGTGGCATCTTTGTCGTGTGCTGTCGAAGCTAGACGAGCTTCTCCGGCTATAAATAGCCGTACCGTCGTCGTCCCTCTCTTCTTTTCTTGCCTCTGCTCGTCGACGACGACCTCGCTGCGCTCGCAAAATTTGCCGCCGTCGTAGCATCTTGAGTCAATAGCATCCGCCAGTAGCTCCGCCTCGTCTTCCTGCTCCTCCCAAGCCTGGTCGTGTCGCCCCTGGAAGTCCAGCGCCACCACGCGACTTCGTCTTCTTCAGAGCCGGTCGGAGCTCCGCCATCCTCGGTCTCACGTGGTCCTGTCGATCCGGTACATCTCCGCCTTCACCGAGTCTACCTACGTGATCACGGTGAGCTCCTGAATGTGAAGACCATTTCGCTTTAGTCCCTACTACAGTGTCACCGTGGCTACACCGTTCACCGTCGTGCCCAGTCCGCCATGCCCGGCGTGGAGGTGTCTCCAGTGCACCTTTTTCCTTTCTAATAGCTGAGATTGGTTCGGCGGAAATAGTAGATCATTTTGGTGAGGCCTGTTTCGCCGGAGCGTCATCGTCAGCGCATTTTGCAACCGGTCAGTGAGGGCAGCGCCGTCGTGACAAGTTTGGGTCACTAACTGGTGGGGTCAGCCTGTCAGTGCGAGTGAGGAAGAAGAACAGTGATGATTTTTATTTTCTGAATTTGTGAATAGTGCTAAAACTTTGGGAATTTGTAGGAAATTCATGATAGCTCCAAAAATTCTGAAATTTTGTGTGTAGCTTCTATACATGTTCTAGTATGATTTAAAAATTTGAAATTTGAAATTTGAATAAATTTTTAATGCTCAAATATTCAGTCCATTAATTGAAAAATACAATTTCCATGATTTTTGTAAGTCACTGTATAATTCCAAAAATTATGAAATTTGTTTTGTTACACTAATTTGTCATGAGGAAGCTTACATAAAATTTTTAGGTCATTTGGAACAAGTTCATTTTTGGGCTTAATTCCAAATTAATTTAAAAATAAATAAAGGCAAACCCTAAGTGTTTGATTAGTGTTGGATCTTGTTTTGGTCATGTTTTGTGACTAGTAGGGTTTCAAGATCCATTTGGTCAAGTCACATGTGTGGTTCTTGATGGTAGGATTGCAAGTTGGTTTTGTTGGCTTGCACTGTACCGTGAAATAAAATCGTTTGCGGGGTGTTTTTACATTTCATGTACCATGAAAGCATCATGTTTATATTATCATCATGTTGAAGCATATGTTATTATTTCATGTAGAATCCGAGAGTGAAACGATTCTAGTTGAGCAAGTTCTGGAAGAATCCCCGGTTGTTACGGGATTCGATAATTGTGGTACTGATCCGGAACCTGAGATCGTCAACGAAGGCAAGCCCCGGTTTATGCATTAAGCCATTACCTTGTTTACTTTGAAAAGTTTATCACCTATGTTATTTATTGCATTAAGTTGTTTAATTCAAATGTTACCTACTTGATGCATTACCTACCTTGATAATTGTGTACCATCCTTGAAGATGTTTTCATTTACAAAGGCGTAGTATGCTTAGTATGATTTATGGTAGGCTTTCAAAGTAAAAGTTTCGATACAATCAAAGATGGCATACTGGCCAAAGAAAGAAAGAATGTAGAATGAACTAGAGACTAGTTGGGTGACTTATCTTGAATGTTGGGTAATGTTGCCGGCTATATCGCTTAAAGGCCACTCATTGTGGATCTTCTGAACGAGACACTTTGTAGTACTGGTCACATACTCTAGTAAGCCTACTTTGGCTAATCCGATACTTAGACGAATGCCCACGCACTGGGAGTGGAGAGATGGCGGGAGTAGCGTGTACCCTCGTGGCTGGAATGTGGCTGGATTTGAGGTGTGCTGTGCTCTCGGGTGGCGTGGAGACGGCTTAGTATAGGAGGATCCGGTAGCGAGGTTGATATATGCAAGATTAAGTTCTACATATGTCGTGTGATAAGGAATCCCCAGCTGGGACTTGAATCAATTCGAATTGCCGGTGCTCCGCGGATATGGAGACTCGATTCATTACAGAAGCAATGCAGGACTGGTGAATTACTAAAATATGAGAAAAAGAGTGGAATGAGAAGGAATGGAATATGGGAAATGTATATTTAGTTGAGATAATGAACTAAAAGGACTTAGGGGTAAAATTTGAGAATAGGATAAATATAGTAAGCTTTTGGCAAAGGACTTTGAATTTTGCTACATCCTTACCTTGTCCCAAACCCCTGCATCCCTAAAGTCTTACACCCATTATGTCGGGTTAGTCTTGTTGAGTACCTTTGTACTCAGGGTTTGTTAACCCTTGTTGCAGGTGAGTCGCATGCATAGGCTTGTTTTGGTCCCTGCTGCATGTCCGTGTTTGAAGTCAATGATGATGAGGAGTGATGAATGGCCTTTGGACAAGGCACTAGTTTGTATGATAAATAAAGTAAATGTAATATTATCCTACTACTATGGTTGTATGACACTTATGGTTTTGTAAGTTTGAAAACAACTGGTTTATAAACTATGTTATCTTAAGACTTTAGCTATCTTTTACTCTGATGTATATATTTGAATAAACTGTTGTAATCTGCAATGACTATGATTGGCATCCTGTTTGAAAAGAGAATCATGGATGATTCGGGTTTCCCGAGGACACCCGACAGACCTATTGAGTTGTTGGGAACTCGTGAACGCTATCCGAGGTCTATCAAGACAACGATAGGTGCACGTGGGCCCGATTCCTTAGAAGGTTCTGCCACATCTACAACCCACGCGGAGGCAAGGTGGTTGTCTCGCGCGACGTCGTGTTTGACGAGAAGGCAGCCTAGGACTGGGACAGTCCGGGCACGGGGGAAGCTGGCAGCTTCACCAGCACCTTCATCGTTGAGCACTTGGTCATCCACGGTGGTGGAGATGCTAGAGAAGAGGTGCCGACCACTCTAGCAACAGAGCTGAGCACTCCTGGGGCAGTGCCGAGCACTCCAAGAGGGGTGCCGAGCACTCTAGGAGTGGTGCCGAGTGGTCCTACCGTGGTGTCGACCACTTTAGGACGAGTGTCAAACGCTCCCGTAGAGGAGCCAAGAGGTCTTGCAGTGGTGCCAACCACTCAAACACTGGTGCCGAGCACTCCGGGAGGTGTGCCGACCACTCTAAGAGTGGCGACAAGCAGTCCAGGAGTAGTGCCGAGCACTGCAGCCGGGGTGCCGAGCACCCCAGGTGCTATGTCGACCACTCCGATGGAACAAGGGACTCCATCGACGCCGATCGAGTTTGCCTCACCTCCAAGCGACATCACAGAGTTCGTGGATGCTTTCCACGACAGTGAGGAGGTGCGGTGTCGGTGTTTTGGACCGGCGAGCCCTCAACCAACTAGTGAATTTGTACTGCGTGTTCCTAATCCCGGATGGTGATGCAAAGAGACACAAGGTTTATACTAGTTCAGGCAATATGTGCCCTACGTCCAGTCTAAGAGAGCGATCTTGTATTCCTTGCACCGAGGTGCTTGTAGTAGGGGGTTACAAGCAGGGCGAGAGAGGGAACTAGCCCCAGGTCTCTGCGTGGAACGGCGTGGGTTGCTTGAGATATTGATCTCTTGCGGTGAGGAAGCAAATGTGTGCGTGCGTGTTCGTCTATCTTGTATGTCCTCATCTGTCTGTGCCTGTCCAGAAATGGCCCCAGTCTCTCCCTTTTATAGTTGAAGGGGGACATGGGTGATACATGGGGTTGCTATGTAGCATCGTGCGAACAGAGGCGGCATGTCCGAGCCCTGTAGCTTCTCGTTGTGGCGGCATGGTCAACAGAGCGGTCTTTGTCCTTGATGTACTAGAGCGATGTGCTGGTCACGCCCGATCCTATGCAACGTGGGGGCTCCAATGATAGCTTGACACAGGGCACGGCAGACGACGTGCCGGTCGCTGTGTGTTGACAGTATAAAAAGCCGAGGCTCAGTTGGTGCCGAGGCCGAGCCATCGTGGGGGGCTCAGCGGGCGCGAATCCCAAGGCTACCGAGACCCTGAAGTGGATTGCCAAGGCCCGGAGGGAGCAGTTGGTCCTACACACTAATTCTGAGGCTATAGTGACCCGGACTTGACTCCCCACGCCATGTTGTTCCTGGAGTAGGGGTTAGGTAGCACAGTGCAGTGCGGATGTTAGTTGTGGGCACAGTACCGAGTACAGCGGCCAGTAACCCCTGCCCCGTCCCATCCCAGATGACATGGTGTTGATGCGACTTCCTATCTCATCGGCCACTCCATTGTGTCGAGCCGTCATCCGGTTGACGTCGTGGGAGTGGTTGGTCATGTTTAATTGGACGTGACGTTCTATCAGGGAGATCGATCGAGGTGGAGGCGATGGGGCTGTCGTCGAGCCGGCCTCGAGCGAGACGGAGAATCGGTTCCCCGTCCAAGGCATTACCTACGGGGCCTCGAGCGAGACGAAGAATCGGTACCCCGTCCGAGGCCTTTCGTGTGAGGCCTCGAGCAAGGTAGAGAATCGGTTACTCGTCCAAGGCCTTACGTGTGAGGCCTCGAGCGAGACGGAGAATCAGTACCCCATCCGAGGCCTTTTGTGCGAGGCCTCGAGCGAGACAAAGAATCGGTGCTCCGTCCGAGGCCTTTCGTGCGAGGCAGAGAATCGGTTGCCTCGGACAAGGTGGGGGTTAGCCAGTAGTTGTCTCTTGGCTTTGATTTTGATAGGATCTAAGCGATTTTTCGGTTTTTGCTTAGGGGACCCCTTTTTATGGTACCCGACAGTAGCCCCCAAGCCTCAGGGAGGGTGTGAGCGCTCTCCCTGAGGTTTTGATGAGACTTGGCTCGCGGCAGCTCCTGACGGGATGGCGTTTTGTACTCGAGGCCTCGGTGGGTGCGCGTGAGCGCATCCACCGGGTGTAGCCCCCGAGGCCGTAAAGAAGTGGATTTATTCCTCTAGGGACTTCTCATGTCGTGCGAGGGGTTTTATTGCGTTTATCGAGCCCATGAGGGCGAGTTTGGGTCGCTGGGTCTCGGCTTGGTTGTAGGAAGAGCCCCTGAGCCTCTGCGCGGAGCAAGAGGGCGATCAAGAGTTTCCCTATCTTTTTTGTGCGGCCCTCATGCATCCTTTTCGTTCGGAAGGAGGGGTAGAGTATGCCAGGCTACCCTCGGTGGGCGCGAGCAGTGACACCTCCGGTGAGCTGTTATCGGGTAAGTCCGTGTGAAGGCCCATGCCCCATTCGATAGGGGTTGGCTGGCGGTCCAGAGACACACTCCAAAAGTACTAGAGAGCTTCTCTAGTTGGTCCTAGGGCCGTTCGATTGGCCCTGGGGGCTCAATGCCTCCCTACGGTGGGATCCCATTCGAAGACCTCCCTGCAGGTCTCGGACATGACTTAGGGCATCCCGAGCGATCGCTTGCATGGGCCTCGGCCATGTATGAGCTCGCCCATAGTTGTCCCTGACTCTGTTGTCCTGGGGCGGCTGTCGAGACCCTCGGGGGCCCAGCCTTCGAACCCCTGGACCATAACGGGCTTGATGCCCTTTATCGTGTTTTGCCGAGCCTCCGAGTGTGAGCTTGGGTTGCTGGTATTCGACCTGGTTGCAAGAAGAGCCCCCGAGCCTCCGCACGGAGCGAGAGGGCGATCAGGAGTCTCCCTATCTTTTTTGTGCGACCCTCGCGCATCCTTTTCGTTCGGAAGGAGGGTTTGTTTGCCGAGCCCTCGAGTGCGAGCCTGGGTCGCTGGGTATCGGCCGGGTTGCAGGGAGAGCCCCCGAGCCTCTACACAAAGCGAGAGGGCGATCAGGAGTTTCCCTATCTTTTTGTGCGGCCCTCGCGCATCCTTTTTGTTCGAAAGGAGGGGTTGTTTGCCAAGCCCTCGAGTGCGAGCCTAGGTTGCTGGGTCTCGGCTCGGTTGCAGGAAGAGCCCCCGAGCCTCTGCACGGAGCGAGAGGGCGATCAGGAGTTTCCCTATCTTTTTGTGCGACCCTCGTGCATCCTTTTCGTTCAGAAGGAGGGGTTGTTTGCTGAGCCCTCAAGTGCGAGCCTAGGTCGCTGGGTCTCGGCTCGGTTGCAGGAAGAGCCCCTGAGCCTCTGCACGTAGCGAGAGGGCGATTAGGAGTTTTCCTATCTTTTTGTGTGACCCTCGCGCATCCTTTTCATTCGGAAGGAGGGGTGGAATATGCCAGGCTACCCTCAGTGGGCGCGAGTGATGACACTTCCGGTGAGCTGTTATCGGGTAAGTCTGAGTAGAGGCCCATGCCCCATTCGATAGGGGTCGGCTAGCGGTCCAGAGACGCAATCCAAAAGTACCAGAGGGCTTCTCTAGTGGGTCCCAGGGCCGTTCGATGGGCCCTAGGCACTCGATGCCTCCCTACGGTGGGATCCCATTTGGAGACATCCCTGCTGGTCTCGGACACGACTTAGGGCATCCCGAGCGATCGCTTGCTCGGGCCTCAGCCATGTACGGGCTCGCCCATAGTTGTCCCTGACTCTGTTGTCCTGGGGCGGCTGTCGAGACCCTCAGGGGCCCAGCCTTCGAACCCCTGGACTGTAACGGGCTCGGTGCCCAGTTCCTTCGTCTGAAAGGAATCGAGTGGGGGATATTCCCCTCCCATCGGCTGACAACGTAGGTGCGCCTTTTGAGGCAGTTTCTCAGGGAGATGAAATGGTGCCTGCCGTTGCTGCGGTCAGATGCGATGCGATGTCAGCGGATGGGACATAACTGTGCGTGCAATTAATAAGGAAAAGGTGGGCGCGTGGTCAGTTAAATCGGATCTGGATTAATTGTGCCAGATTTGAGGGAAGCTTCCCCAATTTCATCGCCCGTCCGTTTTGCCCCCTTCCCTCGTAAATACATGATGAGCCTCGCCCCTTTCCTCCTTGCCTGCATTCGCCCTTTCTGTCCTCGAGTCGTTGCTAAGAACAGAGAGCGCTGGGGAGAAGAAGGGAGAAGGGGGAGAGAGAGAGAGAGCTCGCCTTACCACCGTAGCCGCATTCTCCACCGCACTCATGGCCAGCGACGCTACTGTCATTCAGGCGGACCCCTGGGGTTTGTCCGATGTGTCCGTGGAGACGCTGTAGTTGCTTGTCGACGACGGCCTCCTCCACCCGATTACCGACCCCAACAGACCAGAGTGGATTGCTCTGGGAGGTGAGCCGGAGCCGAGGCCACATGATGGTTACATCGTGAGCTTCGTGTCCTTCCACGAGCGTGGTCTCGGCCTGCCGGTGGACCGGTTCCTGTGGGCGCTCCCGCACTACTATGGCGTGGAGCTCCACAACTTCAACCCCAACTCCATCGCGTAGGCGGCCATCTTCGTCGCCGTCTACGAGAGGTATTTGGGCATTGCCCCCCACTGGGAGCTGTGGCTCCACCTCTTTCGAGCGGGGTTCACCACCAAGCCGACGGGCATGATGGGCATGCGGAAGGCGATGAGGGTCGGCGGCTACACTCTCCAAGTGCACCAAGACCGGCAGCACCTTTACATCATGGCCCAGCTCGCGTCGTCCAATCGCTGCTAGTACAACAGCTGGTTCTACCTCCGCAACGATGACGACGGACTTCCCTCCTACACCGGGTGGGTCATGGAGAGCCAACCGAAGAAGTGGAGGTACAGCGTCCCGCTGGCCGACCAGCCCAAGCTGGAGCCGCTCCTAGAGGGGTTGGAGAGGCTGTGCAGCCGCGGCCTTACGACGTCTGTGGTCGTGGTGGCCTTCCACCACCGGAGGGTCCTGCCGCTGATGGCTCGGCGGCGGTGCCTGTTCGACATGTCACCGGATGAGCCGATTGAGGGCATCCGGATGTCCACCGTCACCCTCTCCGACGAGGAGATTCTACATTGGCTGAGAGAGATGGTGGAGGGGTAGCTGAGGAGCGGTGGTCTGACTCCGTTCATGATGCGCCCATCATGGGGGTACCTCTCTTTGGTAAGCCACGCGCCGCTGCGGCCCTCGAGGCCTCCTCGCTCCTTGCGTTTTCCTGTTCCCTTATTTGTATTTATCGTCCCTGCATGGGATGAGAGACGTGCGAGCCTCCCCACCGCCCGTTCCCAAGGACGCAGAGCGACGGGCGATGAACTGAGCGCACGCCGAGGCATAGAAGAAGCGGAAGGACGTCGAGGAGGCAAAGCGCAAGAGGAAGATCCTTGAGCGCGAGGAGCTGGAGAAACGCCGCCGGCAGTAGAGACAGGATGGTCTCCCAGTGGAGGCGTCTCCATCGCCGTCACTGTCAACGGACTCTTCGGGCAACGATGATGAGAGCGAGGTGGGGCGAGGTCCCCTGGACCATCTCCCTGACATCAGGGGGACGGCGCTCGGGGCGTCGGTGAGCGGCCCGGTGTTCCCAGGAGGAGGAGGGGAGGGCGCCTCGGAGCTAGTGATCGCCCGCCCCGAGGCCGAGGCCGACACGCCTGAGGCACGTGCGTTAGGGAAGCGCGTCATCAGCCCGGTGGGCTCGACGGCTGAGGTGAAGCTGGCGGTAGTGGGGGCAATGCAACTACCCCTGCAGAGGGTCGAGGGGGCGCCGGAGTCTGGCGAGGGCTGGCCGACACTGACGGACGCAGAGGCCATGCCGACGCAGTGCCGAAGCGGTCGTGTCCCCATTCGAGGTGAGTGTTTTTTTGGTAGAGTAGGCAGCATCTCCCATTCGTTCCTTTGTCGTATGCTGACCTTGTCAGTGTTTTGCCTTTGGCCGTAAGCGTCAGGCAGAAGTGCCCGCCGTAGCGCCACGTAAGGCGCTCAAGGTGAGCACCAGCTCCACCGTCCAATGGGTGGTGGAGGCGCAAGCCGCCATACAATGTGGTGCGACGTCGACGAGGGCCAACCCAAAGGAGCCGGTAACCCAAGGAGAGGTCGCCGAGGTGGCCCCGACGCAAGCGGGGGAGGAAGCGCCTACGCCCCGCGAGGCCAAGGCCTGCGAGCCAGATGGGGCCGAGGCGCCCTCAGTCCCTGAGGCCACCGAGGCTGAGGCCGAGGCCCCCAAGACCTCCGAGGCTGAGGCGACGGAGGATGGGGCATCTAGGACTACCGAGGCCAGGGTGGCGGAGGCTGGAGCCACCGAGACCACCAAGGCTGAGGTGGTGGAGGCTGGAGCCCCCGGGACCACTGAGGCTAAGGCGACGGAGGCCGGCGTGGGCACGGCGGAGCCGGTGGCCCAGGAAGCGGAGACGGAGGCAGGACCAGCCTCAGTACTGCCCCTGGTCCAAGGCCCACCGCCGTCGCAGGAGAGTGCCCAGGAAGTGGAGGTCCATCTGATCTCCTCCGATGATACTTCCCGGGGGAAGGGGGTGGCAGATGCCGAACTGGCCAGTACCGTGGAGCAGCCAGCTCCAACCTCTAGCGAGGGAAGCTCAGCCCTCGTGTGGGTACAACCCGAGCCCCATGGGTGGGAGCACCCGTGTGTCTTGTGGCGGAGCCAAGACAACCCTGAGGGGGAGCCTCTATTCGCCCTCGAGGATGTGGCCGAGGGGGGCGCTAGGACACCTTCGAGCAATACCGCCGTCTGGCGAAGCGGTCGCTGCGGATAGCGCTGTCCGTCGTGGCCGATGATCTACCCGAGGTCGCCCAGGTATGCGCCTTCTTTTTCTTGTGTGGTGTCGTCTTTTTGCTAAGTTTTCTCACAGCGCTTGATGTCCGTTTTGCCTATCAGGAGCTCAAGGCCCGGTCCCTCAGGAAGTCGTTGTTCCTCTAGCAGGAGAGGGATGCATAGGACCAGCGTCGACAGTAGAAGGACCTGCTCACCAATGCCAACGAGCTTCTGTCGGCGTGAAGCGTGGAGGTGGAGGACCTCCGCCTTTGCTGTGTTGATATGAAGGCCGAGGGGGCCACGGCTCGGGAGCAGGCCGCCCCTTTGGCGGCACGGATCAAGGAGTTGGAGAAGGAGCTGACCCGGGTGGCCGGTGATCGGGACACCTTCAGGTCTCGGGCTAAAGAAGCGCCGGCCTCTGCCAAGGCCTTTGCTGGACAGCTGGGGGCGGAGCAGGGTGCGCACCTGCTGATGAAAGGCGCCCTCGCAGAGGCCCTCAAAGTGGCCGAGGCCTCCTAGACCAAGGCTTTGGTCTAGAAGGAAAAGGTCGAGGGTGAGTCTTGTTCCCCTTGTTTTATTTGTTTTTCTTATGTTCGACCCCTAACTCCCTGTTGTGATGCAGAGCTGGAGAAAGAGGCTTCTAGGGCGACCGAGGCCTCTCGGGTCGAGGTCCAGTGCTAGAAAGAGAAAGCTGAGGCCTCTTAGGTCGAGATCCAGCGCTGGAAAGAGAAAGACGAGGGTGAGTCCCGTAGGGCTTCACCCCTGTTTGTCTTATTTTCTTTTGCGCTTAACCCCATCCTGCTTGTTTTGGCGCAAGGTTGGAGAAGGAGGTCTCCCGAACAGCTGAGGCCTCTATCGCAGTGCAGGTGGTGCTCGAGGCCAAGATCGGGGAGCACAACACGCTACAGAGTGCTGCCCGTACCGTCTGTGAGGTCCTAGAGGTTGAGGGGGTCGAGTTGGGCAGCTCCCTTAGGAGCCGCTTGATCGTGTTGAGCGGCCAAGTGCGCGAGCGACTCCAAGGGGCGCTGCACACAGGCGTCAAGTGCGCCCTAGCCGTCGTCTCCTCGCACTACGCCGGCGTCGACCTTGAGGCCATCAGCGACGGCTACATCCTAGCCGAGGATGCCAAGGAGGCCAATGAGGAGGTCGCGAAGCTGATGGAGGCGGCTGAGGGCCCCGACACGGCGCTGGCCAAGCTATTCAAAGAGGAGGTGGTTCCTCCCACGCCGTTCGCCGATGCTGGAGACCCTGAGCCTTGACCTGGGCCAAAGGGGCCATGTAAATAAATTAGGATTATTATCGTACCGTGACGTTTGTGGCCGTCGGGGCCTTTTTTAAAGTACTTATGCGCCTATGCTTTCTAATCATTTTTTATGGTATTTCCGAGCCTCTGCCCTCTGTCTCGTCTCTGAACATGTCTCTTGCAAAAAACTTCCTTGGAGCCTAAGCTGCCCCTCGGGCAAAAGGTGGTGAGGGAGTGCTGTAGCCCGGAGGCGTAGGCCATCTCGCAACTCGGCCGGCCTTTTGGCCTTGAGACAGTCTTTCGGTCCGTAGGTTTTTTACAATCGATTTGTTAGAGCACGCTAGAGAGTTTGGCATAGAAATTTTTTTGAAAAACGACTAAAAATGGTGCGTGGGACTTAGGGCGGAGTCCCCCTTCTAGCCCCCGAGGGAGGCTCGGTTCTACAGAGGCAGAGCTATGTCTCGTTCGAGCCCCGTAGTGGGCACCTCTGCAGAGGCAGAGTTGAGTCTCCCTTATGGTGTTATCGTAATGCCGAGGCCCACGATGGGCTCGGGGGGTTTCTCGAAAAATTAGAACAACTAAAGAACGCTTCTTTATTGTATTTCGAGAAACAATGTATACAATGCTTGGAAATTTAAGGGTAAAAGCGACGTAGCTGTTCTATGTTCCAAGCGTTGGTGAGGATTTCACCCTTCTTGTTGGCTAGCTTGTAGGTCCCGGGCTTCAGCACTTGGGCGACGATGTATGGCCCTTCCCATGGTGGGTCAGCTTATGGCGGCCCTTGTTGTTCTGCCTCAATCTCAGCACCAGGTCGCCCACCTTTAGGTCTCAGCTTCGAATGTGTCGGGCTTGATAGCATCGTAGGGCTTGCTAGTACTTGGCCGAATATAGTAGCGCAACGTCTCGGGCTTCCTCTAGTTGGTCAAGGGCGTCTTCACGAGCAGTGTGGCTGCTTTGCTCGTTGTAGGCCTGTAGTATCGGGGAGCCATACTCTAGGTCAGTGGGGAGGATGGCCTCGGCTCCATAGACCAGGAAGAACGGCGTGAACCCCGTGGCTCGGCTCGGGGTGTTCTCAGGCTCTAGATGACCAACGGGAGTTTGGCAAGCCATTTCTTGCCAAATTTCTTCAACCGGTTGTATATTCTTGGCTTGAGGCCCTGTAGGATCATTCCGTTGGCACGCTCCACTTGGTCGTTTGTCCTAGGATGTCCCACGGCCAACCAGGCCACATGAATGTGGTGGTCATCGTAGAACATCAGGAACTTGTGGCTGGTGAATTTTGTCCCGTTGTCGGTGATGATGGTGTTCGGGACCCCGAACCTATGGATGATATCAGTGAAGAATAGCACCGCATGCTTGAATTTGATTCGGTTGATCGGATGAGCCTCGATCAACTTGGAGAACTTATCGATCGCTACCAGCAGATGGGTGTAGCCCCTGGGGGCCTTCTGTAGAGGACCAACCATGTCGAGCCCCCACACGGCGAACGACCATGTGATGGGGCTGGTTTGGAGGGCTTAGGCCGGGAGATGCGTCTACCGTGCGTAGTACTGGCATGTCCGGATGTCCAAGGCGTGCTCGGCGACCTCCATCGGTATGCCCAGCATGTCCGAGGGACTCCACGCGAATACATCGACATTCGCGTGAAGAAAGTCGATGAGCACAACCTCCTATTTGATGTCGAGGGTGGCGCTGATCCTCAGTGCCCGGTCATCAGGGCCGTTGGGGTCGACCGAGATGAGCTTGACGGCCTCCATGGGCTCGAAAGTCCCAGCACGGCACTTGGAATCGGGCGCCTCGCTGCCAAGTCAGTCGAGGTTGACGATGAGGGTCTCGGCCTCCACGAGAGCCTCAACGTACTTGATGCATTCGACATCGCAGTCGTATGCATGCTCGTACATGGACTCGACAGTGATGACGCCATTGGGGCCTGGCATCTTGAGCTTGAGGTAGGTGTAGTTGGGGACTACCATGAACTTGGCGTAGCACGGCCGCCCCAGGATGGCGTGGTACGTTCCCTTGAACCCAACCACCTCAAAGGTGAGGACCTCCTTGCTGTAGTTGGAGGGAGTACCGAAGCAGACGGGTAGGTCGATGCGCTCGAGGGGTCACGTGCGTTTCCCCGACATGATGCCATGGAAAGGCGCGGCATCGCCACAGAGCTGTGACTGGTTGAGCTCAAGGAGCTCTAGGGTGTTGGCATAGAGGATGTTGAGGTCGCTACCTCCGTCCATCAACACCTTAGTGAGCCGGGTGTTGCCGATGATGGGGTCGACAACAAGTGGGTACTGCCCGGGGTTTGGAACATAATTGGGGTGGTCGTCCTAATCAAAGGTGATCGCCTCTCGAGACCAATTGAGGTACCAAGGAGTGGACACCTTAACCGAGAAGACCTCTCGGTGTTCCCTTTTTCGCTGGCGCGCCGTGAGGCACGCTAAAGGCCCGCCGAAGATCATGAAGGTGTTGTGCACCTCGAGGAACCCGTCGTCCTTGTCGTCGTCCCTGTCGCCGGCGCCCCTCCTCTTGGCATCATCGTCGGGGAGCCTGAGCTTGGCGTAGTAACGTCAAAGCATGGTGCACTCCTCGAGGGTGTGCTTCACCAGGCCCTGGTGGTAAGGGCAGGGTTTCTTAAGCATATCATCAAAGAGCCCAGGGCCTCTGGGCCCTCGAGGGTGTGCTTCTTTTTCTTTTTCTTTGTTTCCGCCAGATCAGTTTTCAGCCGTCGATTTCTAATCCAAGGGCTCAGATTGAAAGATATCCTTTCGTTGCCGACTTTGCAGATACGCCCTTATAATTATTGCTGATTCAACCCGCAGTCCAAAGCGCGTTTACAGATTTCGTTTTCTCTTTTTAAAAGCGTACTTTGGTTCGGTTATGTTGAAATACATTTTCAGTTATTTACAGATTTGCCATTCAACTTGTTTTAGCCGTAAAATCTTCGTTTTAACTCCGATTTGATCCGTTCAAGTTGCATTAGGTTCGTAATGAAGTAATCTACATGTTTATGCTACTGTAAAGTAGTTTTCCAACTTTTATAATTCGAGCTTAGATCTAATCTATTATTTGCCTATAGAAAATCTTATATAATTCATAACTTCTCTGTTTTAGATCCGATTTTTGTGATCTTCGCGCCTGCGTGTTCGTAGCGAGACGTAGATTCATTTTCCAAACTTTTCATCTTGATTCTTTGCTGTTGGTGTACTGTTCTAATTTGTAGCCTTGTTTGCTTTGCATGATTGCTCCTGGATGCTTGTATGTTGCTGTGGTTATCGAGTAAAGACGGTGAGCAGTTCTCGGGAGGTCAAGGGTAGGACTTTGACGAGCAGGACCAGCAGGAGTATGTTGCTCAAGGCAAGTATAGCATGGGATCATCCTTGTTTCCTATTCACTTTAATTCATTAAATTCATGTTGCATGTGTCATCTTGATATGGATTTCCTAGAATTGAACTACTACCTTATCACCTATGGGTTATGCATTTGGGTAGCTTTGCTAGTGCTCAATTAAACCATGATCTTATAACTTGACTAATGGTATATGCAATGAACATTAAAACGTGACTTTTTAGCAACATAGAGACAGGGGGCTGGGGTGTTTAGCTACTTTCTAAATACTTCAGATTCCTCTCCCTAAGGACTTATCTATAAGTGATCATCCAAGACTTACAGTACAGCTGTGAGGACTATATGGCTCTGGCTTTAGCTCAGTATGAGGACCTTTTCTAGCTTGTTAGTGGTTACCTTCATTGGCGTAAGAATGGCTTGACGAATCGGGTATAGAGCGGCCTCTATCTCTATGTGTATAGGATGCGTGTTAATGTGCCATCGGGAAGGAGGGCTCTACATCTGTTTGCCGAGTGAATCTAATGGTCATAACTTGTTAGACGAACCTTTGAAAGGCTTCATAGTGACCCTGCCTGCTCACCTTAGAAGTGTTTTGGGAGTTATAAACCCGGGCATATGAGTATCACGACTCACAGTGAAAGTGTACAACCTCTGCAGAGTGTAAAACTGGTATATCAGCCGTGCTCACGGTCACGAGCGGCCTTAGAACCCTTATGGAATAGATGATCACTAAGTATTACCTGTTTATGCTATTCATTACTCATGTTTACATTTGATCATGTGTTTTGCAATGGGAACTGAAACAACTTGATGCTACTCATAAGCTAAAATTGTGACAACTAAAAGCTGAACGCTGTTAAACCTGTGTCTAGCCTTTTGAGCCTCATGAACCCCGTGTTATACTTGTTGAGTACAACATGTACTTATGCTTGTTTATTTTTATTATTTGGATAAAAATCCCGGATGGGTAACAGATGACTTTGGGGATGATGATTTCCCTGAGAACTACTAGACTTGTGGTCAACCAGTTGACGTCCCTGTGAAATGGAGCTTCCACGAGAGATCTTTTTATTACCTTTGCTATAATTATGTAATAACTCTGTTTTATTCGTGATGTAATAAACATTGGAGATGATACTATTCATAATTTATCGGCTTATGTGTGTGACTGATCCCTGGACGCACATAAAGTTTTGCACCCCATTTTATCCTTAAAATTGGGTCAACATTAATGAGACTGGCCATCAAAGTGGCAGAGCAGCTCGGTCTGCTCGCTCTCAACCAAGAATATTATTACAGCAGACTCAAGGAAGAAGATTATGAGTTGCAGTACTATACGTACGGGATGATGGATTGCTCAGACTCACTACACAACTTGTCAAGGTCAATGGTTCCTCACGTTCTTCAAAAGCTGTTGGGGAAGAGGTACATGCTTGTGGTTCAGAACATAGACGAGCCAATCAACACTGATGCTTTAACACAGGAGGTAGGACTTCCACCTCCTGCGTGGGAAGGCTCTTTCTGGATCATGTCCACCACCTCCGAAGATGTCTATGACGATAGCAAATCATCAGATAACGAGTGTGTCGTCCAATCCTTTACTGGGGATGATATATTGATCCTTGCTGTCTACTCACTACATCAAGCAGCTAAGTACATATCTAATGTGATCGCCGACAAAGACGAGCAGCATTGGCACCTTGTGTCCCTTTGGTGCTTCCACTATGTTGTAATACTGCTCAATCCTCCCTTTGCTGGTGGCATCGGCGAGAAGTCCTTGAACAAGCTAGAGAAGCGGGTCGTCGTGCCATCCTCTGTCATGCCCCTTGGCCGCCGGCGATTGACCGCTGTAGACGTGACATCCTCGCTCTTGGATAGTGATGATGATGCACCCTTGGATAGTGATGATTATGGATCCTTGGATAGTGATGATGATGCATCCTTGGATAGTGATGATGATGCAGTCATCACCTCCTCCTCGGCCGTTGAAGGTTGCCCCCATCCTGCGTGCTGCCAATGAGGTGGAGGCCATCAACCCACATGTCGCCTTCCTCTGTAAGTCAGCCGGCCTGGTCTCCAAATTTGTTTTATTCCCTCCTGTCCCTGTAGTAATAATTGACTTATTTCTTCACAAATGTGTGCTCCCTATATGTTCCAAATTATAAGCCGCTTTGACTTTTTTTTATACATTAATTTTATTATGTATCTAGATATAACGTATGTCTAGGTACATAGTAAAATTTATGTATCAAAAAAAATCAAAGCGACTTATAATTTATTGGAACGGAGGGAGTACTTGATACTATCATCAGGCCGCTTCTATGCCTTCGAGAAGGCTCATTGCCTTGACCCATCCCACGAGGGTCGTGGTGTCAGCAAGTTCCTAACTGCACTCCAACGAAGGCTTGAGAGGGATAGCGACTCCACACTTAGGGGAAGGGTCAAACGTAATGACTCCAGAGAAATGAAGAGTTTCTTGCAGCACTACCACAAGAAGTACATCCAGGAAGTGCTGGAAGATCCTAGTATAGTGGACAAGTAACCAGCTTCCCTCTTCCCTCGCTTGCAAAATTGCACTCGTTCAACTCTTTTACTTTCAAGCTTCTTCTCCCCCTAACACACACTTTTTTCTAAAAAAAACGTCCATTCTGCAATTTCTCAGGAGTCAACTCAGTAAAAGGTATCAAACTGCTGCTGTGCTATCTGAAGTGCAATCTGCTGTGTACCACGGGCTTAGGATTCCTGATGCACTGGAAAAAGATATTACCTCAGATAAGTATGAGCTGATATGGCAATGGGCCTCCCACGGCATCCTACTTGCCACCAAAGGAACTGTCCGAGAAAGAATAGGGGAGGTGACAGACAACTACCATGGCAAATACAATGATGACAATGTATATCAAGTTGGAAATGTCATCCTTGAGACATTTCAGGAGTACTCATTGCTACAGCTACCCTTTTCTTCTAAAGCTATTAAAACTGATGATGCCACGAAGACAGCTGCACACTTCTTAGCATATCACGGCCTCATTGCAGAGCAGCTGGCTATAGATGAACTTTGGGATGACCATCATCATCCTAGGTTGGAGCACATGAGGTAGATCTCACATGTGGATGACCGAGGATGGCAAATAAGTAGAGAATGGTTGAGCCACGGGCCTACGGGCCCAACCACACTTATTGGAAGGCGTTGCTCACCAAGCTTTTTTGCAAAGCTTGATCAATTGTTGTTGCCCAAGTTCCTTGATCTTCATGTTCTTGATCTCTCATATACTGAAGTAGAATCACTCCCTCCTTCAGTCTGCTATCTACAAAAACTCCAATTGCTTTTCCTCAAGGGATGCCATAAACTCACAAATCCATTCAGCTTTCCAAGTACCAAAAGAACAATCCCTGGAAAAAATAGCAACAATAGGATTAACTTGCTCTACCTAGATCTCTCCTACTCAAATGTAGAAACTTTTGATAGTGACTTCTTCCATAACATGCCTAGTCTACAAGAGCTCCTGCTTGTCGGTTGCTTCAACCTTGTGGACTTGCCACCCTCCATTGCTACATTGTCTAGTCTAACAACACTCAAGCTCCCAAGGACTCGGATAAAATCTTTCCATTACTGGGAGATATTTAACAAAATGAAGAAGCTCCGTTCACTTGAGCTAATTAACAATGGGGGGTTCGAAACTGAGAAAGAGCTAAAACTAGAAGGGCATCCTACCCTAAGATCATTCTTATTGGTTAGCGCACCCTATATAAGGAGATTGTCCTTGAATGGATGTAGAAATCTGGAGTCTGTGGACACTCTCAAGAAGCTTAATACTTTAGAGGACCTTGATCTTTCTGCTACTGGTATCAACGAGCTCCCAGCCGACATCCCTAATCTACCCTGGCTTGGACGATTGCTTCTCATAGGTGTTGCTGCTCTAAGGCGCTTTCCTTGGCATGATCTGAAACGACTCCCAGATATGTTTTGCTTGGATCAGAGCTTGGAGGGAGAAGGAGTTCATTCTAGTCCACAAGTTGCTCAGATGGTGAGCACCAACGATTCCAGATTGTTTTATAGCTTCAACGAAAACACTAGGAATTTAGTGAGGAGTGGACAACTTTTGAAGGCTTTCTACATTCAAGTTAAATCATGTAAGGCCAAAATCAGGAAGATCAATGATGAAGATGACATGGTGACCAGCAACATGCTTCAGGTATCTGTCTCAACCTATGTAAAACATAGCTATCTAACAGAGGGAGTCTCTATGGTGTCAATGGATGACATGCTTCCCTTCCGGGTGACCGAGCGTCATGTGGAGATCTCAGCAGTAGATCGGTATCCCACCGGTCTAACCCATGTTCTAGAGGTCACCAAGTCGGTATGTACGATGGATGATACCCATGCCACCAGCCTCAGCGGTCATCTGAGTAATTTGGATGATCTAGAAGAATGCAAGCTCAGGCGGTGCCAACGCATGGTGCATGTATTTGAGGTGGGGACATATCTAGGGAACAATCTGAAGAATGCATGGGTCTCCTATCTCAAAAGTCTCACCCATTTCTACAGACCATCTGGCAGTGGTGCCACCTTCCGTGCACTCAAGCATGTCCGTCTGGAGCACTGCCCAAGGTTGGAGGGCTTCATGCCAAGTAACTGAGCTGCCAAGCCTCGTAATGCTCGACATCCTCTTCTGCTACAACCTAAAGGCAATATTTTACAACAATGGCCATCATTCTTCTCCTCGTCCTTACCAGCTCCCTTGCCTCCAAAAGATACGCCTCCAGGAGTTGCCACTGCTGGAGCATCTCTACGTTGGCGACGCCATCCTCACCGCGCCCAAGTGGGAGGAGTTCCAGGTCCGTGGGTGCTGGAGCTTGCGTCGTCTCCCTCGCCTCCACCAACAACCAGACAAGGCCGTGAAGGTGAGTGGGGAGCAGGCCTGGTGGGCGAAGGTACTCTGGGACGACCAAGGTGATGGTGCGCACCACCACTGCAGTGTATACAAGCCCAGCCTGCCTCCAGCTTTCACCTTCGTCCACGAGCGCTTCGTCATCAAGAGCTACCTCAGATTAAGACATCCATGTTATTCGGTACGTGGTGAAGGTATCAAGAGCTACTCTAGGACAGAGGAGATTGCAGCAATATATATGTGTGCTTGCTTTCAGTATGTCTAGCAACCTTGCATGCCCTGTGTGAAACTGCTTGTCTAATAGATTTGTTTATATATAGTGGGGTGTATATATGAGCTTTGTCTGCCGTCATAATTTGCATGCACCTCTATGTCGCTCATTGCTTTATTATTGTAATATAGAACATATGTGCAATGTACCTGTGCTTCTGATGTCATATACGCTACTGTTTGATTAAATATACTCCTAATCTAGATTTCTAATTTACCAGCTCGCACCAGCTGAGTGTGAAGCTAATACGTACGATTAGTTTCAAATATTTAGTTTTATGTGATTCATGGGCTCATCGCCTTCTAATATGCTGTCAAGAGAATTATGCACGAACAGCATTTAAGTACCGGCATTGTGGATCGAGTTTCTAATAAATACAGAAACGGGACAAGGAGGGGGCTAAATAATTTAAGGCTAAAAATCTTACTAGCCGTACATTAATAGATATAACAAAGAGCACAATTGATGATATCAATTCAAAGTGCTCAAGCAAAACATATACCATTTTAGATAGAAATGTTATAGTTCTACATAAGAATACAATGTTATAGTTCTTCACAAAACAAAATAGCATTACGAATTGAGATGAACGAATACAATACGCACCATTCATTCCTCATGCCATCGCGAGACAAATTTATCATACGATTTCTTAAGCCTTGAAAGCGCTTTAGAATTTTCTTTTATCTTCAACCGATGCAAACAAATCCCACTCAATATTTCATATCGGAAGCTCCTATGCCCCCTACAGTATGAAATATTTCAAATTGAAATGCATTTATTAGGAACTAGTCAATGACATTCGTTGAATATCTGAAAACTGAAATCCAACAAGGCAACAAATAGACACATGCTACATCTCACCTTTCCTGTGCTGTGCACGGTACACTTGCAGCAGGGGTCTGGGGACTGGGCGGCCAGCCCCGCCGACGTGCCGTGGCTCAGCAGCAGTGCCGCTGGTCGCCTGCTGCTGATGAGCGCGGGCGCGGAGAGCCAGAGTCCAAAGAGGAGAGTGTGAGGTGGGGAGACGGCAAGGCCGCGAGGGGCGCCTCCGGGCTGCGGCTAAGCTCCAGCCTCCGCCGACGACGACGCGCCGTGGCTCTGCTGGCCGCGCCGTCGCGGTCGTAGAGACCCGGAGCGGAGGGGAAGAAGACCCGGCGAGGCCACGAGGGGCTCCGCTCCGGCCTCCGGACTCCCTCCTCAGTCCTCTCCGTGCATCGGGGTCGCCGGTCGCCGAGACGCGGGGCGGCCGCAGGGCCACTCAGGCTGAGGGGCTTTGTTGTTGGGCCGGAGGGGGGCTGATAGGCTGGCATAAGGATTTGTTTCAAAGAACGGCGCAGCAGGGCTCGTTTGGATACAGGCCTGGCTAAAATTACCTAGACTGGGCCCTTGCTGTAGGTTGCCTCGACATTGTTTGGTTTGAGCCCTGGATGTACTTGCCTGACGCGGATGCCTGGCGCAGGTGCCGGGTGCTAGATGCCAGGTGTAGAAAATCGACCGTCTGAGAGTTCAGCCGAGCTGTCTGGCTTTAATGACTGCGTAAACCTCGGTTGCCTTATCCCCTCCTCACTTTTTCCCTTTCCTCTCCCCTCCCTCCCCCTTCCTCTCTCATTGGTGTTTCTTCAGAAGTGGGGAAATCACATATTGGACTCTATGGCGATGAAGGATGTTGCAGGGTGATCTTCTAGGATGTGGATCTGGTGGTTTGCTCTATTATTTCCTCTCTTCATTCTTCATTGACTTCAAGAAGTATTGATCTGAGATCTGGTTCAGAAAAGTCAGCAAAATCTGTTTCTATTTTCTTGATTTGCTTGATCTATCATTCTTGTTTATGTCCAAATGATGGCTGCAGTTTTTTCTAGGTTGAGGTATACAAATGCATTTTTCCCTATGCTAATCAGATCGATTTTCTTGTAGCACGTGAGACTCCATTTGTTTAGCTTGTGCGTACATAGATCATTTTTCTCCTCTCCCAGTACATTTCTCTGTGATAAGCATATTGATTTTCTTATAGTATTGGAGAGTAGATTTTTTAGCATGTGAGTACTGACATCCAATGGTGCTAGCTAGTACACTTTTATCTGGAGGATTAGAAAGTGAGTGGCAAAATGTATATTTATTAAAGTAGTAACTTTGTACAGGTTGCTTTAGAAAATGACGACATGCATGTATATCTAATCTGAACTACCAACCTGCTTGTTTCTTACATTTTCTCATATGATGCTTAGATGGATAAAGACCACATTTCCGATTATGTTATCTAGCAAAGAGCTCGCATGTTAAGTGTCCTATCTATTGTCATTGCCATTATCCAATGGCGGCGACGTCGGCGTCTTCGCTCTGCATCCGTCAACTTCAGATGAGGAAAGCTGTGTTCTGAAAACTTTCCTCCCGTTTGTGTGATTCCGGTCTACTTAGGGATACTATACACGTCTCGGTTGGAGAACAATTAGCTATATTTCTGCATACAGTTGGCCACAATTTGAGAAATTGTATGATTGTCTTATATTTCAAGAGATCCGGCGAGGCCGTAAGCCAGTATTTCAGTGAGGTCTTGATGGCTTTATGTTCCCTTGCCAAAGATATGATAAAACTTAGGTCTGTACCCATTCAAAGATAACCAGTAGCCCTGGACGGTTCTACCCTTATTTTAAGGTATACTGCAAAAGATACAATTCTTAATATTTTATTTTTGATGGCTAGTTTATTACACTAATAAAAATTCCTTGCAATATAGGACTGTATTGGGGCAATTGATGACACTCATATCCCCGCATTTGTCCCTGAAAATATAGTTAACAGGTTTAGAGGCCGTAAAGGTTACATATGTGCTTGCTGGATGGGAGGGCTTAGCACATGACTCCGTAGTTCTAAGGGCTGCCCTTAAAAGATCAAATGGAATTCCATTGCCTGAAGGTTAGCATATTTGTCCAAATGATTTAAGGCATACACTAAGTTTTGATGAGGCAATAAAGTAGTCATCTTGTGTGTTGTAGGAAAATATTACTTAGCTAATGCGGGGTATGCAATGAGACCGGGTATATTGCCACCTTATAGAGGTGTTCGCTATCACTTGAAGGAGTATGGGGGTGGGAGATATCCAGAAACACCACAAGAGTTGTTTAATCTTCGGCATTCCTCTCTTTCTTACAACTGTTGAGCGAGCATTTGGGACATTAAAGAATCGATTTAAAGTTCTTGCAAACAAACCATGTTTTCCCTTTAGCATACAGGTGAAGATTGTGATAGCATGCTATGTGTTACACAATTGGATCCTTGACAACGGTCCTAATGACATCATATATGATGAAGAACTTTGGTATAATACTTTGAGAATTGGCCTCCAGCTATATCTAAATTTCTCCTTGATTGGTACATTAATTGAGAAGAAGTTGGCGATGCCTCCAAAAACTTTTTTCAAGAAGATGCATCACCCAGCTTGTACATCTGCAGTGAACTCTAAATATGGCACTACCTATACTTAGGCCTGGGCGTTCGGTTAACCGATCGGTTTTGGTTCGGTTCTTCGGTTTATGACACAAATTCGGTTCTCTACAAATAGGAATCGATCGGTTCTTCGCAAATCTTGGAACCGAGCAAAATCGGTTTCGGTTAGTTCGGTTCGGTTCCGGTTCCGACCGAACTAACCGAGGATTTACACAAGCAGCAAAAAAAAAGAATAGAAAAAAAAGATTTTAAAAAAAGCAAAATGCTGAGATTTTAAAAAATGTGAGGGTGTGAGGCTGTGAGGGGGTGTCATCCACCTTTTATATTTAGGGTTAAGTTGGTATTAGGCCTAGGTTGTAAGGTTTATTGGGCTTGTTTGTGAATTTCGGTTCCTTCGGTTATTTCGGTTAACTGAGCCCAGGAACCGAAATTTGATCAGTTAATTCGGTTCCTGAGAACTGAGAACCGAACAGCTAACCAAATTTTTTTGTTCTGGTTCTTTTGGTTTCGGTTCTGGTTCTTTCAGTTCGGTTCTCGGTTCTCGGTTATTTTTGCCTAGCCTTACCTATACTGTGGAGCAAGTTCATCGCCACTAGAGGTGGCATAAGGATACTTGGGGACTTGTGGCTAAGCATATGAATGAGAGTGGCGGTGGCTGGGATTATGACACCAAGATGGTGACTCTCTCCAAGTTTACTTTGAACGAACTCTCGGTAATTATCTCCTGCCTAAGTAGTCATCTTACATGCATTATCATAAATGATTCTTATTGTTTTTTATGTAGGCAAATGACCGTGGGATTCTGTATAAACCAATTCAGTTCTTTGACAAGTTGCAAGAATTATTTAGTGGCAGCCCAGCTGATGGTTCTTTTATGCAAGACCCTTCCACTGCAGCTGATCCAGACCAAGATGATACAGAGAGACTTGGCATGTTGAATGATATGGCTAACTATGATAACATAAATGATGCACATGGGGAAGACTCAGACAAACTACAGTCTGATAGTGATGAGTGTCAGGAGGTGGCTGCTCTTGCTGCAGCTAGCACTCAAGTTTCTTCATCTAGTGTGAAGTCCATGAAGCCTAACAAGAGAAAATTTAAAAAGTTTGGCAAGTCTAATACAGTACCTGCTGCTGCACGGGTTGGTAGGGTCAGTAAGTCCAACACAAAACCATCTCCTGCCTATGCCGATGATGATATGGATGTGGAGATAACCAATACTTTTGCGTGGTATCCAACAGAACCTTGGAAAACCAGTGCAGGTTGCACCTCCTCCAGACCCTAATGGTCCTCTATGGGATATGCTCAAGAAGATCGCATTAGCACCGGATGATAGGCTTGTAGTAGGAATGCACCTTTGCAAGCCAGAATTTCAAGTTCATCGCAGCTTCCTTATCAATATGGGTCAAGAATACCTTGAGCGTTGGGTGTTCAACCATTTATCTGGTGGTGATCTTGGTGGTCCCTGATTATGGATGATTGTAGCTACATGATCTTTTGATTATGGTTGATGGGGTCTTGTTTTTGCTGCACCCTTTTGGAATCAATATGTACAGTATGACTAGATGCTAATTAGGTGTTGGCGAAGTTGATAGTCAGAGAGGTACCTGACAGACTCTTGGGATAGCCTTGATGTGCTTTTGTATACCGACGAACTATTATCTAATCTTAAGTTGTAATATTTGTTAGCATATAGCTTGAGAACTCATTGTGTGTAATATTATGAATAGAGCTCGTATGAGTTTATTACTTCAAATAATGCTGAGTGTAACCCAGGCAGAATAAAAAAACAAACAACGCCTAACCTTTCTATTGGCTGAGGTTGATTTTCAGGCCATCAACCAAACGGTGCCTGAATTTCAGCTTTGCCTGGCCAGGCAATCTTGCATCTGAATACAGGCAACTCCCAGGCAGATGAATAGCCCAGGCAACTAGCCCAGGGTTCCATCCAAACTAGCCTAGCGCCCGGATGCCCCGCTTCAGGGGCGCGTCTGGACGCATCTCGGGTCCATCCGAGTGTCCCGATCTCCGCACAAAACCACGCTCGTCTTCCGCACGGAACAGAAATCGGTCCTTCATGGAACCTCGTCCTGCCCCCGCACGGAACCATGCCCGCCCCCGCACGGAACAGAATAGAAAACCAAACCCGCCCTTCCTCCGCTTCCCAACACGCTCCTGTCTCCGGTTCCCAGACGCACCCTGTTCCCACCGCGCCCCTGTCCCAAAAGAGCATGTAACACTTCAACTGCAACATTACAAAACATATGAAAAAACTATGTAATGCAACATCATGTTGTAAATACTACAGCATCGAAAACATATGTATTGCAATATTGAAAAATATGCACTGTAACACCGAAAGAATATCTACTGCAACAACGAAAAATATGTACTACAACATCGAAAAATATGTACTACAACATAAAAAAAACATGTACTGCAATATTAAAAAAACATGTACTACAACATCAAAAATTATGTGCTGCAACATCGAAAATTATGTACTGTAACATCTCAAGCAGTAGTACTGCAACATCCCAAAAACATCTATTACAACATTCAAAAAACATCTGTTACAACATCCCAAAACAAACATCCATTGCAACACGGAGAAATAGAGCTCGCCGGAGGGAGGAGGGAATAGGACCCCAGAGCTCACCGGAACCCCAACCACCACCGCGTCCCTCAGATCCAGAGGAGGAGGACGAGGAGGACGAGGGCTAAGATCTAGAGGAGGAGGACGAGGGCTCAGATAGTGACCTATCTCGTCGGAGCCGTCGCCGTCGCCGTCGTCCTCGTCTCCGGTGGGAGGAGCGGGAACCGGGTCACAATGGAGGTCGCTTAGGGGGAAGGGAGGGAGGGAGCTCACTAAGGAGGGAGGGAGGGAGGTCGCTGTGGGAGGGCGGTAGGGAGCCCGGGCAGGCGGGACGGCAGCAAGCAGGGCGCGACGTGCAGCATCCGTCAAGGAGCGCACGCGAGGGCGGGCGCGGCAGCGAGCTGCTAGGGGCACGCGGTGGTGGATGGAAATGATGAGCGGGGCTCGGAAGAAATTGATGTGCACGGTCACAGAAGGGGCGATGATCGACGCTCGCTCTAATTGGGCCGCAGGCCCAAGTGCGCGGCGTCCGGACGGGGCAGACGCCTGCACAACATCATTATCGTTCAAAGAAATTTGGGTTGCGCCCGAGGACGATGCCCCGTTCCCAAATCTGCTGGAAATCTTCTGGTCCAAACATTTGGACCGGAGCCGTCTACCGAACGGCGTGCGGGAGTCACTGCGCACCGGAAGCACCAGGTACGTACGTCATTTCTTTTCTTATTTTTCTCATTTCTTTCCTTTTTCTCGACCTGTTCGCTTGTTGATTTCAGCCAGCCCAAACCAGCCCGCCAACAGTGTTTTCCTCTCACAATAAACCAGCACCAGCCAAGCTAAACCAGCCCTGAAACCAACCAGCGAACATGCCGTCTTTTCCTTTCTTTTTCTTTCTCTTTTTCTTTTCATGCTTCATCTTTTATTTTTATTTCTTTTTTGTTTTATGTGATTTTTATTGTTCTTTTCATTTTTATATTTTTATGTTTCTTTTATTTCTTTTATTCTTTCCTTTCCTTTTCTTATTATTTTTTATCCTTTCTTCAATTTATTTTTTATTTTGTTTTTTTCGTTTTGATGTGATTTTTTATTTTCCTTTTCAACTTTTATATCTTTATTTATTTTTTGTTTTTACTATAATTAATTATTTTATTTTATTTTTATATTTTATTCTTTTTCGTTTTTCTTTCTTTTTCTATTTGTCTTTATGTTTTCTATAGATTTTTTATATTTATATTTTTATATTTTACTTTACATCACATCTATGATATTTTTTTGTGATGTTCACTTAATATACTTGTGATGTTTTATAATGTATTTAATGATGTTCACGTATGCGATATTCTATAATGTATTTAGTAATGTTCTATGGTGTATTTAGTGATGTTCACTTAGTTCACATGTGATGTTCTATGATGTATCTAGTGATGTTCACGTAATATATATGCAATGTTCTATAATATATTTAGTGATGTTATATGATGTATTTAGTGATGCTCACTTAGCACACATGTGATGTTTTATGATGTATCTAGTGATGTTCTATATGCGATGTTCTATAATGTATTTAGTGATATTTTATGGTGTATTTAGTGATGTTCACTTAGTGCACATGTGATATTCTATAATGTATCTAGTGATGTTCACGTAATATATATGCGATGTTCTATAATATATTTAGTGATATTCTATGGTGTATGTAGTGATGTTCACTTAGTACACATGTGATGTTTTATAGTATATTTTATGATGTTTAAAAAGTATCCCTATGATGTTCTTTTAAATTTTTTTCTATTACGTGTTTTTTATTTTTGTTATTATTTATTTATGTTATATATTTATTTTTATTTTTATGTATATTATAATACTAATTTCATGAACCTAAAACTAGACTATTGTTCTTCTAAACCGAGAATATTTTTCTTCTAAACCAAGAACGTTTTTCTTGGGAAGACGGAACATTATTCTCTAAACTTAGAACATCGTCTCTGCTCAATAAAAAAAATATTCTATCTTCATAAAATAAACGTTCATTAATAAAATTTTACCTAAATACATTCATGTGGGGTCTTGTTTTGAAGGATTTGTTGCAAGAAACCCGATTGTGTAACCGGAATTTAATTAGGATGTTTAGTTTAGGAGTTATGACTTTTTTTAGTTGAAAGTCACTGCTGTGTGAGAAACACGACGCGCAAAAAGCATAGCTTAAATTCTTTATAGGAGTGATGTCTTTTTGTGTTCTCGACGTTCCATTTTAGAAAAGTTTTGCTGCGGTATCTTCAAATAACTGTGAGCCATTCATTTAATTAGATCGGATGGTTAGAATCATCTATTACTTTCTAAGAGGTAATATGTGAAACATATATTTAATTAGTTTTAAATTTTATGAAATATGATACATAAAAAAAGTTTTAGGTATAAAAATCTTTTTTCTAGATCTAATTGATGCATGTGTGATCTATTGAATATAGTAAATCTTTTTTATTTTGCAACTTTAGACATAACATAATTTAATTATCCATAGCTGCCGTGAGCTTTTTTTTTTTACATCTAAGTCTCATTCCCAAAATCCACGTACCGTGACCGTGATCGTCTCGTTGCGAAATCCAAGCACGTACGTGGACCGTGACCGTGTGTTTTATGCATGTATAAGTTCTCGTTCCTAAATCCACGCGTGTGACAACACATGTAGCACTACCCGACTCAGGCTCTTTGTCGAGTGCTTGTGACACTTGGCAAATCCCCATATATATTCGACAAAGGCTTTGCCGAGTGTAACCGTCGGCAAAGATCACTCGGTAAAGCCGGTGACGGCAAATGCCTCTTTGCCGAGGGTCTTTTGTCGGACACTCGGCAAAGGCTTTGCTGAGTGCCCGTAAACCACTCGGCAAAGAAAAGTTGTCTAACGGCGCCAGTCGACGGTTACGGTCGTTTTGCTGAGCGCCTCACAGGGGCACTCGGCAAAGCCCGCTCTCTTTGCCGAGTGTCACTCGCACTACACTCGGCAAAGGTGGCCGCTTTGCTGAGTGCCTATTTGTGACACTCGGCAAAGGTAGGAAGGCTTTGCCGAGTGTCTAACTTGTAGCACTCGGCAAAGGAAGCGAGGCTTTGCCGAGGGTCTTTCGGTTGACACTCGGCAAAGTCTCCCTGCCTTTGCCGAGTGTCATGGTCATAACACTCGGTAAAGCCTCCACATATGATATCATGACATCTTATCAAATTTCATGATTTTCGGACTTCCTTTGGTTTTTATAGAATTTAAAAACCATTCAACCATACGTCTGGGGTCGTGTTTCCCAAACTGGGTTGAATAACATGAATATCAATTTTATACTCATTTTTTCCAAATATTTGAATCACTTGCAGTTTAAATTTAACTTAATTCAAAAAATTGCTTGAAATGCAATTAATTAGTTAAATATAGCAAATAAATTCAAAAATACACCAAACTTAAGCATGGAGTACCACATGTGGTGTGCGGAGAGGTGAAAAATTTTGAAGTACAGGAGCCAAAAAATTTATACTTTACCTAGTGTCTGCTTTTGACACTCGACAAAGATCCTCTTTGCCGAGTGTTACCTTTGTACACTCGGCAAAGAGCTGACGGCGGCAGGCTGGTTTAACGGCGGGCCAAAATTTACCGAGTGTGAGACATTGACACTCGGCAAAGAAAGTCTTTGCCGAGTGTTACTTCTGAGCACTCGGCAAAGAGGACGACTTTGCCGAGTGTCGAACCTGAGCACTCGGCAAAGAGTAGCTTTGCCGAAGGTCGTGTCTTTGTCGAGTGTTCAAGTTTGGGCACTCGGCAAAGACATCCTTTGCCGAGTGCCCGATATAAAATACTCGGCAAAGTTCTTGGCATTCGGCAAAGCTTGCGATTCCGGTAGTGTAGCTTCCAACATACGTAACAGCACATGTATGTAGCACGTTGCTATGAGAGGCTACATTCAATGTAAGTTGTTCTTTATTCATATATTTTTTCCTATTAAGATAGAGATGGAGTTATCTGTCCGTGTATTAGGACGACGCACAAAGAGCTTAGCTTAAATTCTTTACTAGCGACTAATGTCTTTTTGTGTGTCCGACGTCCCATTTTAGAATTGCTGGAGATTTGTGATTTGCCCAAGACCGTAAGGTTGAACACAAGTATACTGCCATTAGCAAGATAAGCGAACGTATTTGCTAAAGATCGAGTCCAATGGCACGCAAATAGAAGGCTTCACGGGACCGGACAGCCTAGTCGCATGAAGTGTTACCTGAGGTGTGCCATTAAGTAACATGTGCAAAGCACAATGATAAGTAACCAAACCTCACAGAGTGTAGAGACATGCCTATCTAGACTGCTCAATTGTAGTAGCACCTTGCCGGTGCTGCAAAAATGATTTTTATAGTTGGCTCCAATTTTCTTTCTTAGAAATATATGGTGCACTTATAGGAAACTGTCTCTAACAGACTCCAAATCATGCGTTCTATACATATATTTTAATTAATTGTCTCGGTGAGAGGAATACAATGATGAAGTTCATTCTGCATTTCAAAACGTATCAAGCTGTTTTTTCCACACAGAAAAATGTGTCGATTCTAGGTGCGAATAAATATCTTTTGAGTTAAGTGTTTTGTCATTATGGTAAGTCACAACCCCTGTATACGTTTATCCGAATAAATATCTTTTGAGTTAATGTGTCATTCTAGGTGCGAATAAATATCTTCCATTGGCATGCTGGTGAACAAATTTGGTGTTTGCATCTGCAAGTTGATCCAGGTTAGTCTCAATCTTTGTAGAATTCTTAGACTAAGGGTCTGTTTGATCCCATAGTCTAAAGTTTAGTTAGACCACTTTAGTTCTTGATGCTCCAAACAGATGATCTAAAGTACTGTCTAAAATTTAATCCACCTTAGTCATTAATTCATTAGACGACTTAAATAAGCTAGAGTGGTCTAAAATTTAGTCCTTAATTTTAGCCAACTAAACTTTAGACCACGGATCCCAGCAGGGCCTAATTTATCTACTGTTTCGTGATGGAATTAGCATGCTTGACATGAAGGGCACACCTTTAATTCTCAGCGAAATTATAGGGTAATTCATAATTACTAAACAGCTGAATATATTATTACCAAGCTATTCTCCCCTCTGATACCTTTGCTGTTAACATGGGTATACTCTGTGAGATATAAAGCTAACTGAAAATGTACGATAGGTATTCTTCTGCTAAGGTAGCTCTTACTGTACATCTAACTATGCATAATATTTTTCAGTAGAGTTGCTATTGGACATTTGTGCGGGATGTGGGGAACAAGGGAGAGAATCACATGGCATGTTGCTTGTCCAATCATCTGGCGAACCTACCCCTAAATTAAATGGGAATTTTATTTTCCCTGGGATTCCACACTCATTGCCTGAACTGTATCCATTACCAGATTTTCTTGTATATGCGTCACCATCACTATTTCCAATACCTCCACTCGAGTCTGTAGCCCAATCAACCATATATCCATTGGATGGTCCAAGCAGTCCAGACTCTGTGTTTGGTATAGCTTCATTCATACTGTTGAGTATTCCAGGGGCCATGCTTAGCATCACTGATGTGACATCTGATGATTTCTGCTGAGATTGTATTTCTAATGGAAAGATGACTGAACTACTATGGATGTCTTTCTCTGATGGTAGAGATGGGCTACGGTTGAAAGTTATGACTTTACATGGAAAGCCATCCTGTGAATTGTTAAGATTCTGCTGCTGTTGTCCCTGCAGACACTGTTGGCTGTTGAATCGATTTGCTGAGCAGGTGGAGCTTTCCAATGCAAAATGGGAAGCTTGTATGGACTGCAAAGCAGATAACAGCTCTGGCTCTGTTGTTGTAATTGATTGAGGACCCCAGGAGTGAGATAGCACTCTTTGTGCCACAGAATTAGGCTTTTTAAATATCCTGCAAATAGCCCATGCATCCTGTTTGATAAAAGTAAAGTATGAGAAAAATGCAGCACATATATATTTTATTTTCTGAACTTCTGTGCTAGAACTGAATGCTCTGAGTAAATTGCTTACGTTGGCTGGAATGTCTTTTGGTGTTTTATGACGTGAGGGGTCATTGAGTGAAGGAAGCCTGTACTCATGCATCATCCAGTCAGTCTTGATTCCTCTCGCTGCTCTCCCTTTGTAAAAGACAAGGGACTTCTTCAGGCCTATGCACTTGGTCCCTTCAGAAGAGTAAACTGGCCTATCTGTTCCTGTTGCTTTCCAGAATCCAGCTCCTGTGACTCTATTTGGTCTAGCACTATTCCGATACTTCCGGTCCCTTGGGCAGTAAAAGTACCATTCCTTCTCCCCGGTGCTCGCAAGCTCTACGCAAGAACATGATGATAAATGATTGCAGCAAGTAAAGTTGAATATAGCAAGGCATGAAGTAATAAAATGATGCAGAAAGCCAAGTAAACTATATATCGTAGTCTGATGGGAAGATACTAATAATATACTAGGTGCTCATTAGTTTGAAAACAAGTAGCTCGTGCTCTAGCAAACAAGTGTAGAACGAACTCATTAAAAACCGCTACTATGTTCATAGACATTGAACTCTAGGCACTGAAGTTCATAGCCATTTAGTGACAGAAAGAACGATAGGTACAGTACAGAGATGGAGTCGCTTACTTGGGAGATCCCATGGATCATACTTGTAGATGTCCAGCTGCCTAATGAGCTCAATGGACACAGGTTTTTGCTGAATCTTTCTCTTGAGATAAAAGCTTATGAGCTCTTCATCTGTAGGATGGAACCGGAAACCTGGAAGAAGAACCTCATCAGACCTGTCCATATCAGCTCTCTCATCCATGGTTGAGGCTGGTGAAGCCAGATCCTGATTGCCTGTTCTTGTGGTACTTATGTGGAGGTAGAATGGTTTTTAGAACTGAAGATGCTCAGGTAAGACAAACGGCCAAAGCTGTCTCTCTGAAGTGGAACCAGTATCACAGCAAATTACTATGTACTCACTACTGAGCTTTGTTTCTTGAACAAAGATGTCACGGCTCTTATATAGCACATCTTTACGACGAACTGCTTCTCATTAGATGAACGTTGCCAAAGACCTCATCCTACACGTCTTGTACTTATTCCGGGTCATAAACGTCAAAGGCGGGTGGTTAACGTAGGAGTAATGTTTAATCTGTGCATTAGAAAAGTATAATCGCAGCTGCTAAAACACGACTCTCAAATGGAAGTGCCTCCTTTCATTAAAGAACTCCTATATTCCTTGTCTCGCTGAACCTATTTGACTTTTTTAATCAGGGATTATATTATATCAATGAAGACAATCTTAGCAGCATATAGGGACTATTAGTCCCTTCCGATTCAGACAGAGGATTATGATCTAGGTAGGTACCTAGGACACCATGAGAAGCCATAAAAACATTGTCCTACAGCAGTAGTTGCGTTGAAAAATTATATACAAACTGAACAATTTTTAGGAAACAGCCGGATGTCTTTTAGCTTTCCCCAATTTTATTTTCGTTCCATTTTTCATGCTTGAAATCCGAATTAGTTCAATTGGATGAATTTCCAGTTGACCCAATGACACAAATCAAAACTTGCATCCCTACTAATGCCACAGTCTCCAGCAATATTTAAATTCTGATTAGATTCACTTTTTTCTGCAAAAAAAAAATATTGCCAAGACATGTTTCTCCATTCTCTGGATTAGAAAATCTCATTGTTATTCGCCGCGGCTCATGGGTTATATATATTCCTATACATCGTGACCCATTTCCCACTTGTCTAATTTGGTTCTCACTGTGTGGACAGACATTTTTGCTGTTAACTTAATCGATTGGAGCACTGTCGATGTGACAGCATGGACACCTGAAAATTTTCTTTCACCACTGATCGGCGCGATGCTTATTTGTTTGGATGTTCTAGTTTATGGTAGTGCTAGCGTCCGGACGGACGTCCACGTTGTACCCCGTTTTCTATGTGCGTGCCTGCACACCACGCTCGTGCTCGCGCCAGCCCCCCTCCCACCCGTGCCTGTGTTTCGTGTGCCCACGTGGGGACCACTCGCGCCCCTTCCGCTTCTCAAGCGCATTGCAACATGTGCAACACCCGATCTATTTTTGCAACATCCAGATGAAACACTTACAACATATGTCCAAAATAACTGAAACACTTGCAACATACGTCTGAAACACTTGCAAGCCATTGCAAGCATATACAACATCCATATAAAAAACTTGGAACATATGTGTGAAACATATGCAATATCAAGATAAAAACGCTAGCAACTTATGTCTGAAAAAACATATGAAACATTTGGAACGGACGTTTGCAACATAAGTGTATATATAACCATTGCAAGCATATGCAACATCCAGATGAAACACTGACAACATATATGTGAAACATATGCAACATCCAGATAACACACACTTGCAACTTATGTCTGAAAAAACAGATGAAACATTTGGAATGGATGTTTGCAACATACGTGTATATATAGCCATTGCAACATATGCAATATCCCGATCTACTTTTGTAACATCCATATGAAACACACTTGCAACATACCTCTGAAACATATGCTTGAAATATACGCTTGCAACATGTCAGGCGCGACACTCTAGTGGGTGGTGACCACCATGTCAGGCGCGTTGAGGAAATCGATAACCGCCTCGATGGGCAGATCAGGTCTGGAAGGCGGCGGAGCGAAAAGCATCACGGACTTGGCCGCCGCGAGCTTCTTCCGCTGGGGGCACTGGGGCGCAAGGAGCCTCGAGGTAGGTGCAAAGTATGGCATGACCGCGATGCCCTCGCCATCTCCAACCGTAGGAGGAGGTGATGAGGAGGACGCCCGGCGCTGGCGATGAGTGCAGGGGCGGACGAGAGGCACAACTCCAGTGGTGGAGCCTTGAGTCGCGAAGGCGGGCGAGGGCCCCGGGGTGGAGGAAGCAGAGGTGGTCAGCGCTAGCGGCGGCAGATGGGGAGCGGAGCTTGCGACGAGCGCGCGAGGCGGAGTGGGAGATTTTTTTTAGGAGGCGGCGTCCGTCCGGACGCCTGCACCGCAACATTACCATCTAGTTTATTGCGAATTAGGGACTCTTCTTTTATAGTTCATAATAAGAGCAGATTCTTAGTTAATCTTGTTTAATGGGTACATTTTATGAGTCAGTCCTACATGAACGTTGTAGAACTGTCCCCTATCATTTTTCTTTCAACAGTAGTTCTTCATGTTAGCATACCTTTTATTTTGTCCATAAGTTTCTCGGCATCTCTGATGAAATGTGTGGCTCCCATCTCGTTTACATGGTGACCTTGATAAAAACTCAGATACATTCACAAGAAACTACAACATGTGCACAACTTTTTATTTCAGTGGACACAAACTTTGCACGCCGTCAGCAAATAAAACCTACTGTACAAAGGAAATAAGATCCTGGCAAGTAGAGTGACCCCAAGGTTTCATCTGAACGGTTACTATCTAGTCCATCAGACAAGGGAGCAGGCTTCATACTTCCCTATCATTTCTTTGCCCATTTACACACATACTGACCTTGCATCGCACAATTCACAGCAATTGCAGATCCTACATGCATCTTGTCATGACTGTTACAGGATGGAAATGGACTGACCAGAAAGCGACGCCTAACTTCATTTGTTCCTTGAATGAAATTACTAGATACGACAACCAAAACCAGACTGCAGATCAATCATGTATCAAGAAGAGAACAATTAACAATCAACGGATCTTGATGTCGTTTTTGCGGCCCCCTCCATTCACACAGATGATCCAAGGAAAAACGAGCGAAAAAAATCCTCAGTTCCACCATGTTCATAGCCATGCTAGTGATCTTTGTAAGAAACTAATCAGACCTATACTGAGATTGCAGGTAGTAGACGCTTGAGCCCTGTCCCCATGTTAGGCAGCACTTCGCATTGGCTCTCTTATATAGGAATAAAAAAAAACCACTACTCTTGGCAGAACTGATCGCTCTTGGGGGTTAGTGGAGTATACTATATACTGCAATTCCTGGACGTTTCCGTCTGTCGATCAAATTGTGGTAAAAAAAAAACTGCAGATTTCCTTTGTGAAAGTGCTGTACTCACATTTGACTTGTGAAGTTAAAATTCATTACACATCAAGAGAGGCAAAAATATGAAAAGTTTAATAAACAATGATAAAACTTTAGACTAATTCTAGGGATTTTGTCTTTCAAATATTTTCTATTGATTCGATGCACAAACCAGTAGCTTGTGCATACGTCCATCTAACACGACACTGACTGGCTCGGTTGGCACGCGGTGCAGGTGAGCACGCTGCCCACCAGCGTTCGAACCCCGGGTTCGGCGCTGGTGTTCTCACCGGGATTTATTCCCATAATAATTTCCAGTGAAACCTCTCAACGTGTGGTGCCACAAAAGGACTGCGACGTTCCCGTCGCCTACAGAGCCTGCTGATTGTCTGCTCGTGTACTAGTGGTGTGAATGTGGTGTTCGTGTGTGTGGTGTAGATGTGTGTCTGTATTCGAACAGATCCTATCTAGATGAGAGGTGAAAAAAAAAACACAACACTGACTGTGCAGTAGATATCTAGCCATAATAAGTTGGTAATTTGAATTATGCTACTGAGGCATCTTTCTCAACCATAGTTAGGACCTAGGAGTGCAGCAAAGCAGAGAAATATATTTATCGATTTTATTTTATTTTATTGTTTCCTAATGGTATCATGTCAACACTATAGAAAGCCAGATATGCAAGGATCAATGGTTCCGTCACACATACTTGTACACATAAAACATGATGTCAGTTGTCGTTACACCTTTCTTTAATAAACAATATCAGTACAATTTAATTGAGCACTCCAGTTGTAAGAAACACTCTCAAAAAGGGCAGCTGTTCTTACATTAAGGTCAATCTGCCATCTTGTATAAACAGCTTTACAGACTAGTGGTGCCTCGTAACACTTTTGGAAACGCAACCATCAGCTAACCTGAAGACTCATATTTCTTTTCACGTGGTTTTGCTGGCATCAGGTGTGCAAGAGCACATACCCAACAGATCTCCTTGATATCATATTATGCACCAAATGTGCCTGGTTTGTTCAAACCTTCACGATGCTCCCAAGAGCTCCTTGAGATCATATCCTTGCAGCTAAAACAGTCGAAAAAACACTGTGAATTGCTTACCTCTTACTACTCAAAACAGAAACTAGCTGTCCCTACTCTTGCGCAATTCTATGCATGTTAGCCAACTTATGATTTCGAGAATTTTCACCAGGAAAGTTACTGGTAGCCACATAGAGACTGACAAGACCTACCTGAAGAAAGGTTAGCAGAAGTATTACTCCTGAGTTCCAAAATGCATGTATTGTGATCGGAGTTAGAAGATTGCGGGTCTGAGCATATGAAAACCCCAATGCAACACCTGCATAATACTCAACTAGGTTACTGAATGACGATGGCATGCCAAACACTGATACAAATAGAATAGCAACTCCAGTAATTACAACCGGTTGTATATGCAAATGTTGTATTGTAACTGTCTGGTTGTAACCCCTTGGCTACAATTTGCAGCCATGGCTGTCATATCTCAGTATCCGTGCAGCAAATTTTAACTCCTTTCTTCTAAAAACAGGCCATACATATGACATGCGCACAAATGATGGCATGGCAAAAATTTATGACCAAATTAGCAATTCCTGTAATTGACAATGTATTGGATATGTCAATGGCTGTGATTCTGTATGGTTTTGTGGATGTCAGGTTTAATTGCATTTAGGCATTGTGCCTGCCTGTGGTATTTTTGCCCACAATTTGCAGCTCTGACTGTCATATATTTGAGGAAGATTTTAACTTCTTTCTTCAGTGAAAAAGGTCACAATTATGACACATTGAAAAAAGCCCAAAATGATGTAACAAGACAAATGCTGCCTTGTGCATTTGGATATGGCCAAATTGGCTACCAACTAAGGGCAGTCCCAATGCTAGAAACCACATATATTTTCTATGTCTATTAATTTACGTAGACACTATACATACATAGAAACTATGTTCCAAATCGATAGTTTCTACAGACTAATCTTTTCTCCAATCATGTCTTCTTTCTCCCTCATCTACCTATCACATCTCTTCATGTATTGGTTCCCGTGTAGACATAGTTTCTTATTAAGACCATTTCCTCCTCTCTCTCCTCATTAAATCGCTTGCCACAACATCAAAATGCTTAGGTGGCAGAGTAATTAATGCACATAAAAACTATGATGATTTCTGCATTGTGGGTGCCCTAATGCACCCTTAACAAATATTGAATTCATATAGTTTTCTATTTAGTTATATCTGAATAGACTGTAGAGAGTTACCAAGTATAAACAGCTGTGGAAATTGTCCAGGAGTCAGATGAGCAAGGGCAAATACAGCAGCACTGACAAGTACACAAACTGGAGTAGGAAACCTGTACCCAGAGGTAACTGGTGAATACAGAAACATGCAAACTTGTAATGCACCAAGTTTGTACATGCAAGGAAGAGAAAAGAAAGTGCTAGGGCAATATACTTGGATTTACCACTTAGTCAAGGACACCATTAGAAATCCTCGAAACAGAGTCTCCTCGAGGAGTGGTGCTAGAACTCCAGTGATTCCCACCAAAAATGCAGTGCTAGCAACAGAAAATAAACAAGATCAAGTTTGGGTTTCCTGGTAACAGGCATTAATCCACTAAAACACAAAGGCAGGACACATGATACCTGGTAGTGGATGAACCAATCAGGGGCAACAAAAGGACTAGTGAATCAGTCTGAGTCAATGAAAGGAACATTTTCGTGAGTACATAATAGTAAATCACAATGCCTCAAAAAAAAATGAATTACAAGGAGAACTGATCGTTCCACATACACTAAGAAGTCAAACAAAATATGAAAAAATGTGCGATTCAACACAACTTATTTTTGTTCTAAATAAATTGAATGACAAAGAGTTTGGAATGGAATTGAGGTGGCAAATAAAGTGTGAGAAATAATAACCAACAAATGGCAGTGCACCAGAAAGGTCTAGTTGCTAAAGCAAATATTTGTCTGACCTCTCTCTCTGGAGTTTCACCATTCAGATAAGTCATAGCAGCTCCGGCTAAAGCAATAGAAATTATTGCTCCAAAGAGGCCAACTCCAGCCCACAAAAGCCATCCATTCTGCAGCTTGAATGGTTCATTAATATCTGAAAGTTCAACAACATTCTTGTATAAATATAATTGTATTCTTTGATAAAGATGTTATAAAAGCAACTATTCGTCAGGTATTAAACTTTGAGAAGCATCACCCATGAAAAAGAGAATAAATGTAGACTGTTAATTACAATTTAGAAAGCAATTCATGTTCCATAAAAATATCACACTATACTTTCCACCTGACAAAATAGCTTCCATGATAAAAAATGGTTCTCTACTTGCATGAAAACAACTTTATTCAGTCACCAAGGTAACAAGACTGAGTCCTGACCATAACGAAACACATCATCTGGGAATGGTCGAAAAGTGTTGGTGATGCCAAATATAACGCCAAGCACTACTACTGTCACGCTCCTGCACAGAACAGTACAAAAGCAAAATGTAAGTCTTTTGGCAATTTGTGATGTCATTTATTGGTGGAAGATAATCAGCTTGCCATCAAGGGAATTTAAAGGTATTGTGCGCATAAGCATAAAAACATGTATCATACAGTTGCCCAAAAAAGAGTATTTCTGCCTTCTCATCTATAGTTGCCTCCACAGCTTTAAATCCCAGGTATTGCAAAGCCGATTGCTCAACCAATCCTGTCAGAACAAAGCTGTCTAAAGAACACTCAGAATGCTTTATTCAATACACCTGTACAGTAAAATCAAACTTGCGAAGCTCACTGTATATACAACATAAAATTCAAATATCTGGTGTGTAAAGGTGATGGCTTACCTTACTCCACAGCCTACCATGCTGAGCACAACGGTTTGCCACTCCCATGGCACATCCCATCGGCGAACGATCGCCCACTCATCCGAACTCTGCTTAGGCCCAGTTAATGTCACAAGATCCACGCCAGTCACCACAAAAACAGGATGAAAGTTGGAATAGGCGAAATGCATTTAAACTCCAGAAATATCCAAGATTCAACTACACACATTGCTCTTATAGTCTTATATGGATTCCTGAACGCTTACTCTGGTGCATCCATTTAAACAATATATTTTCCCAGCTAGTTCCGGAAGCTAAATTATGCACTTAACATTCTGCATCCATAATTCCCTACTTTGTTATTTACTACCGGAGCATGTACTTGTTGTGTGTTCAATTCAGGAGGTTATAAAGAAATGGAACGTTTGAGCATCACCTTATCTGAAGGCGGGGGCATCTTGTTCTTGGCATTGTAGGAGAAAGACGCGAAGCCTCCGCCCCTCCTCCAGCTCCTCCTCCACCGGCCGGTCACCGGCCGCCGCTGCAACCGCTGCTCAGACCTTGCTTCTACGCGGGCAGTTGGGGATGGCTTCCTTTGCCTCGAGAGGAGGACGGGTCTGCACGGGAGCGGCCGGAGGAGGATAAGTGAGAGCGGCGGCGACGACGACACCATCGGAAACATGCCTTCTGCTCTCTCT
Source organism: Miscanthus floridulus (assembly GCF_019320115.1). Classification (NCBI taxonomy): domain Eukaryota; kingdom Viridiplantae; phylum Streptophyta; class Magnoliopsida; order Poales; family Poaceae; genus Miscanthus; species Miscanthus floridulus. The sequence goes on along the minus strand of NC_089582.1, from coordinate 97,555,819 downwards.
GCTCTGCTCACCGAGGTGGAGTCTGTCTCGCGGCTTTGCGGGGATAAGATTGGAGACTTTTTCGTGTGCCATATCGTAAAAAATTAAGTGGTGTTCGGTGTCACTACTTTAATTTTTTTTTTCTGGTGTCACTTTTATCAGTTTGGATTTTAACGTCGTTAAATTACAGGTGTGAAAAGACGAAAATGTTCTTAAGTTTAAATATGTTATTAATTTTTTAGGGCTCTTGCGTTTGTACCCTTGTTTTGTATCGAAATTGTGATTTTACCCCTATTTTTTTGACTTTGTGAATTTACCCCTACTGTTTCATTCACGAAGCACCAGATTGCCCCTGCTCCGTCATCCACCCCTAACGGTGTTAAACTTTGTACAAAGGACATAAATGCCCATGCGATTTTACCCCTGTTTGTTATGCCTAATTGTGATTTTACCCTGATTTGGAATGAGACTTTTTTATTGTATGCCATATTGCAATTATTTGAACTCAGATTTAATATTGATAAATATTCAAAATTTTGGCAGCACCTTTGCTATATTTTGCTAGCATCATGACAACAATATAAAGCACATATAAAACACATAAGAAAAATCATGGAGAACCACAACATTTCAAAGTCTACCATACAACATGTCAACATGTCCACAAAAGTTGTGAAAAAAAAAACATGTCCACAAAAGCTACAGGTCTACATCATGTCACATGTCCACAAAAGCAACTGCACCATGTCAACATATCCACAAAAGAAACAAGTATGTACCATGTAAACATGTGCACAAAAGCTACATCCATCTCATTCAAGGACCACCTAGAGACCTAACAAACTAGCTAGCCTTCCTCTTGTTCGCCCTCCTCTTCCCCTCCCTCTGAAAAGCATTGAACAGGTTGGTTAGTAATGATTACATCAACAAATAAGTGCATGGATCATGATAGTGTGTAACTATATTACTGTAGAGAATAGCAAACTATGATAGGTTGACAGGCAGAACTAACAATTGCAAATACCAAAAGGTCTGTGTCATTTTCATTTGAACCTTAGATCCATTTATCCCATGGCCAATTGGCTATGAATGGCACAGGATGAGAACATGACATCCGAGGAGCGAGAGAAGATGGGCCAGGCATTCACAGTTCATTACTTCACTTATGAGAAAGGAATCCAGAAGTACTTAATCTGGGGTCTGACTGCCCGCATCTTGATCCATGCTGCTTCAGTTGTATACCAGCGACCACCAGACTTTATAGAGCGAAGGGCACATTTCAAATTGCCAAAGCTTACAAAGGACTGCTCTTCAATGCTAGCAGGACCTACTAAACACTAGTGCCTACACTGCTATCTCAACTATACGCTATTTGGAGTACAGATCTACAGGATATTGCACCAGCAGAGTTTATAGAATCAAAGAGGAGTCCAAATCACTTGATGTCATGTTAATTTAGATACTTTCTACAATCTTCTACTTACACAATAGTAGCAACTGCACCATGACTTACATTGGCTCATTGCTGCCCTCTCCTGATTCTCTTCCTCTTCCCCTTCCCCTTCCCCTTCCTCTTCCTCTTCCCCTTCCCCTCCCAGTAGCACTTGCACTAAAAAGAGAGGAAACATGATTTCAATATTATCAGATTATGCCACGAGTAGAAGTGAGCACCAATAGAACCATGACTTACATTGGCTCACTGCTGCCCTCTCCTGATTCTCTTCCTCTTCCCCTTCCTCTTCCCCTTCCTCTTCCTCTTCCCATTCCCCTCCCAGTAGCACTTGCACTAAAAAGAGAGGAAACATGATTTCAATATTATCAGATTATGCCACGAGTAGAAGTGAGCACCAATAGAACCATGACTTACATTGGGTCATCGTTGTCCTCTTGTGATCCATGTTGTGAAGAATTGAGCCTTCTCTTTTGACTAGCAGTGAGACCTCCTTGGCAAGTCTTGGCTAAATGCCCTGATTCATGGCACTCAGAACACAATCTTCTTTTCTTGCTACTGCTGACCTCATCATATGCCTTGAATCTAGACTTTTTAGGTCTCCCAGGTTTCCTTCTCAATTTAGGCTTATGGATTTTGTAGCCTAAGTCAACACGTGGCCAAAGATCTTTGGATGTCATTGGACTGAAAGTACCTGCATATGCCTTTCTCAACCTTTCAATAGAGAAGTATTCATGAACAAAGTCATCCATTTGAACCTCTCTACTAAGCTTTGCAATGAAAGCTAGAGCATGGCTGCAAGGCTTTCCAGTCACTTGCCAAGCCCTACAGGTACATGTCTTTAATTCCAAGTTAACTGCATGCCTAAATCTGTTGACTGTCACTTCCGCTTTTCCAGGCCCACAAATTAAGACATCATGGTCCTTAATGGCCTTCGATTTAGCATTTAGATCTTTGATGATATCTGGGATTATTTTTTCAGACATCTTTCTAGCATTCTTTGATCTCAAGACAAATTTCTCAATGACCATTTGTCTTATCTTGTCATGCATTTCCACAATATGATGTTCCTTTGTTTTTGACACCCAACTATTGAAACTCTCAGAAAGATTATTGTTGATGTAATCTACCTTGCAATCTTCTAAGAATTTGCTTCTACTCCATATGTATGGATGGTTCTCATCCAACCATTCAAGTGCCTTAGGATCCTTCTCTTCTATATTCCTCATGAAGAAGTTGAACTTGGCAGTTGTGAAGCTCTTGGCAGCTGCCCACATATTCTTCCTATAAAGAGTGCCACTGTAACTTTTCTTCATGTTCTTCCACAAATGCCTCATACACTCTCTATGCTCAATTCCTGGATAGACATCTTCAACAGCAACTTCAATTCCCTTGCCTGCATCTATACTGATGACCAAACCTGTGTGACATAATTGACATATGTTAGGTAACAACAATTTAAACTTGAAGGAAAACAGACAAATAGCAGTCATAGGTACACACCTGGAGGAGTACCAATTGCTTTTTTCAAGTTTTGGACGAACCAAGTCCAACTTTCCTTAGACTCGGTCTCAATCACCCCATATGCCACTGGGAATAACCGATTGTGACCATCTACTGCAACAGCTGCTGCTAACTGACCTCTTGACCTGCCTGTCAAGTGAGTTGCATCCATGGCAATGTATGGTCTGCATCCTTGTAAAAACCCATCAATGCATGGCTTTAGAGCAACAAAGAATCTCATGAAACATACATGGCCATTGTGCTCCTCAGTCTCCATTTCAACCACACTGCCAGGCACTGACCTCAGAAGCTCAGCTTGATAAGTAGGAATCAAGTCATAAGAATCTTCCCACTTCCCATATATGATATCAAGTGCTCTCATCTTTCCTCTATAGACTCTATCATATGAAACATCCACTGAGTACTTCTTCTTTAACTCATCTTGCAATCCCTTTGCACCCATTTCAGGGTCATCCCGTAGTAAGTCCACAACTCTATCACAAACCCATCTATTTGAGGCCATGGACTGACCACACTTGTTGAAAGAACCACAAGTGTGCTTTGGTCCACTTGTCTTCACCTACAACATAATAATGACAATCCAACATTTTGTTAGCAAATTACATCTCAAGTCAATACACTACATTATGGAAAGAGGACCAAATTACCTTGCATCCAACGTACTTCTTGCTTGTAGACGCGAAAAAAGACCACTTACAACCCTCATCAGCTCTCTTGCATATGGCTCTGAATCTTTCTTGATCTTTTTTGACAACCTTAAAAGCATGGTCATGCAAGATAGCATGATGTGTAACTGCAGACTTGCACTGATCAACATCTGGAAACACCACATCTACATCAATGCATGGATCATCAGGATCATACGAAAACATGGGAGCATCATACTCATCTACATCATCAAGTATTTCACCATCAGGATCAAACTCTGGATCAGAGCAATCATCATCAGAGTCGGAAGATGCTCCTAAATCAGTGTCATAGCTGCTGTCAGAGAATATGCCCTTATCATCAGCTCCAACCTCCTCCTCATCTCCTACCCCCTTATCATCATCTCCAACCTCCTCCTCATCTCCTACCCCCTCATCATCATCGCCTACCCCCTCATCATCATCATCATCATCATTTGTTGCTCCCTCATTTGTGGTGGCTCCCTCATTTGTGCTCTCCTCAATTAGGTGTATTCTACTCCTCACATTAGGATGACACCTACGTTTGGTTGGTGAAAACTGCAGTGGCCCTTCAAAATCATTTATCTGGGCATTGATGCAAGCTACCCCCTTGTCTACATTGAGTACAAACCACTCTAAAAGATGTTCATCAGTTTTCATCTCAAATGAATCATTTTCCAAATCACGCCATAAGGTTATGTATTGCTTAGACCCCCACATGCAATGCTCAGCTACGAAATCAACCAACTGCAGCAACCCAAAGCTATGTATGTCATCAACAACTTTAGTTGGCAAAGTTTTACCCTGCTGCCATGACTTTGGACCATTGTCTGGCAAGCTGAAAAAAGATCGAATTCTAACTACAACTCGTATACCCCTGTGATTTGGCCTACAAACCACAGAAGTAGTATGCGGTTAGTTTATCCAACTCAAACCATCAACAATGCACTCTCTGGCAAAAAAAACCCAACAGTAGATAATGGTTAGGGTTTGTTGAAACCACCTTTGCTCTTCCATGTTGGTCGATTTGACAGATCTCGTGCGTTAAGCTGTCGTCGGCGCCATCCACGTAGCAGAAATGAGCCACACGTCTATCTCGCACCAAAATGAACATAGTCAATATCTAAGACTATTTTACAGGATTTCACAACGCAAGGTGATAATGAAGACATTTACATTGAGCTCCAATTAAGTGAGGGAAATATGAATATAGCTAAGGAAGGACTAGTGAAGAAGTTTAAGCTGACAACAACAATTGGAACATACAAAGGTAGCTGGTTCCACGTATACCATCACCAGAATAATTGAAGTTGTTGACAACACTACACTGAGGATCACAGAACTGCCAATCCGCCGTTGGACTCACTTGTCCAGGCAACCAGAGGTAAAACTACGAAATCATTTTACACAATGCCAGAGTATGAAGAATGGAGAACGAATTTAGGAGCAAGTGCAAGTTCATGGACTATAAAATACTACAAGGTTTGTTTATGCTGGATCAACACTAAATCTGCAAACTGATTTTTAGCCTGGAACGTATATTGACCAACAAGAGAAAAAAGTCAAGTATAGTGATTTCATCAACAAAGAGCTGATACTCTTCTCCATGGCGGACCTGCAGCGATCAATACCTTCAATGGTTGATGGCCTTAAACCAGGTCAGAGGAAGATTCTGTTTTGCTCATTCAAGAGGAATTTTGTTAAGGAAGCTAAGGTGCGTCTGTTGTTTACCTTTCCTTGCATTACAGATTATCTAGGGTTTATTTATTGGAATGGCTCAGAATTTTATTGGCAGCAATAACATCAATCTTATGTACCCTGGTGGTCAGTTTGGCACCAGAGCTCAGGTGGGATAACAGGGCAAAAGTTAGTACTTGTGAGGATACGAATCGAGATTCCGTCGGAAGCAAGGGGAGCACGAATAAGGAAGGATTCAATTCAAGGCGGGCGCGGTCGCTCACCCGTCGGGAGCCGGAGATGGGCGCCGCGGAGATCCGTGGCCAGGCGTCGTCGGGAGCTGCGTCTAGGAACCGGATCCACCCGCTCCGCCTGCCCTGATGCCGCTCCGCCCGCCCCTGCGCCCCGGCCCGCTCCGCGCCCACGTCGCCCCGATGCCGCACCTGCTCTGCCTGCCCTGATGCCGACGCTGCTTCGTGCCGCCGCACCCACGCCGCACGCTCCGTCGCCTGGAACCGCGCCGCCCGCTCCCTCCCTCTCCGATGCGGTCCGATGGAGTCGAGAAACAGCCAGAAAGGATAAGGGGCAGTCTTGGCATTTGGACTTTCCTTTTTAGGTTTGGAATTTTTTTAATTCATCTATTCGATGGCCATCTGACGGACGTCCAAAGCAGGGGCAGACGGACACTTCAGTTCAAAATAACAAGGGCAAAAACACAAAGTTAAAAAAATAGGGGCAAAATCACAATTGGAGTACTGAACAAGGGCAAGAACACAATTCTCCCTAATTTTTTTGAGTATCTTAACGACTTCAAATGAAAAAACTCAAAACTAGAAAGTTGTAGATCTCGTCGAGATCTATAATTTTTATATAAAATTATTTTTATTTAAATTCCGCAAAAAAAATATGATTTGATATGATTAATATATCTTAGAAAATTATATTATTTTTTTGTGGAATTAAATAAAAAAATTATATAAAAATTATAGATCTCGACGAGATCTACAATTTTCTAGTTTTGAGTTTTTTCATTTGAAGTCGATAAGATGTTAAAAAAATTTAATAACATATTTGAATTTAAGGACATTTTCGTCTTTTCACACGTGCAGTTTGACGGCGTCAGAGCCCAAATTGACGGAAGTGGCATGGAGGACACAAAAAAGTTAGAGTAGTGGCGCTGAAGACCGCTGAATTTTTTTTAGGAGCACACAGGGGATTACGATCTTTTATAATGGCACACTGGGAAAAGTCTCATAAGATTGAGGAGTCTTTCGAAAATCACCCACACTACAAGGTGAAAAATAGAAGTTGTAAAGGTACAAGTACTATTCGTGTAATATCCTATAGATCGGGGGTCTGAATAGCAAAAAAGAAGTTAACCCTTCTTGCCCGGCCGTTGTGTTGGCGGCGGCGGCGATGGCGACGTCAGCGAGCACGTCCGGCGAGTGGCTGAAGGGCGCCCTGCAGGAACTTCGGGAACGTAAGGGCAGCACGCTGGAGTTCGACTCGGATCTCATCTCGGGCCTCGTGTCCTTCTGCGAGCTCGCGCCTCCCTCCGACGCCACCAGCTATCTCGAGGTTCGTTCGCCAGTGTCCATCCATTAGGACGGCGTGTGTATTGGGCGCTTACTACTCTGGCGTGGTCATTCTGATCGGAGTTTCTCTAGAGTGCTCGTACCTGGCGCAACGGCCTGATCGGATCGCCGGCTACTATGCCGTTCTCGGATTAGGGTTGCTTGATTTGAGCTTGCTGAAGAAAAAAGTAGTTTTAAATAGCATGATCGCCAGTTTATTGTGATTGTCTAGGATGTTTGCTGCACTGCATCCCTCCCAGACTGCTGTGCTGATGGGGTTTGAGTTGATTGATTGATCTGAAGTGCCTCAGCTTCATGTTACTGGGAGTCTTAGGAATTTTCTATAATGGGTACAAAATTCAAGTGCATCAATTAAATGTCCCGTCATGAGTGAAATTTATATATCCTAATGCAGTATTGTAAGCACCATTGGGTGTTATGTAGTGTCCAGGGCATAACGAGATGTTGATCATGGTCTGTTACTCATTGTGAACTTTGGTTAAAACTATCTGGTTTCTTTAAGGCTTGATATGGAGGTAGATTACTATTTCCACTGCCATTTTTCCATTGCCTTCTCATGCTGATGCAAAATCATGTGCTGTTTGTCATTTCTCTGATTGGCACGTGTGTATTATTATTCTCTTCAAAATCAACATGTTTCTCAGTGTAATATGTTATATGTCTCTTTATGTTCATCTCGAAGTTGAAAGGGTGAACTACTACTACACACGCTCAGCCCAAAAACCCATCAGGCCATGTTAATTCAACTAGTGTGCCCTTAGCATTTTTTTCCCTTTCTTTCTCATTTATCTTTTTCTTGAAACTAAGTTCCTCAGTTGGCCAGTTTGCAGCACTCCTCAGGTCCTGGGTTCGACTCCACGTGGGAGCAGATTTCAGGCTGAGGTAAAAAAAAATCCCCTCGCTGAAGGGTCGAGATGGCGACTAGAGGGGGGGTGAATAGTCTTTTCTAAAACTTAATCGTGTCGGCTAACCGATACAAATGCGGAATTTAAACTAACGATCTAGCCAAGACTACACCCCACTATATATGTTTACTAGCACCTTGCAAAGATAACAATTAAGCAATAAAGGTGCCGGGCTAGCTAGAGCTCTCCTAAACAATTCTAGGAGCAAGGTTACACAAACCTATGCCACTAGTACTTTAAGCAACAAGGGAGCTCCTACACATGCTAGTAAGCAAAAGCACAAAGCTAATGATGCTCACTAGCAATGCTCAATAACAAGGCAACCAATGCCTAATTAGAGAGCGCAAATACTTAGCTACACAAACTAAGCAATGTGACTAACAAGGTTACTAAAACCAAATTAGCCACGCAAGGGAGCTACTTCTATGCTACACAAGCAAGAAGGTAATTAGCAAGCTACACAAGCTATCTAATTACAAGAGCAACTACACAAGTTTAGTATGTATAAAAGTAATTGCAAGCTTGTGTAACGGGGATGCAAACCAACGGGAAGAACAAAGGTTGACACGATGATTTTTCTCCCGAGGTTCACGTGTTTGCCAACACGCTAGTCCCCGTTGTGTCGACCGCTCACTTGGTGGTTCGGCGGCTAATTAGCATCACCCGCTAAGCCCGCACGTCGGGCGCCGCAAGAACCTACCCCTTGAGTGAGGGTAGCTCAATGACACGCTTTACTAGAGTTGCTCTTCGCGGCTCCCGCGGGGCGAGCACAATGCCCCTCACAAGCACTTCTCCGGAGCGCCGCACAAGCTTCTTGCGCGCTTCGACGGAGACCACCACCAAGCCGTCTAGGAGGTGGCAACCTCCAAGAGTAACAAGCACCACCGGCTTGCAACTCGATCACCTAGTGCCACTCGATGCAACCTCACGATGCAATCGTACTAGAATCGCTCACTCACACAATCGAATGATCACTATCAAGTATATGTGTGATGGAGGGCTCCCAAGCACTCACAAGCATGGACACTAAGTCCCTTGAGGTGCTCAGCACCAGCCATGGCCGAGGGCCACTTCTATTTATAGCCCCAAGGGCTAAACTAGCCGTTACCCCTTCACTGGGCAACGGTCGGGCCGACCGGACGCTCCGGTCGTGTTGACCGGACGCTGGACCTCAGCGTCCGGTCGCCCACAGACGACCACGTGTCCCGGTTCCAACGGTCACTTGACCTGACCGGACGCTCCAGCTTCAACTGACCGGACACTGAACCCCCAGCGTCCGGTCGTTTCCAGTAAGCTCCCGAGCATGACCGGACGCGTCCGGTCGAACGCGATCGGACGCAGCCAGCGTCCGGTCACTCTCCAGCTACTGCGTCACCGTACGTTAGCCTGACCGGACGCAGCCTTCCAGCGTCCGGTGCATTCAGATCCAGCGTCCGGTCAGTTGACCGACGCTGGCATCTTCGCGACCAACTTGTTTTCACTTCTAACTTCTTCACCCTTGCACCAATGTGCTAACCACCAAGAACTTGCATCCGGCGCAATAGAAAATAGGCATTCCATTTTCCCGAAAGCGCCGAATCCCGCCGAGCAAGCTCGGCGGGAGGGAGAGAGGGACCCAAACCCATCTCAACCCTGCAAACACCACCGCCTTTGTAAATGTGCCAACACCACCAAGTGTACACCACCATGTGTATGTGTGTTAGCATTTTCACAATCATTTCCCAAAGGATGTTACCCACTCAACTTGCCACGCCACTCGATCCTAGCGACAATGCAAAGTTAGATCACTCGAGTGGCACTAGATGACCGATATGCAAACAAGTTTGCCCCTCTTGATAGTACGGCCATCTATCCTAAACCCGGTCATAAACTTCTCTACACACCTATGACCGGTGAAATGAAATACCCTAGGTTATACCTTTTCCTTGCGCATTCCATTCCATCTCCTTCAATGTCGATGCAACACATGCACCAACACGATCAACAATGATATGATCCACTTCATATCATCACATGATCATATTGGTTCATCGATCTTGACTCTACTTGCTCTTCACCGTTGCCATCGTCCATCGGCGCCAAGTCTTGCTCAAGCTTCACCGCCACGTGGTCCATCACTCCAAAGCCTTCGACTTGCCCTTCACGCTTGCAACCGGTCCATCAACCCAAGTCTTGTCTTGATCTTCTCCACCTTGATCACATGACTCAATGTCATGTCTCATGTGCATTTAAGCTCCTTCATCGTCACATGTGTGAGCTTTGCAACATCTCCAAACCATTTTCACCTCCATGGCATATGTTGCTCACACGCATGTACCTGTGGACTAATCACCTGTGTATCTCACATAAACACAATTAGTCCACCTAGGTTGTCACTCAATTACCAAAACCAAACAAGGACCTTTCACTCGCCCGTCCCCATGTGCCAAAGCGCAGTGGAAGGCTCCGGCCTGGTTCTCACAGGGTTACGGCACCTCTTGCGTCAGGATGGGGGCGGGGGTTTGGCGGTTTTCTCGATCTGTGTGAGAAGATCTTCTTCTTAACAGAAAACCCGGGGCCGTCATAACCCCCCGCAGGTCGAGTTTTTTTTTTCTTGCCACGTCATATTTACATCAGGCACAAATGTTGAGACCACTGTAGCTTAGTTGACATAAACATTTATCATGGTTTGTACTTTTTAATGGTGCAGAATTTTATTGGAAGGGTAGGCCTGGTGCAGTGGTGAGAGCTGTCTCACTGAGTCACCAGGTCACGGGTTCGAAGCAGCCTCTCCGCAGATTTTGCGGGGGGAAGGCTTGCCTCGGTTTTTCCTTTCCCCAGACCCCACTCATGTGAGAGCCTCCGGCACTGGGTCTGCCCTAGAATTTTATTGGAAAAGAAGCTGCTCAGGACATTATTCAAGAGTACTTGAGGAGGAGGGTTCACATTGGTTCCTCAAATGGAACTGAGAGCTTTCAATCATCTAACCTTCAGCCTTATGTTAAGCCATCAGCTGATGCAGCAAGTACACTGACAAAGAAACAAACACGCACGCAAAAAGATTCAGCATCTTCTTCTAGTCAGAGTTCCAAGAGTCAATCAGAAACTGCAGAATCACAACTTTCTTCCAAGAGAGGTTCAAAAAAGAAAGGAGCAAAGGCTATTTCCCTCGCTGAGGCAGCAAAAGGTTCTATTGTCTTCAAGCAGGGGAAACCTTGTTCATGCCAAGCACGACAACATAACCTTGTCAGCAACTGCTTATCATGTGGCAAGATTGTGTGCGAACAAGAGGGCGAGGGACCCTGTAGTTTCTGTGGTGCACTTGTCTTGAAGGAAGGTAGCACTTATGCTGGTTTAAGTGATGTCGGGCTACCTCTTTCAGAAGCAGAAGCTGCAGCTGAAGCTTATGCAAAGAGGCTTGTTGACTATGATAGAAATGCTGCAGCAAGGACTAAAGTTTATGATGACCAAAGTGACTATTATGAAATGGAAGGAAACAGTTGGCTGTCTTCAAAGGTAAGCCACATTCGATTCTCTGTACTTGATAGTTCTATTCCATCCCTTGTGGATCATACATGCTCATATTCTGCTCGACGCCTCCACCCATTGATCTTTGGTTCTTTGTTATGTCTATGCTAAGCCTTAACGCCTACGAACATTTCATACCAAGAGCTTGATATATTATGCGCGAAGTACATCGAATCCTGATATGAGAATTACTTTATTATAAGATTTGTAATGGCAGAGTATTCCTTCTAGTTAGTTTTAATGATTTCCAGAGCTAGCTTTGTTTCCATAGCGAACTCATACTTGTTCTCCCTAAAAAAACGTAAGAACATGTAACTTCAAGGACAAGACAAGAAGTTATTGTGCGTTTTTTAGATATAGACATGTCCCATTTGAGATACATTAAAAAATGCTAACTGTAGCTACCCATTTTTCACACTCCAGGAGAGGTCAGTCCTAAAGCAGCAGCAAGAGGAAGCTGAGGAAGCAGCTAAAAGCCAAAAGGGGAAAGTGATTGTTACATTTGATTTGGTGGGCCGTAAGGTAACTAGTTGTTCCTGCTGGACAGCAGTACTTTGCAACCTCTGTTTTCTTCCAACCTAACCTCAAAATATCTGTGCTTAGTTGAATTTTTGTCTAGAAGCTCTGGCAGAACATTTGGATGTAGACGTAATTTGAAAATGTTTTTTTCAGGTGATTTTGAACAAGGATGGAACTACTGAGCTGGAAACAGAGCACCCGATCATGCGACCGTCTGAAGAGAAGGATCAGAGCCACCGCATGCAGCCAACCCCACAATCAGAGAGCAACCGGTGTTTGTCGAAACAGGTCCAGTTAAGCCAAGAACCGACCGAGCAAAACAGAGCTAGAGACTTGCCAAGAATGGTCTGTGCCTGGAGGTAACCGGACGGCTGCAGCATGATGGCAAGGACATGGAGAGCATTCTGAGTGGCAAGGTGAAGAAGGGTGATCACCTGGCTTACAGTTCCTTCGGTCACAGGCACGTGAAGGGGATGATGTTGAATGCTCCCCGGATTTTGACTGAGCCTTTACTTAAGAAAAATCATGGTGAGGTAAAAAGAAAACATGAAACAGCCTGTAAAGTTGCTATGTTCCCCATCCAACTACATATGCAATGGTAGCTTTCGGACCTAATTCCCTGCAAAATGCAAATGCGAGAAATGGCATCTCGTGACCATGCTTTCAGTTCAACTTTCTTTGCATAGTACTTGATGCACAAGTCGCAATAACTATAACGAGGAAGAAAAACACTGTTGGCTACAGATCGAATGCAAGTTTTCCGCCTCGTTCTACACGAACACGATGTGGCCTACGTCTTCGTCTCGTTTCTCACATCAATCACCTTCAAGCTCTCTGCCTGGCTTCTCCAATGACGCCCCGAACTTCGTCACCAATAGCCAACGTCCTGCCACCTTGTTGCCTTGCTCAATCGCCATCACCATCGGTGGTTCCTTGCCGCCTGACGGCCAGAAGTTGAAGACGACCACTCATAGGCCGTATGGGGCCGAGGATCAAGCGGAGGGAACATTGTGTGAACAAAAACAATATTGTGTTTTATAGCGCGCGCGACATGTTTTCCCTTGCGACATTCTTCTCCCGATCCACCATGTTCTGCTCTCCTAGATGGGCAGCTCTGGCTGACTTTCAGACACCACCTCAAACAGACTTTATAAAATTTTGACAATTCGGGCGATCAGAATTCAATTTTCGACAATTGTGTAGATCATACAACCCAGATGTCTGTTAAGTTATATATACACACACCCCGTTACTCCCGGGCCGACATGCAAAATGCACTGGCCAACTCGCAGAACACGCATCTTCACACTTAAGTACATTGATGACAGGAAACTTGGGCAGAAATTATCTGGTTCTGCACTAGACAGCAGCCATAAAGAAATCCTTGGGGAACCTATCGAAATAAGCGATCTGCGGCCCGCTGCCGCAGCCAGCCACTCCATAGATAGATATAATTATGGCTGCGGTGGTTCATGCTGTGGTGTGGCCGGGGAGTCCGGTGCGATGGTGAAGTGCACTCCCCTTCCTTGCCCCGACTGCAGGATGAATGCCACCTCCGTTGCAGCAAGAGCAGCTGCCTCCTGGACAGACACAATAGGCAATTAGGGATTTAAAGAAGGCCCTAGAGCTGCACTGGATGCAGCAAATAGCCAAATTAACAAGGAAGCACAAAAGGCGATGCAGATTTTCATTCTAAAACTGAATTTTCATCAAATCAGTTTACCAATTTTTTGGTCGCACAGGTCACAACTAACCGTCAGTTTCAATTTCAACCATGTTTAGTCAATTATAATCAGTACTCCCTCCGTTCCAAATTATAAGTCGCTTTGACTTTTTTTTGGTACATCCATTTTGCTATGCATCTAAATATAATAATATGTCTAGATACATAGCAAAATAGATGAACCAAAAAAGTCAAAGCGACTTATAATTTGGAACTGAGGGAGTAGTAAAGACTGATTAGGTTGCATAGCTTAGTTCCTAATCTTGATTTTCATGATGTGCATGACAAGTCAAATTCAAACAACTAGTAAAGTACTCCTCTATTCCAAATTATAAGACGTTTTGGCTTTTCTAGATACATATTTTTTGCTATGCATTTAGATATACACTATGTCTAGATGCATAATAAAAGCAATGTATTTGGAATGGAGGGGGTATTAAATGTCAACTCAATTTCAATGCATTTGGAGTATGGCAAGGAATATGTTAGGTGTTCCCAAAACCTTCTAAAAAATAAGAAAAGGAAGATGCAGATATTCACTTTAGAAATTGTAACTGACCTGTCTCTGCCTGCGGCACTGTAAGATACTAATTGCCCAAGCCATAATGTAGAATGGTAGCAGGAAACCAGCAGCACGCAATAGAAAAAGCTATCAATTGCAAACCATCAAAATACCAAATGTTAATATATGATGTGAACAGTATATATTTTCAAGATGATTATTTCACTTACTGAAAACATTGCTGAAGTGTCGTCATCATCTTCATCAGTTAGAGCCAGTGCGTGTCTCAACAATAAGAGAGCCATTAACTGAACATAAAAAAAGGGTAAATTGGATGTTACATATAAATAAGAAAACCCTGTTGTTTTAAGTGGCAACAATATAAATACATCTGTTTTGTAGTTACTCACAACAAGAGCAGCAGAGCGGCAAAAGGCAGCAGTGCTGGCATTTGTGGCAGAATAATCATCATATTCAGCTTCCATGATGTGGTTTTGTGCCACTGCAAGTATCCTAGGATCACGCAAGTCAAATGCAGTACCAGTAATAGTCCACCCACCACTAGGAACCACGGAGAAATGAGAGGTGATGACAAACAGTTAGAAGAAAAATTATTACATAAGTATAGAACTTAAGAATAAAAAGGGCATTATGCCCTACCTTATATCAATGGTAGTTTCATCAGGATGAGCTCTCGGAGGTGCAGTGTACCCATGTTCATAAGGCTGCAGATAGTATTTTTCAACACAATTTAGTATTAAATGACATCCGTGAAAATGGCATAACAATTAGTTGTTCATAACTTAAATCACCTCATGACATATTTCACATGTTACATCTCCTTTCTCATTGCACCATCGTTGTACACATGCCCGATGAGCATACTGCATAGCAAAAACTAAAAGCAAGTTAGAGGATACGGAAAACGCTCTTAAAAGTAATCGCATAAAAAAATCATGGTACATCTATTTAACATATTATTGTCTGACAAATCAGGGAAGCGTGACAAAAACAACCAACTCAAAGTTTAAACCTATTCAGCTAGATGTAAGAAAAGGTACGGCCAAAATTATTGGGAGGCGGTTCACAAATCGAATTATCCTGGTAACTTCAAATCCAGTCTATCCCACATACTTGTTACAAAATCACAGTTAGTCATATCATAAAATTAGCTTTATCCAACCAAGTACTGCCCACAACTCGAGATAAGGTACTATGATAATAGGGAAATTATATTTAAGTTTTATACCAAAATGTTTGGGTATTTTTAGGCTGTCTTAAATTAAAATGCTAATAACATATTTTAAAGTTGACCCTGTCTTCCATAACAAGCAGTTTTTTATTCCATGGCTAGTGGGTTCATGCAAAGTGCAATATTGGCAAATTGCTGGATGAAAGATTGTGATATCTTGATGCATTGAAATGGCACACATTTCACTCCGGAACGGGCAACTATTATCTTCAGTTGATAAAATTATGAAATTGTACATATAATGTTGGACTCATTTTGTGCTGATACTGAAAAGAGCTGTGTGCGGGATGGTCACTCGGTCCCATGCGGCGACGTGGGGGCAACCTGTCTAGGGTTTCCCCCGCCACCGCCGCCGACATCGCAGCTCTGGCAATTGATCCACCAGCGAAACCTCCTCCACGCCTCTCCCCTTTCACTTCACACAGTCCTCCACCAATTCCATCTCCCATGCCCCTGCATCTCCTCTGGTCGCCACTCCCCAACCAGCTGAATCAGATGCCGCTGGTGCTCGAGAGATCGCCACTGGTCGCCTCCCTCTCCATCACCGTGGGGACAAGCTGCCGCTCCCCCTCGTCAGTAACCACCAAGACGGTCATATACCTCTCCACTGCAGTCGGTATTGGCAGCGGACCTCCACCATCAGTCGATGCCCACACCATCCATGAAGATGAGGGTGTGTGCAGGGAGGTGAGGTGGTCCCTGGACTCCACGCTGCTGGTCACCACCCTCTCCACCACCACGGGGACAACTCCCCCATCGGTTGTCAGCTCGCTGGTTACCTCCCACTCCACCGCTGCGGCAACCAGTATCATACCTCCCGCATCGGTTGTCGCCCTCAGCACCAATTCCTGTGAGAGTGTGCAGGGAGTGTAGAAGTTAAGTCCTGCTCCCAGTTATCACTTAGTTATCTGTACTTAATTATGTTTCTGCTATTAAGGCCTTGGGCAGCACAAGTGACTGTGCAAGTACCCAGGCAGTTAGCTGTTTAGTTAATGCTCTAAATGAGCCATCAATGTAATCAATGTGCTACTTATCTCCTATATATGAAAGAGCAGTCGCCTGGGTGTGTTATCCCTAGCTGAGTAAAAATACTCTGTACCTCCAACAATTGGTATCAAAGACCAGGTTAGACACCTCTCTCTCATCTTCTACTCGAGCCCCCTTCCCTGCTTTCTCATCCATGGCCTCGACATCTTCTGAGCGCCGAAGGAAGGCTGCCAAGGGCGTCAGCGATGCGGAGGACTCCTCTGGCCGGGCCGCGCGCTTGAAAGCTGCAGAGGAGGCAGCTGCGCAGGCGGTCCAGGCGGCGCGGCAGGCGGCGACGGCTGCAGAGGAGGCGGCAAGGACCGCGCGGGTGCTGAGGGAGGAGATTGCAGCAGAGAAGGAAGAAGAGGAGCTGGAGTATGAAGAAGGAGAGGAGGTCAAGAGCCCGCGCCGGAGGTCTCCATCTCCGCCAGTCCGCAGGCGTGGCCGCGGTGGCGGGCGTCGGGAGTCGCCTGTGTACGACAGGGTCGTATACAGGGACTCGGGCAGCGGCACGAACTGGCCGATGCTGTCCAAGACGAACTACCACGAATGGAGCCAAGAGATGAAACTGCGAATGCAGGCCCGCGATCTGTGGGACGCAGTTGAAGGAGAGCGGGTCTCGTTCCGCGACGACCGGCGGGCTATGGAGGCGATTGTCGCAGCGGTTCCCAAGGAGATGGGGATTCCGCTCATCGACAAGCGGACGGCGAAGGAGGCGTGGGACGCCATAGCTGCTGCGCGCATCGGCGTGGACAGGGTCCGCCGCGCGACGCTGCAACGCATCCGCCGCGACTGGGAGAACATCAGTGTCAAGCCAGGAGAGAGCGTCGAAGATTTTGCCTTCCGCCTCTCAACTCTGCATCGACAGCTTGTCCTTCATGGTGATCAGGACATCGATGAGAGGCGTGTGGTGGAGAAGTATCTGCGTACAGTACCGTCGAAGTATGCGCAGATTGTGGTTGCTATTGAGCAGTTTCTGGACTTTGACATGCTCACGCTTGAGGAAGCCACTGGGAGGCTCAAGGCTGTTGATGACCGTGAAGAGCAAGCGCCTACCGAGCCAATCACCGTCGGCGGCAAGCTCATGTATACTGAGGAGCAATGGCGCGCACGCTGGAAGAAGGAGAAGAAGGGCGGCGGGGATGATTCTGCTGGCTCTAGTTCAAAGAATCAGCGCGGCGGCGGCCAAGGCGGCGGTGGTGGCCGCGGTCGCGGCGGCTGGCGAGGAAAGGGCCGTGGCGGCGGCCGCGATGGTGGACGCTGTGGCGATACCTGCCACAATTGTGGCCAGGAGGGCCACTGGGCAAGGGACTGCCCTCATCCACGCCGAGACAGAGATGGTGACCGTGATGGTGGCGGTGACCGCGGCGGCGGACGGGGCAGAGGCCGTCGTGGCGGCGGCCGCGGTGGCAATCAAGGCCAGCACGCTGGTGGCCGAGGGGGCGCAGGCGGCGGTGACGGCGGCCACAATGGCCGTGTGCAGTATGCAGAATGCGAGGATGATGGGGCTCTGTTTCTGGCGCATGGGCTCGTTGATCTTGATAAGTGCGCGCCGGCATACACCTATGCTGCTCAAGAGGTGAATCTGGAAGAACCAAAAGCCCGCGCCTTCCTTGGTGCCAATGGCGATGAAGAAAAGGCAGATGTGTGGTACCTTGATTCAGGAGCTACACACCATATGACTGGACGGCGTGAGCTCTTTTCTGACTTGAACACGGACGTGCGAGGCACGGTCCGATTTGGAGATGCGTCCAAGGTTGACATCAAAGGCATCGGTTCGATTGCTTTCGAAGGAAGAACTGGTGAGCATAGGGTGCTGCAGGGTGTGTACTATATACCAGCCCTGAAGAATTCCATTATCAGTCTGGGTCAGCTTGACGAGACTGGCTCCAAGGTGGAGATATATCACGACGTGTTACGTATCTGGGAACACACTGGCCGTTTGATTGCCAAGGTGAAGAGAGGGGCTAACAGATTGTACACACTCCAACTTCATGCAGCCCAGCCACTTTGTCTTGCAGCATGCAGAGGAGATGTAGCGTGGCAGTGGCATGAGAGGATGGGGCATTTGAATTTTGATGCACTCCGCAGACTTGGGAAGGAGGAGATGGCGCGCGGTGTCCCGGTTATTGACCATGTGGAGCAGGTGTGTGACACCTGTGTCACCACCAAAATGAGAAGGCGCCCGTTCCCAGCTGCAACACAGTACCGTGCCAAACAGCCCCTTGAGCTGGTGCACGGCGATCTTTGCGGACCAGTGACACCTGCAACACCTGGAGGGAATCGATATTTCCTGCTGCTCGTCGATGACGCTAGCCGTTTCATGTGGGCAGCGCTCATACCAAGCAAGGATGCAGCAGCAGAAGCCATCAAGCGCATCAAACTGAGCGCAGAGGCGGAGAGTGGTCAGAAAATCAGGGTGCTTCGCACCGATAATGGAGGAGAATTCACAGTTGCTGATTTCGCTACCTACTGCGCAGAACAAGGCATTAAGAGGCACTTCAGTGCTCCCCACTCACCTCAGCAGAATGGGGTAGTTGAACGGCGCAATCAGTCAGTAGTGGCCATGGCAAGGGCACTGCTTAAGCAGAGGGGCCTGCCAGCTCGGTTTTGGGGGGAGGCTGTGATGATAGCAGTCCACATACTGAACCGATCACCGACACGTGCGTTGAAGGGGATCACCCCATATGAGGCCTGGCATGGACGTTCACCAACTCTGGGACACATGAAAGTGTTTGGGTGTGTGGCATACACAAGGAAGCTCAGTCAGCTGCGCAAACTTGATGACCACGGCGAGGCCGGCGTGTTTATTGGTTATGCAGAAGGAGCTAAGGCATATAGGGTGTTTGAGCCTGTGAGCGGGCGTGTCAGGATCAGCCGTGATGTTGTATTTGATGAAGAACATGGCTGGGATTGGTCCTCGCCGGAATCTGGGCCATCAGCTGTGAACAGCAGTGAATTCACAGTTGAGTATGTCTGGTCAGAGGAGGTGAGCGAACCAGCGCCGCCGTCGTCGCCTCTGCTCCCGGATTCACCAAGAACACCCGCACCAAACAGCCCAATTGGAGTTGAAGGAGCAGAGGGCTCCGCATCAACTCATCCTCAAGCTAATTCTGCTCCAGCGGCACTGGAAGTGTCACCACCGCCACCAAGTCCTCAGATTGAGCATGCCACGCCTCTGGAGGATGATGATGATCGACTGGATGCTTATCACGAGGATGAACCACTTCGCTACAGAACTGTCAGCAATATCATTGGCCAGCAGCCCACACCGCCACTTGCAACTCGCCTGTTCGCAGAGCTGCATCTAACGCACTCTGGCGAACCAACTTCGCATACTGAAGCCAAGAGAGATCCAGCGTGGTGCGTAGCAATGAAAGAAGAGCTGCGATCAGTAGAGAGAAACAAGACCTGGGAGCTTGTGAAGCCTCCTGCTGGTCACCATCCAATCACCCTGAAGTGGGTGTTCAAATTGAAGAAGGACGAACACGGTAATGTTATCAAACACAAAGCCAGACTTGTCGCTCGTGGCTTTGTCCAGCAAGAAGGCGTGGATTATGATGATGCTTTCGCCCCTGTCGCACGCATGGAATCCGTTCGAGTCTTGTTGGCTCTGGCGGCACAGGAGGGTTGGTCTGTTCATCAGATGGACGTCAAGTCCGCATTTCTGAATGGAGACCTCAACGAGGAGGTATATGTGCATCAGCCGCCTGGCTTTGTTGTTGCTGGACAAGAAGACAAGGTGTATCGCTTGCGCAAAGCTCTGTATGGCCTACGGCAAGCACCAAGAGCATGGAATGCAAAGCTTGATTCAACATTGAAGAAGAAAGGTTTCAGACAAAGCAACCATGAAGCTGCAATCTATAGGCGAGGTTCTGGAAACTCTCTGTTGCTTGTCGGTGTGTATGTGGATGATTTGATCATCACAGGGGCCAAAGAGCAGGATGTTGAAAGCTTCAAGGCTGAAATGAAAGCAACATTTGAGATGAGTGACCTCGGGCTCTTAAGCTTCTATCTGGGCATTGAAGTACAGCAGAGCACCGATGGCATCACCCTTAGACAGACTCACTATGCCAAAAGGATACTGGAATTGGGTGGTATGGTGGACTGCAACCCAGCAGCCACTCCTATGGAGGAAAGGCTAAGATTGAGCAAGAAGAGTACAGCCAAGGAAGTTGATCCAACACAGTACAGGCAGCTGGTTGGAAGCCTGCGATATTTGGTTCATACTCGACCTGACTTGGCATTTGCAGTCGGGTTTGTGAGTAGATTTCTGGAAAGGCCCACCATAGAGCATCAGCAGGCAGTGAAGCGTATCCTTCGGTATGTGGCAGGCAGTCTGGAGTATGGCCTGCACTTCACCAAGGCATCCAGTGAAGCCAGATTCATTGGCTACTGTGACTCAGACTTGGCTGGAGATATTGACTCAAGCAAGAGCACTACAGGTTGTCTATTCTTCCTAGGCAACAATCTGGTCAGTTGGCAGTCCATTAAACAAAGAGTGGTTGCCTTATCTAGCTGTGAAGCAGAGTATGTTGCCATGACTACTGCTGCAACACAAGCTCTGTGGCTGTCCAGGTTACTTGCTGAATTGTTGGGAAAGAAAGTGGAAGTAGTAGAGCTGCGAGTGGATAACAAATCAGCAATAGCACTTGCAAAGAACCCTGTCTTTCATGACAGAAGCAAGCATATAAGAATCAAACAACACTTCATCAGAGATTGTGTTGAAGAAGGCAGCATCAAGACTGAGTTCGTCGCCACAAATGATCAACTGGCAGACATTCTGACTAAGGCCTTAGGCAAGGCCAAGTTTGAAGACATGAGAAGCAAGATTGGGATCATGAAGATCAAGGATGGGGGGAAGCAGGTCTTAGGGGGAGAACTGTAGAAGTTAAGTCCTGCTCCCAGTTATCACTTAGTTATCTGTGCTTAATTATGTTTCTGCTATTAAGGCCTTGGGCAGCACAAGTGACTGTGCAAGTACCCAGGCAGTTAGCTGTTTAGTTAATGCTCTAAATGAGCCATCAATGTAATCAATGTGCTACTTATCTCCTATATATGAAAGAGCAGTCGCCTGGGTGTGTTATCCCTAGCTGAGTAAAAATACTCTGTACCTCCAACAGGGAGGTGAGGTGGCCTCCTCGAGGAATAGGCTATCACATTCTAGTTCAGCGCCATCACTCTATTCCTCGCTGATCATCGCATCAACAAGTGTATCCTCTAGCATCGCGCTTCTCCATTGCCACCAAAATCTCAGCATCAAGGTGCACGCTTGATGCCTACTGATCTGATTGGTCGATGCTTCATGCTGCGAACTACAAGAATGCATCTCACTGCTTCCACTGTAAGCAGGAAGGTCACGAAGCTAGGCATTGCAAGCAGCCTCAGTCACCTAAGAGTCCCCAAATAGGTCCTCAGTTGGGCTGTCAAAAGTTGCTCCTCCCTGAGCCACCCCCATCACTTGATTCTCCATCTTCAGTTCCTTTAGATGCTGCTGCTACGCCTTCAATTCTGCCTGTCCATGATGCAGCTGTCATTTTACATGAGCTGGAATTGCCATTCCACGCTACAATAAACGGATGGTAAATACTAGTTTGACCAACTCGCCCATTTATCACATGTCTATGTATCTCCCTCACAAAACAGAGATTAATGATATGGATAAAGTAAGAAGAACCTTATTTTGGCAAGGTGGGAGTGTGAAAAAAAATACTTCCTCAGTTCCAAATTATAAGACGTTTTGGCTTTTCTAGATACAATTGTTTTTACCATGTATCTAGACAGTGTGTGTATCTAAATGCAATAATGCATGCGAAAGTTATGTATCTAGAAAAGTATGTTCTGGTACAAAGAAAGGAGGATTGGGCATTAAAGATATCAGAAAGTTAAATCTAAGTCTTCTTGCTAAATGGTGGTGGAAATTAGAACAGGAAACTGGGATCTGGCAAGACATTATCAATGCCAAATATATAAAAGGGAAGCCTATTCCTCTGATAACACACAATCAAAATAATTGTCCTGATTGGGCTGACCTACTCAAGGTCAGATCGCTGTATCTCCAGGGTAGGAAAGTAAAAATTAGAAATGGCAAAAACAACCAGTTTTGGAAACCCTTGCTTTCAGTGAACCAATGATTCAGAGATATCCTGTTCTTTTCTGTTTATGTGAAGAGCAAGATTTATCAGTGGCACAAGTTAGTGAGAAGGATTTTCAGTTGAATTTTAGACGTTAGTTGCCTTGGGAACTTAGCTCTGTTTGAACCCAGATTCAATCACAGGCAGGAATTTTGTTTTACAGGAGGGAGACTTATCTCCTGTAGACTTGAAAAAAAAAAGTGGCAAGTTCTCAGTAAAATCTTTATACAATGCTTTAAGAGCTGGTGATGTGGATTCTAAACTTTTAATCATAAGTTGATCTGGAAAGAAAGTCCCTGCTAAAATAAAAATCTTTATGTGGCTTATCAAGAACAACACAGCCTCACCAAGGACAACATGATCAAAAGAAACTGATCAGGTGACCCAAAATGTTATTTCTGTGAGCAAGATGAATATATTTCTCATTCTTCTCTAGTTCTATTGTCCCATTGCTAAGGTGGTATGGTCAGTGGTTGCTCAGGTTATTGGCACCTCTGATATTCCCTCCAATTTAACCCAATGTTGGTTATAGATTAAGAAATGGTTACCCCATGGGGCTATGTTCTACACTTTTGGTATTGCTGCCATATGTTGGTCTATCTGGAAAACTAGGAATAAAGCTTGCTTTGAGAACAAATTGATCAAGAACCCGTTGAAAATAATATGTTATGCCTGTGATCTAATGAATTTCCGGACAGGTTTATACCCAACAAAGACTAGGGAGAAGCTTGTTTGAAGGCATTAACACCATGCTTCAGGTGGCGACAAAGTTACTTGCTGACTCCAAGAACAGAGGACAACTCCAGCTTGAGGACGACAAGAGCCAGGATGAAGAGGAAGATAATGCTTGAAGTCGAGCTGTGATATGAGGATTTTTTGTGGTAGTGGCTGATGTGCCTGGAGTTGGCCTTATGTCTTTTGAATCATGGTCTATGATCTGTGTAATAGCGAGTTTATTAGCCTTAAATTGTTTGTTGCTTGGCTTTCCTTTCTATGTCGGGGTCGAAGGTCTGAAGCAGACTTTTCAATCCCACTTCATAGGATTGAAACTTATGTCTATCTAAACTATCATTGCTCGCATCTGTATCCATACTGTTGTATTTCTGTTGATACAATGGAAATGGGTTATCCTCGGTTCAAAAAAGAAAAAGAAAAAAAGAAATGGAGTGCAAGGATGTTCTATCACAGGCTTGGGTCGCCATCACTGCTGGTTCTTGCCCATCGTTGTCGCCGGCACAGGTGCGCTGAATTGTCATCCAATGTGATGAGGCTCCAACATGTGTGACCACTGACCACCTCGGTGCTGGATTCATGGTCTCACCTTGAATCCATTGATGATTGGGGCTTGAATTCAATGGTTGAGTTTCGCAACACAAATGGGTGGGATTCAATGATCCTGGAAGCATCTATATGTAGCACCTTTGTTGGTAGCCCAGGATCGTGGCTGTGACACCACATCCGTTGGGATCTGAATCCCATCACGGTTTGAGTATTGTCGTTTTCGTGTGTTGCCTTGCGGGCATCTTTTAGTGGTTGCTTTGGTCATGTAAGGTTGTTGTCATGATCGTAAGGTCGTGTAAGGTTGTTGTTTCGGTCGTTGTGGTCGTGTGAGGTGGTTGTACTTGGCAATTTTGGCCATTCTTCTCTCTTAATGCAATGACATGCAGGTCTTCTGCATGTTCAGGAAAAAAAAAGATACACTGCTGACAAAATATCTTGATCTAATCTCATGTCCATTAGTCCCTAGATATTGCCTGTGATATGTTTTGATTCTTGGTACAGCATCTACTATATAAAATTAGTATTCAATCTAATTTGTTGAATCTGGGACCTAATCAATAGACAATAATTGTCAATATTGAGCAGCACTGCCATGTCTTAAATGCTCAATGCACAAAATGAATTGAGGGAAAGAGAATATGCCAAGCAAGGTATATGAGTATAACACCACAAGATTCCCATCCACAACTTACTAATGTCAGAACAGAAGTGTACCATTGGGGATTTGAGGACATAATGTACAGTATAGCTGAGCGACTAATCAGGTATAGCCCTGAGTTAGGGGGAGACTAATGCAGTAATTCTGTAAGCAATAGAGTGTTGTATGGGCATATATAGGACAGAAGGAGAAACACTTGACACTTTAGATAATAATTAGATATGGGGTATAATGATCCATCCACAATATCTGAATAAGACAAATGGAGTAACACGAACCTTTAGACTGCCAGTGCAAGCACATGGACTCTCTAGATTTTTAATAATATCTTCCTCCTGACAAATGCGACACTCCACCACCTGCAGAAGAGGTTCCTCTTCAGAAACCATGCTTTCTCCCACTGCTAAAATGGCATGAGCCATGGAGGGTGGATGTGCAATGGTTTGCCCAGATGATTTATTCTTGATGACTGCCCCAGTGACCACATTTGGCTCAGGAATGCTTAGGTCATCAATATTGAGCATTAGATGTTCCTTCATTGTTGCAAATAACTAATAAACCTTCCAGCAAAAGAATTCTTGTAGAAATGCTAGATCAGCTGAGAGTTCATAATCTAGTAGCTAGACCAGGCTTAGCATCCCGCTGAAAAAAAAAGGACAGGTCAGCTGATGACATTATTAATTAGAAAGACATATACACCCTGCTTGGCACAGTCCAGCTCCGAGGTCCACCTTAAATCTGGAGTTTGTACTAGAATCAAGAACTTTGAGACTCTATTTTTTTGTCTAGAATAGAAAGAAAACCATTCAGGTGTGCGTGTACCCATAGCTCCAGATTCACAAATTTCTGGAGCTAGGAATACCCAACTCCATGAAATCTTGGAGCTGGAAAACTGCCAAACAGGGTCATAAAATAACTGAAGCAGCAGAAGAAATTTGCCTAACCTTGTGAAACGAGGCACCAGAATCCTTGGTGAAAGAGGAAAGAGGCACCAATACTCTGAGCTCCACGTTTCTGCCCAATAAATTATTTATCATTACAAAACAACTTCACAATTTTTTTCTTCAACGTTGAAGGCATTTGAAAACTAACATCCTAGATGAGACAAGTCCAATGGATATGAATAAATAATTTGTTCTGCAAACAGTAATGTTCCTCCCAATTCCCATGAAACTACTTCAATCTGGACATTTCAGGCAATAAGTTTGTTTCCTCAGAGAATATAAATCTAGCATTCTGAGATGCCCCAATTTCATCCACAATGATAATCAACAGAAGGAACACATACCTTCAATACAAAATTTTATCCAAAATGCACATTCGTAAATTTGATCATTTGCCTGTCCTAATCTCGGCACGATTAAATTCCCACCACAAGCTACAAACAGGGAAAACTAAATAATACTAAAAGTGCAAAGCAAGCAACATGGCTGCCTCTAAATCGAAGTTAGCAGGCACAATACACGTACTTGGGGTCAGATCCGAAACCAAAAGCTTAGGTTAAGGTTGGGGGTGCTCCGTTTCGCACAGCGGAATGGAATCGAAGGGGCGGGCATACCTGGTGGGTGCTCGTCGCCGGCGAAGGGCCCGACGAAGACCTGGTGAAGGGCGGCGCCGCTCGCCCAGTTGTGGCCGCCAGGAAAGGAAGGCCACGAGACAGACGGGGGCGTGAATGGGAGAAGGTAAAAGGAGGGGCGAACGCAACAGGCGGCGACGCGCTCGGAAAGTCGGGAGCTTATGGGTGTTTATTTTTAAGATTCTATTTTTATTTCATTGTATTTTTAAAAAAATATGATAGTTTTTTATTTATGCTTCTAAATTATTATGATATCTATATCTATATCTTGTTGGATTATCTGGAAAACAACAAATGAAATTATCTTTGACAACAAAGTATGCAACCTTAGGAAATGGAAGTGTATCTTCACGAAAGAACCTGGATTGGCGTGTATAAGGCTAAGCACAGTCTGCGAGACTTATGGTGATAATGGGGTTAGTGGCCGCAACAACAATAGAAGTATAGAATGATTCAGTTATATTACAGGTTACTCCTATGTTGGCTATTTCAATAAGCTCTCTCCTTTGAGCAATGAGGAGTGACATTCCTTCGATTTCTCATGAGTTCCAATTAGAGCCTCATGAGTATCATGAGTTCCAATTAGAGCCTCATGAGTAACCAAATACTCGTCAAGGATTTGCTCAAGAGCTTTGTGCCTTTTGCGCAACTACTTCAATTCTCCCCTCTTCTTATTCACGGGAGAATGGGCCCCTTGCTATACCTATATGAGTCCCTCTTTAGAGGGCTCCTCATCCTCACGATCACTCCCATTATCGCTCTCATCATATTGTACCTTTGGACCCTGGCCATGAAGTATTAATGGTGATGCCGACAAGTGACATGGTTACGGTAGGACTCTGAGTTGTATTTGACAGTACATGATAGAGTTGGAATAGGACTCTGTAACCAGGCCTCCTCATAAATATGAGAGGAGGGTTGCTGTAACCATGACGACATAGCGGCAGATTCGCGGGAGGGAGGCAACATTTTTGCCGGGACCCTAGAGCGGCCATTGTTACTGGTATTGGGAGGAGCGTCCGTAGTCATCCATAAAGATGTAGGCTTCGTCTGAACCTCGTTAACAAATAACATGTCTCTGGTGTCATCTATGATCTTGTATATTCGTTTCGGTAGATTCAATTGACACTTTCACGCATGAAGATTAGTAGTAAGCTAGTCGCTGTGAGGGCTAATTTCCAACAAGCAAGACTGTGGAAGGCTCTTGGAAGCACCCGCGAAGGCCCACCGCGAAGGTCTCGAAAGACCAATGTCTCGAGGAGTGCTGTGAAGCCTTGGGAGGAGCCTTCGAGGGATCATCCATGAAGGCTATGTTGAGAACCTTTAGGCTACTGTCGCAAAGGTTTCAGAAAGCCTTCAGGAAGATGATTCTAGGAGAGCCCCCACGTCCCCAGCTAAAAGAAGATGACCCAAGAAGCTCAACGGCCCAACTTGGGCTGCCGGGGAGCCCATTAGACATGGTGGTTTGAAGGGGGAATGCCCCCTTATGCCCTTGTGGTTGCAACTATAAAAGCCTAGGAATATTCTATAGTAGGTAAAGAGCGTTTTTACTAGAAAATATGTGTAATCATACCCTATAAAAAGGGGAGCTCGGATTATCGCTCTCATCATATTGTACCTTTGGACCCTTGGCCATGAAGTATTAATGGTGATGCCGGCAAGTGACATGGTTACGGTAGGACTCTGAGTTGTATTTGACAGTACATGATAGAGTTGGAATAGGACTCTGTAACCTGGCCTCCTCATAAATATGAGAGGAGGGTTGCTGTAACCATGACGACATAGCGGCAGATTCGCGGGAGGGAGGCAACATTTTTGCCGGGACCCTAGTGTCGATGTTTCACCACCGATAGCCTGCCACGGGGGTACCCGGGGCAGTACGTTCGGGCTTCGGCGTATGCTGAACTCAATGGTTAACGCAAGAGACAGTCGATTTATACTGGTTCAGGCCCTCGATCGTAGATCGAGTAATAACCTTACGTCCAGTCGGCGTTAGCCTTTGCGTTGGATTGATTGTAATGTGTTGTGTTGTACCATTGTTTTTTCTCTCAGGAGCCCTGCCCTCCTTTATATAGTCAGGAGGCCAGAGTCCTAGTCGGTTTATAATGAGATTTCCTAGTAGGATTACCTAATAGTTCTACTACTATGATTATATGGGAAGAATCCTAGTTGGACTAGATCTTTTTTCTACCCTGCAGGGTATCCTGTGGGTCCCGCATCGACAAGCCCCCGAGCACTTCATGGTTGAGCTCTGAAAATCTCGCTCTGCTCCTTCTGGTCTTGTTGAGTAGGAACAAAATATCATCCGAGCGTTTTCTGGAGTGAAACCTTGTAGCGCTTCTTGGGATCTTTGGGTGGTGAGTGCTTTTGAAAAAAAAGTGCATCCCTCTGGTTGTCTTGTCTTGAAGTTGCCCTGATTGTTCGTTGAAATTTTATCAAAAAGAACTCGCCCGAACATGGCTTGTTCCGGGTTCTTTTTGCCGTAATGTCTTGAAGTGGTCTGCGTTGAGGAAGCCTATTGGTGACGTGCGCTTTTTCGAAGAAAAAGTGCACTCACTGAGTGTAGCCCCCGAGCCTCTTGCTATTTAGAACAAAAAGTTGGAGGGTCTTGATTCTTTATGTTGTTTGAAAATTTTGTATTCTGAAGTAGTCCCCGAGACTTGGATTACGTCATCATCCGAGTAGTTTTGCGGTAAGCAGCCTCCGAGCTTATGTCAAAGAATTGCACTCACTGAGTGTAGGCCCCGTGCTTTCTCCGAGTTCTTCTTTTTAGAAAAGAAGTCGGATGAAGAGTCTTGATGTGTCGTCGTTGTAGTCTTGAGTTTCTTGTATTCTTGGTCTTTCGTCTTTGGTTCCGAGCCTCCGGGAATAGGTGAAAACTAAGGCTGAGCTCCCTAGCTCAGTGTTGTTTAAGCTATGATGCTGTCCAAGCCCCCGAGTGTATATCCATGTTGTTTTGTTTAGGAAGAACTCGGATGCGTGGTTTTGGCGTATTCTTTGATAGTTTTGCTGTTGTCAGATGTAGTTGTATGGTGGTGGTTGAGTGTAAATGTCTTTTGTTCACGGGTTGTACTGTGCTGGTATATTCTTCCGAATATGCCCGTCTTCGAGTACCGCTTCCTCTCGCCTAAGTCGTCCATTATTGTGTCCTGTCTTTTCACTGTGTCCTTTGTTAGGCCTATTTCGTTGGTACTCCTAGTCCATGTGCGCCGATCCTTTGGTCTATAAATACTGTCCCTGAGTGCTTGTTTTCATTCATTGGATATTGTGTTGAAACCTTGGTGGTCATGAACATGGTAGTTTGTGAAGTAGAGCAGCCCCCGGGCATGTTTTGTACTTTCTGTGTGTCTTGTCGTAGATGGAGGAAGTCTTGTGATAGGGATTAGAGGTAGGCTGATCCCGCGACAGCATTGTGCTAGGATGTACGTGGTGGTAGTTGGAGGAAGTCTTGTGATGTGGGCTTCGTTCCTTCATCCGGCAGTTCTGGGTTGATCCTCGTCGCCTGTCTTGAGACCGTCTGGTGTAGATCAACACCATATCCAGCATCACATCGGTCTTGGGTAGACAGATGCCTGTCGGTCTTCTATGCTCCATGTTGCCCTGCCGTGCTGTCGATTTCCGCCTTGGATGCACTGCGTTCGTCCTTTGAAGAAAATAGTGTAACTGATGGTGATTTGTCCTTCCGAGTAGCAATTTGGGACACGTAGTCGTTCCAGAGCCTAGTCGTGTCCATGTTCCTTTTTGCTACTTTGCTTTTCATGGTGCTGAGTTCGTTGGGTCTTGTAAGATTTGTAATCTTCTATTTTTGAAGTCGCTTGTAATGTAACGAATCTTGTCTTCTGAGTTGTCTTTGACTTTTCTGTTGTGATCCCTGTCGTTCATGAGACTACCGAGTTCTTTCTTACATAACCGGGTTCTTTTGTTCCTCGTAAGGCAGTCATTTCTTTCTTCTTTCTTTCTTCTTGGTTTGACGGGTTGTTCTTGTATCGATCTGATAATCCTGCCGTGGCGTTGGACGGATAAGTCTGAAATCTGCCCGTTGGTTTTTACCATTGTGAGGATTCGTGCCCTCCGTCATTTTAGCTGCATCGGTAAATGGACCGTTGCGTTCCCACACTGTGCTTTAACGGGCCTTGTGGGCCGTTTGTATTACTGAGAAATCTATTTAAAAACCTTTTATCTTCCTTTCCTTTGTCACCCAGCTCTTGCCTTTAAACCCTAGTTCTCAAAAATCCGCCGCCATCATTGTCGCCATCACCCGAGCACCATCATTCTAGCTTCATCTCCCTTAGCGCCTTTTTTGCTTCCGCCAGTTCATGGGAAAGAAGAAAACCGCAAGCAAGTCTCAGGCGACCTTCGTGGACGAGGAGTCATCCCTATCTTTGATTGAAAACCAGGAGTTCGTGGCCATGAGGGCAGCTCAGAAAGTTTGGCCGGCTCCAACAACAAGTGAAGACCAGCTGCGCGAGCTCGCTAGTGATGGCTTGATCCAAAGCAAAGTCATCGCTGAATGGAGAGTTCCGGGCGAGCATCGGGTTCCGGCTCCGGGTCCTGGTGAGATCGTCCTTTTTGTTTCCTTTGTCCGCGCTGGACTCTGTCTTCCTGCTTCCGCCTTCCTTCATCAGTTTCTTGGTTATTTCGGGGTTAGTCTGAACCATCTAACCCCCAATGCCGTTCTCCATCTTTCTATTTTTGTTCACCTTTGTGAAGCCTTCCTTGGGATCCCTCCTTCTCTATCTCTTTTTCGCTTTTTCTTTCGCCTGAAACCCCAACCCCGCCGTGAAGAAACCAGTGCCCTCGGCGGTTGCGGGATTCAGTTTCGCCAGGGTCTCAAAATTAAGTTTTTTGACTATGACCTGGTTGATTCTGTCAAAGATTGGCGTGCCGAGTGGTTTTACGCTGCCAATTTGATCCCTTCTCTTGTTGTTCACTCCAGATCCGGTCCTGTGGTGAATGACCGGTGGGACAAGAAACTTGAGTCTCCTGCTGAGATTCAAGCGATCCAGCCACTCCTTGATAGGATTAGCACGTTGAAACAGCAGGGATTGACCGGCTTTAGTCTTGTCTCAAGCTTTCTTCGTCGCCGGGTTCAGCCCTTGAAAGAGCGGGAACATCTCGGCTTTGAGTATTCTGGGGCCAAGGATCCTTCACGCATGGTCCCAGCTCTTGAGCTGACCAGTGAGGAGGTACTCGAGCGTCTCCAGAAGATGCTGAAAGGAGTGAGCGTCATTCCTCCTGCCGTCTCTGAGTTCTCGGCCAACAACCCGCCCCCAGCTGTGAGTTGTCTATCTTTTTTATTTGAGTTCTTTATGTACTCTTGCTGCATCCGTTCTTGATTAGCTTTTCTTTGTCTTGGTGTTTTATCTTTTTTCACAGGAGCTTGGGCGGAATTTTGTCGATCCGATCCCCCTTGGTGTTCTCCCTGCCGTGGCGGAGACTGGGGATCGTCTAGCTGGTACTTCTACAATTAGTAAGTCTGAAGCCTTTACAGCCCTTCCTGGGGTTTCTTTCAGATTTATTGATGTATATGAAGAGTATGTTCCTCGTCTAGTTCCTTGCGGTCCTCGCAGTGTCCTGAAGAGGGGGCGAATGGACGGGTCTTCGTCTGGCTTGCCTGTCTCCAAGAAGCCTCGCAAACCAAGTACTCCCTCAGGTACTCCAGTTGTTGCTAGCATGCTCTTAGGTGAGCACATTTAATACTCTTTGTTCTTTTATTTTTCATGTTTCTCTCTTGAACCGAGTACTTTTCATCTCCTTTTCAGCGGGTGCTCTGGTTTCGTTGGTTGAAGAAGAAGAGGATGATGAAGTCCCCCTCGTCATGCGGCGGTGAGTTGTTTTTCATATTCTTGTTGTATTAAATTTCTCCTCTTTGTTTTGAATTTTAGTCTTGGACTTTCTAAAGTAATCGGAGGTCGGGTGTGAGTTCTTCTGAGGTTCCCGCGCCGACTTCTTCTGAAGCTCCAGTGTCGAGTTCTTTGGTTGCCTCTGTCCCGAGCTGTACCGCTCCTTCGGTGTGGAGTTCTTCTTTGGCCCCAGCCCTAGCTTCTTCTTCAGCCCCGGCTTCTTCCACGGCTCCAGCCCCGGCTTCTTCTGTGGCTCCGTTGTCTGCTGTCCCGCTCCCGTCGCCGGGTTGCGGGGACGTCTTTGCCGTCGTGGTTCCCCCTGCGAGGCCTTCTCTTGGTTTCGCGAAGAAAAAGGTAGTCGGGTGAGTAAATTCTAGCTTTATCTCTTTGGCTTTTATCTTCCTTCTTCTGGTTCTTATTGGTGCTTCCTTTTATCACTTTTCAGTGTTTCGTCTTCTCTAATTTCTTCATCGACTTCTTCTCTGCCTCCCACCGCGCCAACGAGTTCTGAGCCTCAGGACTCACAACATTGTGTTGATGAGGTCGCCGCGGGGGCTTCAGAGCTACCTGGCGGGGTTGCGGACTTGGTCGCTCCGGAGGTAACTGTGGCCGTCGCGCCGGGTTCTTCTGAGGGTTTGGCTCCGGCTTCCCTGGAGGTCGCTTTGGTCGTTCCTCCTTCGCCCCAGCCGGCCTCTCCTTCCCCTTCTCTTGTCTCCGGCGGCCCCTCCTTTTCCGGTGACGTGGTGCAACAGTTTGATGCCACTCATCGGTTATCGGAGCTGACCGCAGCCTGGGGGAGCTTGTCGACCCTCGCGACTTCTTTTGGTGAGAAGCTCCAGGTAGGTTTTACTGTCGTTCCTCTTTTGTACGCTTGTTTTTTCTTCTATTCTTACGCTTTGTTTCTCTTTGCTTCTTTTCGCCCAGTCTTTTTCTCGTGATCATTCTGGCTTCTTTTTCTCATCTGAAAATGAGAGGAAGTTGTCTTCGGAGGTGGACGTTCTGAAAGCCAATCTTGACCTTCTCCGGGTTGAGTTGGAGACGGAGCGTCAATTGCACCAAAAGGAGGAGAAAGCCCTTCGCGCCCGGGTAGTGGAGACAGAGAAACAGAGAGATGCTGCGGTGGAGTCTGCGAAGAATGAATGCAAAGGTGCCGCGGGTTCTGCCTGTTTCTTCTTGTATTTTGACTTCTTTTTCTGCTGACTTGTTCTTTGGTGTTCTGTCTAGCTCTCCGAGTTGAGAAGCAGAAGCTCTCGGAGAGTATTGATGAGATGAAGGCCCTTGTCCGTTCTAGTCATAATAGAGCTGAGGAGGTAAATACTCATGCTGAGGAAGAACTCGCCCTTGCTAGGCTGATTAGGCGTAGAGCTGACAGAGATCTTGTGCAGGCCCAAAAAACCATTGAAGGCTTGTCCGGGAAGCTGGCGACGGCTACCGAGAATTGGAATGCCTTGTGGAAATCTTTTCGTTCGGTGGCCAATGTCCTTCGGACTCCAGCGGATGACGGGCAATCTTGGGCGCAGTTCATTCCCTGGATTCCGACTCGTTTCCAAGAGTTCGTGAAGAGGTGCGCCCAAGTATGTACCATGAATGTGCTGGCCCAGGTCCGGGTCCTTGCTCTAGAAGCGCCTCTCTCCAAGATAGCAGAAGAAGCTGAAAGCCAAGAATATCTTGACGTTGTTGAAAGGATGGAGCCCGAGGTTGAAGATCTAGCCAGTAGGGTTGTAGATAGTCTAAATATTGATATTTCCCTTTCTGATGACAACACCTGACTCGGCTGAGCGTCCTCTTGTAATATTACACTTCTTTTTAAATGAAGATTCTTTATCTTTGTCGATGTATTCTTTGCCTGGGTGTGGTTGAAGTTACTTGACTTGCTGAGTACCTTGTCTTGTTCCCATCTCTGCTCCGTAAGACAACTCTGTGCGTTATTCTGACGAGGCCCCTCGATTTGTCGAGTATTTTTCTTTTCTTCTTTCCTTTGTGATCCATCGAGTGCTTTGTCCTTGCTATGACTCGGCATCCGAGTGCTTTCTTGAGTGGCGCTTGTGCTTTCCTAAAGAAAAAGTGCATCCCTCTGGTTGTAGCCCCCGAGCCTCTTGCTTTTCGGAACGAAGTGCTGGAGGGTCTTTTGAAGTTGAAATTTCGGTCGACTCAGCCAATTTGCTTTTTGTTAGCTTTTAGCTACCCTCATTGGCGAGTTCAAGCGTTTTTTCAGCTATTTTGCTCTTGGCCGGGATGCTCAGGCATGTTTTCAGCCATTTTGCTTTTTGTTTCGGGTGTTAGCTTTTAGCTACCCTCATCGGCGGGCTCAAGTGTTTTTTCAGCTATTTTGCTCTCGGCCGGAATACTCAGGCATGTTTTCAGCCATTTTGCTTTTTGTTTCGGGTGTTAGCTTTTAGCTACCCTCATTGGTGGGCTCAAGCGTTTTTTCAGCTATTTTGCTCTCGGCCAGAATGCTCAGGCATGTTTTCAGCCATTTTGCTTTTTGTTTCGGGTGTTAGCTTTTAGCTACCCTCATCGGCGGGCTCAAGCGTTTTTTTCAGCTATTTTGCTCTCGGCCGGAATGCTCAGGCATGTTTTTAGCCATTTTGCTTTTTGTTTCGGGTGTTTAGCTTTTAGCTACCCTCATCGGCGGGCTCAAGCGTTTTTTCAGCTATTTTGCTCTCGGCCGGAATGTTCAGGCATGTTTTCAGCCATTTTGCTTTTTGTTTCGGGTGTTAGCTTTTAGCTACCCTCATCGACGGGCTCAAGCGTTTTTTTTCAGCTATTTTGCTCTCGGCCGGAATGCTCAGGCATGTTTTCAGCCATTTTGCTTTTTGTTTCGTAAAAACAACTCGTTGGAAGTCATGACAAGACATGCTGTGGATGAAAATCATCTTTTATTGATCATGAGTATAAACTAATACATATGTTGTTGAAGAGTATTGTCTTTCGTTGATTGTGAAAGTAGGTCCCTTGTGGCTTGCATATCTGTTTCTTCTTGAGTTGTTTTTATGCGTAGAATCTTCTTAGCTGGCTGATGTGCCATGTATTGCTGACTTCTTTTCCATCTTCGGTCATTAACTTGTATGTGCCTGGTCTGGTGACTTTTGTGACGATGAACGGGCCTTCCCATGGACTGAGTAGCTTATGTCGTCTATCAGTCTTTTGTATCCTTCTTAGTACTAAGTCTCCGACTTATAGTGATCGAGGTTGGGTGCTCTTGTTGTAATGCCGTCTTAAACCTTGTAGGTATCTGGCTGATTGGAGGGTAGCGTTTATTCTGATTTCTTTTGAGCTGTCGAGTTCTAATCTTCTTGTGTGTTCCGCTTCTCCTTCATCATATTGCTCTATTTTTGAGGATGTCCAAATCAAGTTGGCAGGTAGTACGGCCTCTGACCCATAAACTAGGAAGAAAGGTGAGTAGCCTGTTGCTCTGCTTATTTGAGTTCGTAGTCCTCATACTACTTTCGGTAATTCTTCAATCCATTTGGACCCATAGTCCACTAGTTCTTCATATAATCTTGGCTTTAATCCAGCTAGTATGAGTCTGTTAGCCCTTTCTACTTGTCTGTTGGCCTCTAGATGTGCAACAGACGCATAGTCTATACTGAAACCACAGTCTTGTGCCCAGCTCTTGAATTCTGTAGCTATGAAGGGGGAGCCTAGATCTGTGATGAATTGATTGGGCATGCCGAAGCGGTGCGTAATGTCTTGGATGAACTCGACTGCTTTGGTTGCGCTGTATTTCGCTAGTGGTTTGTATTCGATCCACTTGGTGAACTTGTCGACCACTACGAAGATGTACTCGAAGCCGCCTTTTGCTTTTTTCAGGGGTCCTACTTGATCTAGCCCCCAGCAGGAAAAAGGCCAAGCGGGTGGGATGCAGATAAGATTGTGAGCTGGTACATGGGCTTGTCTTGCAAACATTTGGCAACTTTTGCATTTTCTGACAAGCTCTTCTGCGTCTTTCAAAGCGGTTGGCCAGTAGAATCCAGTGCGAAATGCTTTGCCAACTAGTGTCCTTGAAGCGGCATGATTTCCACAGCAACCTGAGTGTATTTCATCTAGGATCTCTTTACCTTCTTCAAATGAGACACATTTTAGGAGTACTCCTGATGATGCTGCTCTTCTGTAAAGTTTATTTCCTACTAGAACGTAGTTTTTGCTTCTGCGAGCAACTTGGGTGGATTGTACCTTATCTGTTGGTAATTTGTTTTCTTTGATATAGTCAATGAAAACTTGGGTCCATGAAGTGTTGATTATGAAGATCTGAACGCTTTTAGCCTGAATTTCATGTGTTGTTTCACCGGGTTGTTTGATAGAGGGAACTGATAGCTCTTCTATGAATACGCCGGGTGGAACCTTTGCTCTGTCTGATCCGAGCTTGGCAAGGACATCTGCTGCAATGTTGGAATCGCGTAGGACGTGTAAAATTTCTAATCCTTGGAAGTGTTTTTCAAGTTTCCGTATTTCAGCACAATAAGCACCCATGTTTTCTTTGGTGCAGTCCTAATCTTTGTTGACTTGGTTGATGACCATTGCTGAATCGCCGTATACGAGTAGTCTTTTTATTTCGAGGGTAATCACGACTCGTAGCCCGTGGATGAGGGCTTCATATTCTGCTTCATTATTTATAGCTTGCCATAATATCTGAAGGACGTACTTGAGTTGTTTTCCTTCTGGAGAAATGAGGAGAACGCCTGCACCGGCTCCGCCTAGTTTGAGTGATCCGTCAAAGTACATCTTCTAGTGGTCTAGGATTGTATCTGATAAGGGCTGTTGAATCTCTGTCCATTCGGCCATGAAATCGGCGAGGGCTTGAGATTTGATTGCTTTCCGTGGGGTGAAATTGATGTCAAGAGCTCCAATTTCAACTGCCCATTTGGATATGCGCCCTGTGGCGTCTTTATCGTGTAGGATGTCTCCGAGTGGAAAATCTGTCACTACGGTAATCTTGTGGCTTTCGAAATAGTGGCGAAGTTTCCGTGAGGTAATGAGTAGGGCGTAGAGTAGTTTTTGTACATGCGGGTACCAGGTTTTGGATTCTGACAGTACTTCGCTGATGTAGTATACTGGACGCTACACTTTATACACGTGCCCTTGTTCTTCTCTTTCTATGACTATTGCTGTGCTGATTACGGTAGGAGTTGCCGCGATATATAGCATCATATCTTCATCTTTCTTCGGAGGTGTCAGGATAGGTGATGAAGTGAGGTATTCTTTAAGTTTTTTGAAAGCTTCGTCGGCCTCCGTTGTCCATTTGAACTTGTCTGTTTTCTTTAGTAGTTTAAAGAAGGGTAACCCTTTTTCGCCGAGTCTTGATATGAAACGGTTGAGGGCCGCTATGCATCCTGTTAGTTTCTGAACATCTTTGACACTTCTAGGTGGGCCCATTTCTGTTATAGCTCGAATTTGCTTGGTGCTGGCTTCGATTCCGCGCTGACTGACCAAAAATCCGAGTAGTTGTCCTGAGGGAACTCCAAATACACATTTATTTGGGTTCAATTTCCATCTCCATTTCTTCAAGTTTTCGAAGGTTTGCTTTAAATCTTCAATTAGAGTGTCTGGGTTCTTTGTTTTTACCACCACATCGTCCACGTATGCCTCCACATTTTCACCGATTTGATTCCTGAGGCAAGTCTGGATAGCTCTTTGGTACGTGGCACCAGCGTTCTTTAGTCCAAACGACATGGTCTTGTAGCAGTAGGCACCAAACGGGGTGATGAAAGATGTCTTGCTCTGGTCTTCTTCTTTTAGTGCAATCTGGTGATATCCTGAATAGCAATCGAGAAAAGATAATAACGCAGATCCTGCTATCGAGTCAACTATCTGGTCAATGCGTGGTAGCCCGAACGAATCTTTTGGGCAATGTTTGTTGAGATCTGTGTAATCGACGCACATACGCCACTCGTCCGTGTTTTTCTTCTATACAAGAACCGGGTTTGCTAGCCAATCTGGATGTAGGATCTCCCTGATGAATCCAGCTGCCATTAGTTTTGTTATTTCCTTTTTAATTGCTGCCTTCTTGTCGGGTGAGAATCGTCGTAGTCGTTGTTTTACAGGTTTGGAGCTTTTGTTAACATCGATTCTGTGCTCAGCCAACTCCCTTGGGACTCCTGGCATGTCGGCTGGCTTCCAAGCGAAGATATCTTTGTTGTCCCAAAGAAAGTTGATGAGCGCGAGTTCCTATTTTGCCGAGAGGTGAGCACTGATAGTTGCTGTCTTGGAGGTATCGCCTGTGCCTAAGTCGATTTGCTTGACGTCGGCTTCTTTTGGCGGTGCGATGATGCTGGGCTTTTTAGCTGGTATTTCTAATTCTTCTTGGCTTGTTTCTGCAGCGATTGCGGCTATTTCTTTTCTTCCATTGTCGGCTTGCGCTTTAGCTGCGATCTGGATCGCCTGAACATCGCAGTCAAAAGCGCGCTTTAAATTGCTTCGAAGGGAAAGGATACCGTTGGGTCCTGGCATCTTAAGTAGTAAGTACGGATAATGTGGTATTGCCATGAATTTGGCTAGTGCTGGACGTCCGAGGATTGCATGATATGATGAATCAAAATCGGCGACTTCAAATTTGATAAATTCTGTTCGGTAGTTTGAAGGAGTTCCAAAGGTAACAGGTAAAGTAATTTGTCCGAGTGGCATGGCTGCTTTGCCGGGTACTATTCCGTAAAAAGGTGTGCTTGTTGGCGTAATCATCCAGGCGAGTTGTAGCCCCATTTTCCTTAGAGTTTCTGAAAAGATAATGTTAAGCCCAGCTCCTCCATCGATTAGTACTTTGGTGACGATCATACCAGCAATAGTCGGATCCAGAACCAATGGATAATGGCCTGCGTTTCCCACGCTAGTCCATTGGTCTTCTCTGGTAAATTGGATAGGATACTGTGACCAATTGAGGTATCTTGGTGTAGCCGGTTCTGCTGTCATAATGGTCCGTAGTGCTAGTTTTTCTTGATGTTTGCTTCTGCAATCCGGAGCCCCTGAGAAAATCACTGCTACCGTTCCCCTAGGTTTTTGGAATCCTTTGTCCTCGTGGTTGTCTTCTTCTCTCTTCTGATTGTCCTCTTTAGTGTTTTCCTTACTATCTTTTCTTGTGTATCGATCATTGAAAGTGTAGCAATTTCCGATAGTGTGCCTCCCACCAGGGTGCAATGGGCAACGTATGTTTTCAATGTCATCATATCTTCTTGGTTTGGGAAATTTCTTTGATTTGTCGGCCATTGCCACAGTATTGTCTGGTCTACGTTTTCTTTCTTGATGTCTGCTATTTCGTTGATTTTGCCTGTCCGGGTTGTCTTGGTTGTTTCTGTCCGGGAACCTCTCTCATGTTTTTTCTTCTGCAGTAATCATCTTTTCTACTGTATGTCTGAATTCTTCATTGTTTCTCGGATTTTCTTTGCAGAAGTCTTGAAATTGCCATCTGGCCATGATTCCGTGAGAAAAAGCTTCAATTACTTCTCGTTCGGTTATGTCATGCACTTGGGCTCGTAGTTCGCCGAATCGCCGATAATAGTTTCTGAGACTTTCACCTCCCTTTTGCTTGAGTCCTTTTAGTTCTGCATGAGTGATTGGGTGTGTAATGATTCCTACGAAATTCTCACAAAAAGCTCTCTGCAAATCCTCCCAATTTCTGATAGATCCTGGATTTAGTTTATCGAACCATTGGAGGGGCATGGCCTCTAGTGCCATGGGGAAGAAGAGGGCTTTGATATCGTCGTCTCCTCCGGCTAGTTCAATCGATTGTGAATATATTCTGAGCCATTGTTTTGGTTCGGTCTTGCCATCATACTTGGAGTGATTAGATGGTTTGAATTTGTGAGGTAATCGCACCAATGCGAGCCTGTTCGTGAAACAGGGGAACCTGTCGTGAGCCTTGGTTTCTTTGAATTCAGATTCGGCGCCTTCCTCTGGCCAACTGTCGTTCTGATGGGAACAATTTTGCGAGGTTGTCTAGGTAGGAACCCTGCTCCTAGTCTTCCTTAGTTGTTCAAATCGGTGACCTTGATTATGTTCCTTCCTACTTCCTCCGTCATGGCTTTCACCCGGCCCAAGTCTTTCGAAGGCGGATTTCCTTTGATTTTGATCTTCTTGCCGGTGGGTTGTTGATCTGGCGGGTAGTCTTGATCGAGCTTTCTCTTCATGTGTTCTCGGGATTGTCGATCGGAGCAAGTCCTGGAGCTGTTCATACTTCTCGCCAGGATGCGAAGTTGCTCCGAGTTCTTCTAATGCTTCTCGAATCTTATCGTAAGGCGTATTCACCGTGCGTCTCCCTTCGACTTCTCGTTGTGATTTTCTTCTGTTGTACTCATCCAATTCTGACTCGTATCTGGTCCAAGCTTCCCTGCGCTGCCTAGCACGGTGTTGGCGTCCTTGCTTCAACTTATTTTTTCTTTCTCTAGCTTGTTTCTGACTATCTGTTTCTCCGTCGTAGCCCTGGGCAAAGGGTGATATGTTGGATTCTGATTCATCTGATGATCTAACATCGGGTGCTTCCGGGGGATTTAATGGTGACCGCGGTCGTCGGACCATGAGCACTTCTCGCGCATGAGTCGTTCTGTTATTGGCGTTAGTTTTCATACTGTCGGAGTCGCTGATAACTTTAGTGGATGCCTCGGTGTCGCAGATCGAGTCTCCTTCTTGGTAAGGTAAAATAGCTGTTGTTGTCGTGCCGACTAGTTGGGTTCCGCTACCTTCAGGAACGGAATCCGGCCAGTGGATGATACAGTCCCGTGATGTTATCGTTAGCACGAGGCCTTCCTGAGCTCCTATCAGTGGTATCCCGAATCTTGGATTGAAAAATCTTTCGA
The DNA here is from genome assembly GCF_019320115.1 of Miscanthus floridulus. Classification (NCBI taxonomy): domain Eukaryota; kingdom Viridiplantae; phylum Streptophyta; class Magnoliopsida; order Poales; family Poaceae; genus Miscanthus; species Miscanthus floridulus. Next base: position 97,515,214 of record NC_089582.1, on the reverse strand, counting down.
CCTGTCCTTGATGGGGTCTTGCCATGTTGTCGAGCCCAAATGGAGAAGAACTCGGCTTCTTGAGAGAATTCTGGGGGTAATCCGAGTTGTTTTGGGTTGTGTTCCGGAATCTTGCCAAAAAAGAACTCGGTTTCTGGGAAACACTCTGATAAAACTTCGCTTTGGAGCTTGAATTCAAATCGGATACGAGTGGTCGTGAAATCCGATTTGATTTGGATACTATGAGCTGCGCGAATCTTCTGGTGAGCTGATCCGTTGTAGTCGTTGGAATAGGAACTTCTTTTAGATGATCTAAATCTTCGAGGAGATGGCTTTGAAGCTTGTCGTTGTTGTCTGCCTCGCAGATCCATGAGCCGAAGATGAAAGTTGATCCCGTCGGGAAAATCATGTTGTCGAGGTCCATTGAGCTCTCGGAAGCAAAGTCGCCGAAAACCCCTACCTGGCGCGCCAGCTGTCGATGTTTCACCACCGATAGCCTGCCACGGGGGTACCCGGGGCAGTACGTTCGGGCTTCGGCATATGCTGAACTCGATGGTTAACGCAAGAGACAGTCGATTTATACTGGTTCAGGCCCTCAATCGTAGATCGAGTAATAACCTTACGTCCAGTCGGCGTTAGCCTTTGCGTTGGATTGATTGTAATGTGTTGTGTTGTACCATTGTTTTTTCTCTCAGGAGCCCTGCCCTCCTTTATATAGTCAGGAGGCCAGAGTCCTAGTCGGTTTATAATGAGATTTCCTAGTAGGATTACCTAATAGTTCTACTACTATGATTATATGGGAAGAATCCTAGTTGGACTAGATCTTTTTTTTACCCTGCGGGGTATCCTGTGGGTCCCGCATCGACACCTAGAGCGGCCATTGTTACTGGTATTGGGAGGAGCGTCCGTAGTCATCCGTAAAGATGTAGGCTTTGTCTGAACCTCGTTAACAAATAACATGTCTCTGGTGTCGTCTATGATCTTGTATATTCGTTTCGGTAGATTCAATTGACACTTTCACGCATGAAGATTAGTAGTAAGCTAGTCGCCGTGAGGGCTAATTTCCAACAAGCAAGACTGTGGAAGGCTCTTGGAAGCACCCGCGAAGGTCTCGAAGACCAATGTCTCGAGGAGCGTTGTGAAGCCTTGGGAGGAGCCTTCGAGGGATCATCCACCAAGGCTATGTTGAGAACCTTTAGGCTACTGTCGTAAAGGTTTCAGGAAGCCTTCAGGAAGATGATTCTAGGAGAGCCCCCACGTCCCCAGCTAAAAGAAGATGACCCAAGAAGCTCAACGGCCCAACTTGGGCTACCGGGGAGCCCATTAGACATGGTGGTTTGAAGGGGGAATGCCCCCTTATGCCATTGTGGCTGCAACTATAAAAACCCTAGGAATATTCTATAGTAGGTAAAGAGCGTTTTTACTAGAAAATATGTGTAATCATACCCTATAAAAAGGGGAGCTCGGATCCCGAAAAAAGATTTCATTGGTGAAACACTAATTTCCTCGACGCATAGGTAATCGTGTCTGTTGCCCCTAAGGTTCAAGCCTTCGGGTATGAGCCTCCGGGCCAACATAGAGGCCTATATTGCACATCCTTGCCTTCGTTGTCGTCGAATCCTAATGCTACAATGCGCGTGGGCCAGCCACAGTGACAGGAGAGTTGGCTCGTGTGTCCGTCGACCTTGACTTTGGCCGCTGTCGTCGTATCTTGATGCCGGAATGCACGTTGGTTCACCGTAGTGGGCGGAATGTTGTCCTGCATGTTGTCAGTAAACCTCAACTTTGGTCGGTGTTCGGCAAGTGGTACTAAGGTAGTCGGGCATTATTTTGTTTCCGTTGCAATACACGACATGGTCCTAGTAAACAAGAAATATGTAGATCTTTTGGAGATGGGCTCTGCCAAAAAGTACAGCTATTTCTCAAAAATACAAATGTCCATGTGAGGGTACCTGTTTACAAAAATTAATCTGATATAATTCCTTTTAAGCTCAAACTTTTAAAGAAACTTACATATCACGTTTAATTTGTTTGTTCTTCGTGACATGATGAATAGGTAGATTCTTTTTTTTTTGTAGTATAGCTAGGACAAGAAACATTGCAACGCTGGCTCTCCGAGATTCGTGAGCATCATGCCTTCGGCCAAGAGCACGACATCCATCAAAGTGATCCCCGTTCATCTCCAGCCCGGTGGCTTGTGGTGGTTGTTGGGCTCTGGGGGAGAGTAGTCCTGTGTCTCGAAGGCCATCCTCGCGGTGACCATGGATTCATCATTCTCTGGCACAAACTTCTCCATTTTCATCTGAAAGAGATGATGCATGAAAATTGTTCAAGTACGTGTTCTTTAAAGTAAAATAAAGTTGAAACATCCTAATTAAAAGAATTGGATCCACAAAGCAGATACATTTTGTATGGCTTTATTTTCACAGTGGGAATCCTATATAAACTCTAGAAGAATTTTACATGAACTTCTACGAAATCTTCCATTCGCGAGACTTCTGCTTTAATTTCTTCTAAAACGTAAAGATGCAGTAGCCGGCGAAGATGGGTCAAGATGGTAGCATTTGCTTGGAAAAGGCAAGTAGTGGTACCTTTGGCTCTAGAGTGATGCTTTCAACCGATGGTATCTGACCACCATCCTCTTGCATGGTCATCCTTTGCACTCCTACAATCCACAGCAACAAATGGTCAGATCACTGATGATCACATGCCGTCACAGGAAAGCTAAGACACAAAAGAAAAAAAAAATCAAGCAGAGGCAAACTGAGAGATATGAACTCACTTGAGAGAGGTACAGCACTGGAGGGAACCAAGAAATGGAATGCCAACAAGGTGGTCAGAAGACACAGCCGGTGCCCTCTCCATTGCACGGGCCGGTCTAGTCGACAGTGCAGCATTCGTCTCTCAAGCTCTCAATGGAATTTCTTCGGTTGCCCTCATGTGCCTTGCACTCTACTTGGCAAATGGCAATGCCCTGGACCCCTTTTTATATATGGCACATGTCATGCAACCTAGATCATTCGTTTAGGGACCAAAGTCAAAAAGGCAATGGAATTCACAAAAAGTCTAATCGATGTTCAGTGGAATTGGACACTGGCCAACTTTTTTTTTCTGACTTTCTCCCCTTCCACTAGTAGGCGTTGAAGTGCTCCAATTAGTCCATATCTCATCTTTCTAGGCATGCAGTTATCATGATGGTTTGTTGAGTGAGGAGAGCCCGTGCCCTTCTTCTATTAAAAGAAGCCTAGTGAGACTAATTAAGACGGTACTCCATCCATTTCAAAATATAAAGAGGTATGACTTGGCATAGTTTTCAGACTACTTCGATCTATAATTTATTTATGTTATGCTACAGTGTTTCTAGCAACAAAATCATAACAACAAGATAATGCTTTCAAATAAGATTTATTGCTAGAATTAGTGTGTAGTATAATTTTTGGTGAGGACGTAGCTCAGATATAAACATATTAACCGCTTCCAAATCAAAGGTACCACCATTCTATATTAGGTTTATCTTTGATACGAATTGATTCTACACCATAAATGTGTACATTTTCAGTTTCAGAAAAGTACTTACATGGATTAAGAGAGGGGTTGATTCTATATGGGGAGCACGGATGGTTAATGAAGTTGATTGGGGATTTTATTGATTTTGATTTGGCTATTGCTGCTTCGCCTTGTAGCGTGCGTGTCAATTAGACAGCCCATAGTCTACTTGTCTTTCGGAACTCCATCATATTATGTTTTCAGATTAGAACCTTCATATTTAACTAGCAATTCAATACTTGTTGTACTTGTTATTCTTGGCTACTCAATTGCTTGTAGGACGAGTGCCCTCATGGTGTTGGTCGTGTTCCACAAGATAGCGATCTACCATTGGAGTTGGTGTGTTGGTCGCTAATGCACAACGTCCTTGGATGGTTAGAGTCTGATTGTGAATGTCTTCTCTGTCTACCAATGGAGATATCCATCTCCACCGAAAGATTACTCCAATCAATATCACTTTTTGTCTAACAAAATTTACGTAGTGTGAGGTAATTGTTGGTTGAAAAATATGAAGTTTGAATCTTAAAAAAAGTGCAATAAGGAAGTAGAGGAAACAAAGAATCCAAGTTGCATGGCAAAGAAATGAACACCTCATGTACTTTCAAACGTAGATTTATTTGTTTCTGATGATGTCTATCTCTATCACTAGTCCAAAACCCAAACAAGAACTATAACTCATAAGAGCCCATACAGGAAAAGAAAAGGCACACTATTTATTTATATATCTTTTAGATAATGGAGGCGATTACCAGCATGGGACACGCATACACACATCCATCAGAATCTGAAGCATAATAGGTGAATGTTGCATGCACGACTCCACCACTGCACCAAAAGCAGGTATGTACGTGCAAATTCTTTTCTTATTTACAAAATGTCTGGGGGCAAAAATTCTTCAAGGCAATTAACTCGCCCACGAAGAGTTGTGATGCTTGCCATGAAAGAAATGGCAATTTTTCGACAAACAAATAATGAATTCAGGTCTAGAACTATCCATTTTTAGACTGGTCGATGGCGGTCGCTGTCACAGAGAATTGGACGGCACTTTGATGAACTATATACTATATGCAAATAAAATGCTCGGCAATGCATGCATGTATAGAAAGATATTTTCACTTGGCAACGTTTGGATCATTCATAGTGGGGCATGCACGAAGATGGGAACTAGTGGCTGGAATTCCTTGTTTTAGCGGCAGTGGGAGGCGTCCCCAGGCAACCTCTGCGAAGTGGAGGATCATCCTCTTGGTTCATCTCTAGTCCATCTATTCTGTGAAGTGGGTAGAACAGAGGGCATAGTTTGTGCGTTGTTGAGTACGGTACGCCCGTAGGTGTGTAGGATGTCACACCCGATTTTAAGGATAAAATGGAATGTATAATCTTATGTGCGTCCAGAGATCAGTCACATACATAAGCCGACAAATTATAAATAGTATCATCACAAGTGTTTATTACATCACGAATAATAAGACAGAGTCTTCACATAAATGTAGGGAAGTATAAAAAAATCTCTCGTGAAAGCTCCATATCACAGGGACGTCAACTGGTTGACCACAAGTCTAGTAATCCTCAGGAAAGTCGTCATTACCATAGCCATCTGTTACCCATCCAGGATTTTTATCCAAATAATGAAAATAAACAAGCGTAAGTACATGTCGTACTCAACAAGTGTAACATGGGGTTCATAAGGCTCAAAAGGCTTGGCAAAGGTTTAACAGTATTCAGCTTTTAATCGTCACAATTTTAGCATAAGAGTAGCAACAAGTTGTTTTAATCCCATAGTAAACACATGATCAATATAAACAAGAATAATGAATAGCCAAACGGATAATTTTTAGTGAACATCGATTCTATAAGGGTCCAAGGCCGCTCGTGACCGTGAGCACGACTGATATAACAGTTTTACACTCTACAGAGATTGTACACTTTCATTGTGAGTCGTGATACCCATATGCCCGAGTTAATTACTCCCAAAACACTTTCAAGTTGAGCAGACAGGGGTCACTATGAAGCCTTTCAAAGGTTCGTCTAACAAGTTAGGGCCATTAGATTCACTCGGCAAACATACATAGAAACCCCCTGTCGAATGACACAATTCTATCACGGCTATACACATAAGACTAGAGGTTGTCCTATACTCGATTCGTCAAGCCATTCTTACGCCAATAAAGATAACCACTAACAAGCTAGAAAATATCCTCATACTGAGCTAAAGCCAGAGCCATGTAGCCCTCACAGTTATACTGTAAGTCCCGGATGATCACTTACAGATAAGTCCTTAAGGAGAGGAATCTGAAGCATTTAGAAAGTAGCTAAACACTCTAGCCCTCTGTTTCCAAGTTGTTAAAAAGTCATGTTTTAATATTTATTGCATATACCATTAGTTAAGTTACAAGATCATGGTTTAGTTGAGCACTAGCAAAGCTACCCAATGCATATCCCATAGGAGGCAAGGTATAAGTTCAATTCTAGGGAATCTCTATCAAGGTGACACATGCAATATGAATTAAATGTATTAAAGTTGATAGGAAATAAGGATAATCTCATGCTATACTTGCCTTGAACAAAGTGTTCCTGCTGATCCTGCTCATCAAAGTAGTACTCTTGATCACCCCCGAATTGCTCACCATCTATACTCGATAACCACAGCAACATACAAGCATCCAGAAGCAATCATGCATAGCAAACAAAAGATATAGATTAGAATAGTACACCAACAACATAAAATCAAGATGAAAAGCTTATAAAATGAATCTTTGTCTCGCTACGAACACATAGATACGAAGATCACAAAAATCGGAGCTAAAACAAAGAAGTTATGAATTAAACAAGATTTTTTTAATAAAATAATAGATTAAATCTAACCTCTAATTTTAAAAATTGAAAACATGTCTAACAGTAGGATGAACATGTAGATTACTCAATTACAAACCTAACACAACTTGAACGGATCAAATCAGAGTTAAAACGAAGATTTTATGGCTAAAACAAAATTAGTGGCAAAAATATAAATAGATGGAACTTGATTTTAGAATTTAAATTAATAAAATCAGATTTTAAACTGAACCAGGGACTGCGGGCATGAAAACGAAGAAATACAGGGGTTCTTTAGGAAAAATCTTGGGACAACGGGTTCTATTCAAATAAAATTGAGGGACTCTTTTGCAAAAATCGCAGCGAAGGGGTACGGTTGGATCTGAGCCGTCAGATCGAGATTGGACGGTGCAGAACAGATGGGAGGGGAAAAGCTACTAGCGACGAGCTAGGTGGCGGTGGCGCCATGGCCGAAGATGGGAAAGCTCGCCGGAGCTCTTGTATTCCGATCTACGGCCCACGGGAAAGCAAACCGAGGGCACCAGGAGAAAGTGGAGATGACGACGAACTCAGCACGACAAACTACAGCGGCGAAGAGCGGACGGAGGTGGCTGGCGGTGAGCAACAATGACGGTAGAGCTTCTATGAACGATGGTGATGCGGTGTAGTCAAACTAGAGCGAGAAAAAGAGTAAGAGGGGCTCAACGGGTTTGCGAACTCAATGCAAAGCTCGGAGTGGTGCTTACGGTGATGGCAGAGCGGTTAGGCAACACGGCGGCATCGAACTCCTTCACGACGAGATCTAGATGGTGGTGCTAGGGCACAGGGTGATGCTATGGCTGGATTAGGGCTAGGTGAGGGCGGCACGGGTGTGGAGGCTCGGTATATAAGAGTCTAGCGGCGTGGGGTGCACACCACCGAGAGGAATCATGGCGGAGACGGACATGGCCACCGCAGCAGAGTCCATGTCATAGAAGGCTGGAGGTAGGAGATGGCACTGATAGGGTGGGTCCACCTGTTGGCATCAGCGGGAGAAGGGCTAGGCGGTCAGCCAGAGAGAAAGGGTGTGGGCGCGCTGCCGAGCGGGCCACGGGCAAAGCTAGGCCGGCACCTGAGTGAGAAGAGAGGAACGAGGAGAGCACTGGGCCGATGGGGAAAACCGGGCCGAGCTGGGCTACTCGGGCCAAAATCAAGCGAGGGGAGAGGAAAAAATTAAAACTCCTTTTGTATTTTCTTAAACACCATTTCAACTCTAATTTAAACTCAAATTTAATTCTTTTGCAAATCTCAATCAAACCCAAGTATCACAAATAAAATATGCAGCAGCATGTATGTACATACAGGTATGTAGACCTATAATTAATTATATTTTTAACAAAGTTATTATTTTCCTAAATTTAAATGCTCACAAAAGACATAATTAAATCATTTCTCTTATTTTAAAATCATGCAAATTTTAGGGTGTTACATAGGAGCAGAACACATGTGGTATGGAAAAGATGGCCTCTTTTCAATGCTCGCAACATGAGGACAATATAATACATGGATGTATCATTTGGTGAAAAACACATTTCCAAACACATATAATAGCCACCAGAGCAAATGTGATGGACTGGCGGCCCCCTCACTAGTGACTCTTTCTTATGTGTCAACAACCGAAAATGGTTGAAGTGTATAATAGACTTCGCCATTATGTTTTTATCGTCAAGACGGTCAGAAAACATATTTGGATCATCTCATTGGAGCCCGGACAAAGAAACAACGATTTAGGGGTGCAGACCCAGCCGGAATTGGCCTAGCCGGTTTGGGCAACTTTCTCAAATGCATTGCATTCCTCTCATCGAGCTGATCGAAAAACATAAATGGTTTGCCCCATTTGGAATTCAGATGAACTAATTGCAAAGGGGGTTTTCTGCCCTGGACGTGCAACATTCTGAAATTGAATAGGCCGGTTTGCCTAACCGTGTGGTTTCCTAGCCCCGTGGAAACCGTCCAGACCAGTTCGAGAACCGGCTAGGCTGGTTTCCTTGACCTATTCCGAACTAATTGGTTTCTAATTTGGTTTTTTATCTATTTTTGGCGTGGGAAACATGGAGATTATGATTTGGACTTGTTTTTCTACTGGTATAAGACCACCTTCCTCTATATAAACGAGAGGATCATGTCCGATTGAGAAACATCCAACAATCCAATCGTACTTTTACATCTACAACTCCTTTGTGTCCTCTTCCAGCCACATACTGTTGTTCATCTCTTAATCCAATGATCAAGGATGGCATCCTAGGGTGGCCGGCCAACCTAGAAAACCCGACGATGTCCTTGCCCCCATAGGGTTTATCTTGGGCGAGAGCTTCGACGGTTCCTTTGCTAGTTTGCTCCAAAACTAATCGTTCTTCGTCACATAAGCATGATAGCTCTCCTTTGGTCTCGTAAACCTCTCTGTTCTTCACTACATAAGTGTGATCCTCGCTGCGTTCTCCGATCACTTTCTAACTGACGCGTCCGAACATCACTTGACCGTTGAGATCGGGCGATCGACGTTTGAAGCCGATGACACATGGCAAGCATTAGGCGACCGGATGCTGGGGTCCTGCGTCCGGTCGAACTGACTGGAGCGTCCGGTCACCCCGTGTTGTGCCCAGTGAAGGGGTACAATGGCTCTATTTCATGGGGGCTTGTATTTAAGCCCCATGGCCAGCTCAAGCTCACTCTCTTGGCCATTTGCATTGACATAGTAACCTTGTGAGCTTAGCCAAAGCCCTCCCACTCATCTCCATCATTGTTTCATCATCATTGTGAGATTGAGAGAGAATCCAAGCGCATTGCTTGAATGATTGCATCTAGTGGCACTTGGCATTCGTGTTTCACTGTGGGATTCACTTGTTACTCTTGGTGGTTGCCGCCACCTAGTCGGCTCGGAACAGCGAGGACCGTTGAGCGAAGGTTGGTGATTGTCTCTGGCTCCGATCGTGGTGATTGTGAGGGGTCTTGTGCCTTCCCCGGCGGAGAGCCGAAAGGTAACTCTAGTGGATTGCTCATGTCATTGAGTTACCTCACTAGTGGGTAGGTTCTTGCGGTGTCCAATTGTGTGGACGAGGTTAGTGCAACACCTCTTAGCCGCCGAACCACCAAGTGTTGGTTGACACAATGGGGACTAGCGTGCCGGCAAGCACATGAACCTCAAGAGAAAAATTGGTTATCTCTTGCCCTTTGGTATTCTCTCGGTGTTTGATTTAGTATTCATCTTGTGATTGGTTCACTCCTCTACATGGCAGTATAATCACCCTACTCACTCATTTATATTCTTGCAAACTAGTTGTGGCAAGCTCTTTAGTGTAATTAGAATTGAGAGCTTACTTTGTTATTTTAAGTTCATCTAGTGGAGCTCTTTAGAGTAGCAAGATTGAGAGCTCTTAGTGAGTAGTAATATTGCAAGTTGTGTGCCTAGTAATCATTGCAACTAGAATTATTGGATAGGTGGCTTGCAACCCTTATAGAGCTAGAGCAAGTTTGCATTTCATTATTTGTCATACTAATCAAATTGCTCTAGTTTATTTGTAGATTTTTAAATAGGCTATTCACCCCCCTCTAGCCATATTAGGACCTTTCAAGTGGTATCAGAGCTGTGGTCACCGTTTGATTGAAGGCTTAACAACCTTAGTGTCAAATTATGGCTCAAGTTGTGTTCAACCATGTGGGGGCAAACCACCGTTCTTTGATGGCACATGCTATGATTATTGGAAGAGAAAGATGAGGATGTATCTTGGTTCAATCAATGATCAAGTATGGGAGGTGACCGAGAATGACTATGCTATCATTGATCCCGATGACCCCACCAACCAAGACAAGACCAACAAGTAATGCAATACAATGGCTCTCAACACCATATACAATGCCATTGATTCCAAGGTGTTTGAGCAAATCAAGGATTGTGAAAGAGCAAATGAGGTGTGGAGGAGATTGGAGGAAACATATGAGGGTACACCGGTGGTGAAGAGTGCTAAGTTGTACATTCTCAAGGATAAGTTGACAAGCTTCAAGATGAAGGAAGATGAGAGCATTCCAGAAATGTTCCATTGGTTGCAAGTGATTGTAAATGACTTGAAGGCCTTGGGAGAGAAGATTAAGGATGATGATGTCTCTCATCGGTTCTTGATGTGCTTACCTCCAAGATTTGAGATGTTGAGATTGCTTATCATAAGAGGAGGATTGAAGGAGATTACCCCTAACCAAGTACTAGGTGATGTCATGACCTAAGAGACATACCGTGTGGAAAAGGAGGGGGATGACAAGGATGACAAGAAGGAAGAAGAAGAAAAGAAGAAGAGTATAGCATTTAAGGCTAGCTCATCATCATCCAAGAACAAGGGCAAGTCCAAGAAAGAATCAAGTGATGATGTTGATCTTAGTGATATTGATGATGAAGCTATGGCCCTCTTTGTATGCAAGATGAGAAAATTCATGAAGAAGAAGGGCTATGGTGCAAGAAAGAGAAGAGATCACACCAAAAGCAAAGAATATATGAGAAGATGCTACAATTGCAAGAGTCTCGATCATGTTGTAGCAAATTGTCCCTACAATAGTGATAATGATGAGGATGAGAAGAAGAAGCACAAGAAGGATAAGAAAGAAAAGAAGGAAAAGGAGAAGATAATGACCTTCCAAAAGATGGTCACTTGGGATAGTGATGGCTCTTCAGATAGTGATGATGGCAAGAAATCTATCAAGAAAGCACTAGCAAGCATCACCATCAACAACAAGCCCTCCATCTTCGACACTCCTTCGACATGCCTCATGGCAAAACCTACCAAGGTAAAATATGATGTGAGTGATGATGATGAATATGAAAGTGATGCTTGTAGGAGTGATGATGATGATGAGGAGTACTCCAAGGAGGAGCTCATGGACATGTGTGAGCAAGTGCATACTTGCTTTGAGATGAAGAGAAAGGAGTGCAAGGAATTAAACAAGAAAGTCAAATTTCTTGAGCAATTCCTTGATGAGCTCAATGCCACTCATGAGAGGCTAATGGAAGCCCATGAGAAGCTTGGCAAAGCTCACTTTAAGCTTGAGAAAGATCACTCCTCTCTCATAGAGCAAGTCAAAGAAGAAGCCAAGAAGGAGCAAGTGATTGTATCATGTGACGTGGGACTAACATGTGATCTTATTGATGAATATTTTTATAAGCCCATTATAGTTGCTCCCACTAATACTTCTTGTAGCACTACTACTTCTCCTTCACCTTTGAGTGATGGTCTCACTTGTGATGCCTCATTAATGGTGGAAAATGAGACCCTCAAGAACAAGGTGAATGAGCTCACTCGTGCCTTAGGCAATGCCTATGGTGGAGATGCCCGCTTGCTAAAGTGCTTGGGTTGCTAAAGGTTTTCTCTCAATAAAGAGGGATTAGGCTATACCCTCAAGAAAGTCAAGGCAACCTTTATCACTCCTAAAGTTAACTTTGTGAAGGGCAATAGTCAGTTTTGCAATAGATGAAAGCAAGTTGGACATGTAGAGCAATATTGCAAGATTAACAAGAACAAGCTACCTATTATATCCTCAATTAAATTTGATTCTTGTTACATGCTTGTTAAGGGCACCAATGGTGTGAAGGCTAAGTTCATTGGTATACCAATTGTGGGCCCAAAGAAGAAGGCCATTTGGGTACCAAAGACCTTGGTAACTAACGTTCAAGGATCCAAGCAAGTTTGGGTACCTAAAAAGAATTAATCTTCTTTTGTAGGTTAATTATAAAGCCGGAGGAAGGCATTGGGTGCTTGATAGTGGGTGCACACAACACATGACCGGTGATCCAAGAATGTTCAATTCAATCAATGAAAACAAGAGCAATGGGATTGATAGTATCACATTTGGTAACAATGGCAAAGGCAACGTCAAAGGACTTGGTAAGATTGCAATATCCAATGACTTGAGCATTTCTAATGTGCTACTAGTAGAGAGCTTGAACTTCAACCATTTGTCGGTAGCTCAATTATGTGATCTTGGTTTCAAGTGCATATTTGGTGTGGATGATGTAGAGATTATAAGTGTAGATGGCTCTAACTTGATATTCAAAGGATTTAGATATGAAAATCTATACTTGGTTGACTTCAATGATAGAGAAGCTCAATTGACAATATGTTTGATCACTAAGTCTAGCATGGGTTGGTTATGGCATAGAAGGCTTGGTCATGTTGGAATAAAACAATTGAACAAGTTGTTTAAGCGTGACTTAGTTAGAGGCTTAAAAGATGTCACATTTGAGAAGGATAAGCTATGTAGTGCATGTCAAGCCAGAAAACAAGTTGGTAATACACATCCTAAGAAGAGCATGATGAGCACATCTAAGGCATTTGAGTTGATGCACATGGAGTTGTTTGGACCAACCACATACACAAGTATTGGTGGAAACAAATATGGATTTATGATTGTGGATGATTTTACTAGATACACATGGGTATTCTTTCTTGTAGACAAGAGCGATGTGTTTGCAACATTCAAATCATCTGTCAAGGGCATTCACAATGAGTTTGAAACAACTATCAAGAAAGTTAGAAGTGATAATGGTAGTGAATTCAAGAACACTAGAATTGATGAGTTGTGTGATGAATTTGGAATTAAACATCAATTCTCGGCCAAGTACACTCCTCAATCAAATGGCTTAGTTGAAAGGAAGAATAGAACTTTGATTGACATGACAAGATCAATGTTGAGTGAGTACAATGTGAGTCATTCATTTTGGGCCAAAGCAATCAACATGGTTTGCTATTATAGCAACCGACTCTATTGTCACCCCATGATGGAGAGGACACCTTATGAGCTTTTGAATGGAAGAAAGCCTAACATAGCATACTTTTGGGTTTTTTGTTGTAAATGCTACATATTGAAGAAAGGCACTAGATTGAGCAAGTTTGAAAAAGAAATGTGATGAAGGTTTCTTGCTTGGTTACTCCACTACTAGCAAGGCTTATAGAGTTTGGAATTTAGCTAGTGGTACTCTTGAGGAGGTTTATGATGTAGAGTTTGATGAAACAAATGGTTCCTAAGAGGAAGATGAGAATCTAGATGATGTAAGAGGCACTCAATTGGTCAATGCAATGAAGAACATGGACATTGGTGATATAAGGCCTAGAGAGGTGATTGATGTTGAAGATGACAAAAATCAAGTGTTATCTAACTCAAATGTGCAAGCTAGTGGTTCTCATGATCAAGTTCAAGCAAGAACTAGTGATGACAAAGTGTAAGATCAACAAGTGGCTAGTTCATCATCTCAACCAAGTGATCTATCAAATGCAAGCAATCAAATGCAAGTGCTTCCACCAACCAATGTTGCAAGTGATCATCCCTTAGACACTATCATTGGTGATATTTCAAGAGGTGTGCAAACTAGATCAAGATTGGCTTCATTTTGTGAGTATTTCTTATTTGTGTCATCCATTGAACCTAAGAAGATAGATAAAGCTTTGAAGGATGTTGATTGGGTCAATACTATGCATGAAGAGCTAAACAACTTTACAAGAAACCAAGTATGGGAGTTAGTTGAGAGGCCTAAGGATCATAATGTGATTGAAACCAAGTGGGTCTTTCGGAACAAGCAAGATCAAGATGGGATAGTAATAAGGAACAAAGCAAGATTAGTGGCTCAAGGTTACACTCAAGTTGAAGGTCTTGACTTTGGAGAAACATATGCCCCCATTACAAGATTGGAAGCAATTAGGATCTTGTTAGCCTATGCTTGTGCCCACAATATCAAGTTATACCAAATGGATGTGAAGAGTGCATTTCTCAATAGATACATCAATGAGCTTGTGTATGTTGAGCAACCTCCCAATTTTGAAGATGAGAAGAAACCCAACCATGTTTACAAGTTGAGAAAGGCTTTGTATGGATTAAAACAAGCACCTAGAGCATGGTATGAGAGATTGAGAAATTTCCTACTCTCTAAGGGATTCAAGATGGGAAAGGTTGATACCACTCTCTTCACCAAGAAGCTTAGAAATGACTTGTTTGTAATGCAAATCTATGTTGATGATATCATTTTTGGGTCAAACAATCAAGATTTTTGTGAGGATTTTGGCAAGATGATGGCAAGTGAGTTTAAGATGTCCATGATTGGAGAGCTTAGCTACTTCCTTGGTCTTCAAATCAAGCAAATAAAGAATAGCACATTTGTGAGTCAAGGCAAGTATATTAAGGACATGCTCAAGAAGTTTGGAATGGATGATAGTAAAGCTATCAGTACACCAATGGGGACAAGTGGAAGCTTAGATAGTGATACTAGTGGTAACATGGTGGATCAAAAGATGTATCGGTCTATGATTGAAAGCCTACTCTATGTGACCGTATCAAGGCCGGATGTGATGTTTAGTGTATGCATGTGTGCTAGATTCCAAGCCTCACCAAGAGAAAGTCATTCGAAAGCAACAAAGAGAATATTGAGGTACTTGAAGCATACACAAAATGTTGGATTGTGGTATCCCAAAGGAGCTAGATTTGAGTTGATTGGATATTCGGACTCCGATTATGTGGGATGCAAAGTTGAGAGAAAGAGCACATTGGGCACATGCCAACTATTGGGAAGATCACTTGTGTCTTAGTCATCAAAGAAGCAAAATAGTGTAGCACTTTCAACCGCCGAAGCGGAGTACATTTCGGCCGGTAGTTGTTGTGCTCAATTACTTTGGATGAAGGCTACTTTGAGTGACTTTGGAATTAAATTCAAGCAAGTGCCATTGCTATGTGACAATGAGAGTGCCGTAAAGCTCACCTACAACCCAGTTCAACATTCAAGAACAAAGCATATTGATGTCCGCCATCATTTCATAAGAGATCACCAACAAAAAGGGGACATTTGCATTGAGAGTGTGGGCACCGAAGATCAACTTGCCGATATCTTCACCAAGCCACTTGATGAAAAGAGGTTTTGCAAGCTAAGGAATGAATTGAACATACTTGACTTCTCCAATATGTGTTGATGCACCCCCACTTATATGACATGCCTCTCCTTCAAGCAATCCAAGGTAAAAGTTGATTGGCATGGCATACATCCTTGCTAAGGATATGTTTAGTGCATCTAGACATTTTTCACATTTAAATAGGCCCATTCATGAAAATCAAATGAATTTGATGCTTGTATGGTACCACTATTGCTTGTATGCTTGAAATGATCTAGTGGTAGCATATGACATGTTTGTGGACTTGTAAACCTAGTGTTTGATCTAGAAAATAAGCTATAAGCATTTAACTCAACATGGTACAAGATAACCCTTATTTGGAGGTGTGAAGAAGCTTGTCCTTGGATCAAACCGAGTTAAATATCTTTTGCAAGTAATCTAGATTGAACCAAATTGGAAAAATGATCCTCATTTCACATGGTTTCACCCCAACCTATCTATAATTTGAGCTCACCTTTTGTGCTAATTGTTGACAAAGGGGGAGAGAAATTCACAAAGATAGTAAGATAGGAGGACCAAACAAATGAAATGACATTGTAAGGGGATCAATAAAAAATGCACACAAGTAGGGGGGGGGGCAAGATCATAAACTTGTATGTTGTATTTGAATGTGCATTTCATATATTTGCCTGCATGACACAAGTTTTAAATTTCAATATCCATGCTTGTGTGGTGTATGCTAGTTATAGGCTTGAATGATGAAATAAGAAACTAGCATGCATAGGCTAAAGTAACTAGACTTATGTTCATCGTATGAAAACTAGACCCTTGCTTGTAATTTTGATCTCATGGGCCATTCTAGTTTTTGTGTATGTCTAGTTACTGATGGTGCTAAGGATGGTATATTGGTGCACTCTAATTGGTATCATGCTTCAAAGGTCCATCTCTTATACCTTAGCATCATTTGGTAGAAATTGTCTCCTATATTTCCTATCTAAGCATATGTGCAAGCTACAATCCAAACTCTTAGCACATATGTAGGGGGAGCAATTGCTACCATTTGGAGTTCATGAAACTTGTCCATATTCTTTCACACATGGTAAATATGCTTGGGCAAGCAACATGGATTCAATTAAATTTCAATTCATATCTTTGTGTAAGGGTTGTCATCAATTACCAAAAAGGGGAAGATTAAAAGCTCTAGTTTGATTTTGGTTAATTGATGAACCCCTAAGTGCTAACCTAGTTTATCAAAGTGATTATGAGATAGGTAGCACTACTTCAAGTAATGAAGCAATGGTAAAGATCATGGTGATGGTGATGGCATGGTGATGATCAAATGCTTGAACTTGGAAAAGAAGAAAGAGAAAAACAAAAGGCTCAAGGCAAAGGTATAAATAGTAGGAGCCATTTTATTTTAGTGATCAAGACACTTAATGAGTGTGATCACATTTAGATCAATAGCCATACTATTAAGAGGGGTGAAACTCGTATTGAAATGCAGTTATCAAAGTGCCACTAGATGCTCTAACTCATTGCATATGCATTTAGGATCTAGTGGAGTGCTAACACCCTTGAAAATGTTTGTGAAAATATGCTAACACATGTGCATAAGGTGATACACTTGGTGGTTGGCACATTTGAGCAAGGGTTAGGAACTTCACCGGTGGAGTGTCCACCCATAGAGTGCGAACAGTCCAACGGTGCCACCGACGCCCTAGATAGAAAAGATGGAGGTCACTGTAAGTGACCGGACGCTGGTCTTGGTAGGACCGGCATGTCTGGTTAGGTGAAGCATGAAGACACTGGCATCGGTCTCTGATCGGATGCTAGGTCACTTAGTGACCAAACGCTGACAGGTTGCGTCTAGTCCTGCTAACATGGCAGCGCACAAGGGAGTTGCCATGTGACCGGACACGTCCGGTCATAAAAAGTTGTCTCTAGATGCTTACTGGAAACAACCGGACACTGGGGTTCAGCATCTAGTCACTTTAAGCTGCTGTGTCTGGTCATCACTTGACCGTTGAGATCGGGTGATCAACATTTGAAGAGAGGAGACACGTGGCACGCATCGCATGACCAGACGCTGAGGTCCAGCATCCGATTGATTTGACCGAAGTGTCCGGTCACCCCGTGTTGTGCCCAGTGAAGGGGTACAACGGCTCTATTTCATGGGGGCTTCTATTTAAGCCCCATGGCTAGCTCAAGCTCACTCTTTTGGCTATTTGCATTGACATAGCAACCTTGTGAGCTTAGCCAAAGCCCTCCCACTCATCTCCATTATTGATTCATCATCTTTGTGAGATTGGGAGAGAATCCAAGTGCATTGCTTGAGTGATTGCATCTAGAGGCACTTGGTGTTTGTGTTTTTGCTATGGGATTCGCTTGTTGCTCTTGGTGGTTGCCACCACCTAGACGGCTTGGAGCAGTGAAGGAGGATTGTCACGAGTTGGTGATTGTTCGTGGCCATCTCCAGTGATTGTGAGGGGATTTGTACCTTCCCTGACGGAGCGCTAAAAGGTAACTCTAGTGGATTGCTCATGTCATTGAGTTACCTCACTTGTGGTTAGGTTCTTGTGGTGTCTAATTGTGTGGATGAGGTTCGTGCAACACCTCTTAGCATGTTGGCAAGCACGTGAACCTCGGGAGAAAATTAGTTGTTTCTTGTCCTTTGGTATTCTCCCGGTGATTGATAAAGTATTCATCTTATGATTGGTTCACTCCTCTACGCGGCGGTAAAATCATCTCACTTACTCATTTACATTCCTGCAAACTAGCTATATCAAGCTCTTTAGTGTAGCTAGAATTGAGAGCTTGCTTTGTGGATTAAGTTCATCTAGTGGAGCTCTTTAGTGTAGCAATTGTGAGAGCTCTTAGTGAGTAATGACCTAGTGGATTGTGTGCCTAGTGATCATAACAACTAGAATTATTGGATAGGTGGCTTGCAACCCTTGTAGAGCTAGAGCAAGTTTGCATTTTGCTATTTGTTATACTAATCAAACTGCTCTAGTTGATTTGTAGATTTTAAATAGGCTATTCACCCCCCTCTAGCCATATTAGGACCTTTCATGGTTCACGAATCCCCATGTGATATGGTATGACTTATCTATGGTCTAGCACTGTACTAAGAACTGGAAGATGAATGGATCTGATTGCTCAACTCATGCTTGAAAGTAGAATAGGTGCTTCATAGAATGGTTAGCCAATGAACTAATCATGACTGCTAATAAAACACATACCTAAGGATTCACTACTAGTAATTGAAAGGTCATAATGGCTAGAGGGGGGTGAATAGCCTATTAAAAATTTCTACAACAACACTTAACAAACCGTTTAGACAATTATGAGGCGAAGCAAGTGTTGCGCTAGCCTACTAAAATAGCAAGCCACCTACCATAATTCTAGTTTATATAGTTTCTATCCACACAATAGTTAAGACACTACACTAAGTTAGTGTGCTCTCAAAAGCTAACTAAAGAGCTACACTAACCAAACTAACAAGCTCTCACAACTAACTACACTAAAGAGCTTGACAACTAGTTTGTGGTAATGTAAAGAGAGTGAGCAAGAAGGTTATACCGCTGTGTCGAGGAAAGAGCCAATCAATCACAAGAATGAATAATAATGAAGACCAATCACCTCAGAATCAAATGATGACACAATGATTTTTTACCGAGGTTCACTTGCTTGCCGGCAAGCTAGTCCTCGTTGTGGCGCTTCACTCACTTAGAGGTTCATGCGCTAATTGGCATCACACACCAAACCCTCAATAGGGTGCCACACAACCAACACAAGATGAGGATCACACAAGCCACAAGCAATCCACTAGGGTACCTTTTGGCTCTCTACCGGGGAAAGGTCAAGAACCCCCCACAATCACCATGATCTGAGCTGGAGATAATCACCAACCTCCGCTCGATGATCCTCGCTACTCCAAGCCATCTAGGTGGCGGCAACCACCAAGAGTAACAAGCGAATCCCATAGCGAAACACAAACACCAAGTGCCTCTAGATGCAAACACTTAAGCAATGCACTTGGATTCACTCACAATCTCACAAAGATGATGAATCAATGATGGAGATGAGTGGGAGGGCTTTGGCTAAGCTCACAAGGTTGCTATATCAATGCAAATGGCCAAGAGAGAGAGAGAGCTTGAGCTAGCCATGGGGCTTAAATAGAAGCCCCCATGAAATAGAGCCGTTGTACCCCTTCACTAGGCACAACACGGGGTGACTGGACGCTCTGGTCATATTGACTGGACACTAGACCTCAGCGTCCAGTCACGTGATGTGTGCCACGGGTCCCCTTCTCTTCAAATGTTGATCGCCCGATCTCAACAGTTAAGTGAAGACCAGACGCGCTGCTACGAAGTGACCGAACGCTGGACCTCAGTGTCTGGTCATTTCCAGTTAGCATCTAGAAATGATTTTTCACGATCGGACATGTCTGATCATGCTCGACCGGACACACCCAGCTTCTGGTCACACGATGACTCCCCTGTGCACTGCCACGTCAGCAGGACTAGATGCACTCTATCAGTGTTCGGTCACTAAGTGACCCAGTGTACGGTCAGAGACTGACGCTGTGTGCCCTCTGCTGCCACTGACCGGACGCGCTGGTCCAACCAAGACTAGCGTCCGGTCACTTATAGTGACCTCCGTCTTTTCTATCTAGGGCACTGGTGGCACTGTCGGACTGTTCGCACTCTATGGGCAGACACTCCGCAGATGAAGTTCCTTACCATTGCTCAAATGTGCCAACCACCAAGTGTATCTCCTTGTGCAAGTGTGTTAGCATATTTTCACAACCATTTTCAAGGGTGTTAGCACTCCACTAGATCCTAAATGCATATACAATGAGTTAGAGCATCTAGTGGCACTTAGATAACTGCATTCCGATACGAGTTTCACCCCTCTTAATAGTACGACTATCAATCCTAAATGTGATCACACTCACTAAGTGTCTTGATCACCAAAACAAAATGGCTCCTACCATTTATACCTTTGCCTTGAGCCTTTTGTTTTTCTCTTTCTTCTTTTCAAGTCCAAGCACTTGATCATCATCATGGCATCACCATCATCATGTTATGATCTTCATTTGCTTCACCACTTGGAATGTGCTACCTATCTCATGATCACTTGATAAACTAGGTTAGCACTTAGGGTTTCATCAATTTACCAAAACCAAACTAGAGCTTTCAATCTTCCCCTTTTTGGTAATTGATGACAACCCTTTCATAAAGATATGAATTGAAATTCAATTGAATCCATGTTGCTTGTCCAAGCATATTTACTATATGTAAAAGGATATGGACAAGTTTCATGAACCCCAAATGGCAGCAATTGCTCCCCCTTCATATGTGCTAAGAGTTTGGATTGTAGCTTGCACATATGCTTAGATAGGAAATATAGGAGACAATGTCTACCAAATGATGCTAAGGTATAAAAGATGGACCTTTGAAGCATGATACCAATCGGAGTGCACCATTATACCATCCTTAGCACCATGGTGAGCTCGATACCACTTGGAAACACTTGGAAATAAAATCACTAGATAAACTTATGCATGCTAGATTTTCATTTCATCATTCAAACCTACAACTAGCATACACCACACAAGCATGGATATTGAAATTTAAAACTTGTGCCATGCAAGTAAACATATGAAATGCACATTCAAATGCACCATACAAGTTCATGAGCTTGCTCCCCCTACTTGTGTGCTCGGTAATTGATCCCTTTCCTTTATCATATCTCTCCCCCTATGTCCAATTCTTCCTCTTTGTTGTCTTTTCACTATCTTTGTACACTCTTTCTCTTCCTTTGTCATCAATGACCACAAAGGCTTAAATTATAGATAGGTTACGATTATCAATGTCAATCAATGGGGTGAGGATCATTTTCCCAAATTTAGTCCAATCTAGATCATTTGCCAAGAATATTTAACTCGGTTTGATCCAAGGACAAGCTTCTTCACACCTCCAAATAAGGGTTATTTTGTACCATGTTGAGTTAAACACTTAGAGCTCATTTTCTAGATCAAACACTAGGTTTACAAGCCCACAAACATGTCATATGCTACCACTAGATCAAGTCAAGCATAGAAGCAATAGTGGTACCATATAATCATCAAATTCATTTGATTTTCATGAATGAGCCTATTTAATGTGAGAGATGACTAGATGCACTAAACATGTCCTTAGCAAGGATGTATGCCATGCCAATCAACTTTTACCTTAGATTGCTCGAAGGAGAGGCATGTCATATAAGTGGGGGGGTGCATCAACACATATTTGAGAAATCCAATATGTTCAACTCATTCCTTAGCTTGCAAAACCTTTTCTCACCCAATGGCTTGGTGAATATATCGACAAGTTGATCTTCGGTGCCTACACTCTTAATGCAAATGTCCCCTTTTTGTTGGTGATCTCTTATGAAATGGTGACGGACATCAATGTGCTTTGTTCTTGCATGTTGAATTGGATTGTTGGTCAACTTGATTGCACTCTCATTGTCACATAGCAATGGCACTTTCTTGAACTTGATTCCAAAGTCACTCAAAGTGGCCTTCATCCAAAGTATTTGTGCACAACAGCTACCGATGGATATGTATTTGGCTTCGGCGGTTGATAATGCAACACTATTTTGCTTCTTTGATGACCATGAAACAAGTGATCTTCCCAACAATTGACATGTGCCCGAGGTGCTCTTCCTTTCAACCTTGCATCCCACATAATCCGAGTCAGAGTAACCAACTAGCTCAAACTTTCCTCCTTTGGGATACCACAAACCAATATTTTGTGTATGCTTCAAGTACCTCAATATTCTTTTTGTAGCCTTCAAATGACTTTCTCTTGGTGAGGCTTGAAATCTTGCACACATGCATAAACTAAACATGACATCCGGCCTTGATGCGGTCACATAGAGTAGGCTTCCAATCATAGACCGATACAATTTTTGATCCACCATATTTCCACTTGCATCACTATCCAAGTTACCATTTGTTCCCATTGGTGTACTAATGGCTTTGCTATCACTCATGCCAAACTTCTTGATCGTGTCCTTGATATACTTGCCTTGACTCACAAATGTACCATTCTTCAATTGCTTGATTTGAAGATCAAGGAAGTAACTCAACTCTCCAATCATGGACATCTCAAACTCATTAGCCATCATCTTTCCAAACTCATCACAAAAGTCTTGATTTGTTGATCTAAATATGATGTCATCAACATAGATTTGCAACACAAACAAGTCTTTGCCAATCTTCTTGATGAAAAGAGTGGTGTTAACCTTGCCCATCATGAACCCTTTAGAGAGTAGGAAGTCCATCAATCTCTCATACTATGCTCTAGGTGCTTGCTTCAAACCATACAATGCCTTCTTCAACTTGTACACATGGTTGGACTTCTTGTCATCTTCAAAATCGGGAGGTTGCTCAACATATACTTCTTCATTGATGTAACCATTGAGGAATGCACTTTTAACATCCATTTGATAGAGCTTGATGTTGTGGGCACAAGCATAGGCTAGCAAGATCCTAATTGCTTCCAATCTAGCAACTGGGGTATATGTTTCTCTAAAGTCAAGACCTTCAACTTGTGTATAGCCTTGTGCTACCAATCTTGCTTTGTTCCTTACTACTATCCCATCTTGATCTTGCTAGTTTCTAAAGACCCATTTGGTTCCAATCACATTGTGTCCCTTTGGTCTTTCTACCAATTTCCATACTTGATTTCTTGCGAAGTTATTCAATTCTTCATGCATAGTATTCACCCAATCAATATCCTTCAATGCTTCATCTATCTTCTTTGGTTCAATGGATGACACAAATGAGAAGTGCTCACAAAATGAAGCCAATCTTGATCTAGTTTTCATACCTCTTGAAATATCACCAATGATAGTGTCCAATGGATGATCCTTTGCAACATTGGTTGGTTAGAGGATTGGAACTTGATTGCTTGCACTTGCTTGATCATTGGGTTGAGATAATGTACTAGCCACTTGATCTTGTTTATTTTCATGAGAGCTACTTGTACTAGCTTGATTTGTATCATCTTGCAGATTTGAGTTAGAGAGCACTTGTACTTGATCATCTTCATCATCATTCACTTGCCTAGGCCTCAATTCACCAACATCCATGTTCTTCATGGCATTTGAAAGTTGAATGCCTCTAATATCTTTCAAGTTCTCATTCTCTACTTGTGAACCCTTGGTTTCATCAAATTCAACATCATGAACTTCTTCAAGAGTACCACTATCCAAATTCCAAACTCTATATGCTTTGCTTGTAGTGGAATAACCAAGTAGGAAGACTTCATCACATTTCTTGTCAAACTTGTCCAATCTAGTACCTTTCTTTAAGATATAGCATTTGCAACCAAAGACCCAAAAATATGCAATGTTGGGCTTTCTACCATTCAAAGCTCATATGGTGTTTTCTCTTTCAATGGGTGATAATAGAGGCGGTTGCTACAATAGCAAGCCGTGTTGATAGCTTCAGCCCAAAAAGATTGACTTACATTGTACTCACTAAGCATAGACCTTGCCATATCAATGAGTGTCCTATTCTTCCTCTCAACAAGGCTATTTGATTATGGAGTGTACTTGGCCGAGAGTTGACGTCTAATTCCAAATTCATCACATAACTCATCAATTCTAGTGTTCTTGAACTCACTACCATTGTCACTTCTAACTCTCTTGATGATTGTTTTAAACTCATTGTGAATGCCCTTGACAAATGATTTGAATGTTGCAAACACATCACTTTTGTCCACTAGAAAGAATACACATGTGTATCTAGTGTAATCATCCACTATCACAAAGCCATATTTGTTACCACCAATGCTAGTGTATTGAGTTGGCCCAAACAAATCCATGTGCAATAACTCAAATGCTTTACTAGTGCTCATCATGCTTTTCTTAGGATGGGTGTTTCCAACTTATTTGCTGGCTTGACAAGAGCTATAAAGTTTATCCTTCTCAAACACATCTTTCAAATCTCTAACCAAGTCATGCTTAACCAATCTATTCAATTGTTTTATTCCAACATGACCAAGCCTTCTATGCCATAACCAACCCATGTAGACTTAGTGAACAAACATGTAGATAATTTAGCTTCACTAGCATTGAAATCAACCAAGTATAGATTCTCATTTCTAAAGCCTTTGAAGATCAAGTTAGAGCCATCTACATTTATGATCTCTACATCATCTACCCCAAATATGCATTTGAATCCAAGATCACATAATTGAGCCACGAATAGCAAATTGAAGTTCAAGGTCTCTACTAGCAATACATTAGATATGCTCATGTCATTGGATATTGCAATCTTACCAAGCCCTTTGACCTTGCCTTTGCCATTGTCACCAAATGTGATACTATCATAACCATTATTGCCATTGGTGTTGATTGAGTTGAACATTCTTGCATCACCGTTCATGTGTTGAGTGCACCCACTATCAAGAACCCAATGCCTTTCTTCGGCTTTGTAATTAACCTACAAAAGAAGATCAATTCTTTTTAGGTACCCAAACTTGCTTGGGTCCTTGAAGGTTAGTCACTAATCTCTTTAGTACCCAAATGGCTTTCTTCTTTGAGCCCATCCATGGTTTACCAATGAACTTAGCCTTTATACCATTTGCACCCTTTGTAAGTACATAGAAAGAATCAAGCTTAATGAAGGATACATTAGCATTTTTACTCTTGTTGTTGCATTCATGCTCTTTGTGACCCATTTGCTTACAACTAGTGCAAAACCGACCATTGTTCTTCACAAAACTAGTCTTATGAGGAGCAAAGGCCGCCTTGCCTTTCTTGGGGATATAGCCCAATCCCTCTTTGTAGAGAGAAGCTCTTTGGCTACCTAAGCACATAAGCAAACGGTCCTCACCACCATAGGACTTAGCCAAGGTGTGAGTGAGCTTATTGACCTCCTTCTTGAGGTTCTCATTCTCAACCATTAGTGAGGCATCACAAGTGAAACAATCACTACTAGATGAGGTAGAAGTAGAAGTATTACAAGAAGGGTTAGCAGGAGGAACAATGATAGGCATAGATAATGATTCATCAATTATATCACAAGTTAAGCCTATATTGCAAGTTTCAACATGCTTCTTTTTATTTTGCTCATCAAGCAAAGAGGAATGAGCCTTTTCAAGCTTTTTATGAGCCTTCCCAAGCTTCTCATGGGCTTCCTCTAGCCTCTCATGAGATGCATTGAGCTCATCAAAGGCTTGCTTAAGGCTTTTAGTTCCTTACGCAAGCTTTTGCATTCCCTTCTCTTGATGTTAAAGTGTTCTTTAGCATCTTCTAGCATGCCAAATAGTTCATCCTTATTAGGCTCCTCATCATCACTATCACTTTCATTTTCATTTTCATTATCATGTTCCTTATCACTTCCATCATCACAAATTTGTACCTTAGTGGCCTTAGCCATGAAGTATGATGGAGAGTCGAAGAGAGAAGGCTTCTCATTTATTGCAATGCTTGCAAGTGCCTTCTTCTTGGTGGTCTTGTCATTATCACTATCATCATCATCACTTGAGGAAGCATCACTATCCCAAGTGACCACATATGAACCACCCTTCTTCTTCTTGAAGGTCATCTTGTCCTTCTTCTCTTTCTTGTCCTTCTTGTCCTTCTTCTTGTTCTTCTTGTTGTCATCATCATTGTCGCTATTGTATGGACATTGAGCAATAAGATGATCTTTGCTTCCACATTTGAAGCACCTTCTTGACTTTTCCTTGTTCTTGGATGAAGATTTCTTTCTTCTAGCACAATAGCCCTTCTTCATCATGAACTTGCCAAATTTCTTGACAAAGAGAGCCATCTTCTCATCATCATCATCATCCCATGAGCCATCATCTTCACTTGATGTATCTTGCTTTGCCTTGCCCTTGGATGATGCGGCCTTGAATGCCATGCTCTTCTTCTTCTCATCCGTCTTCTCATCTTTCTTCTCCTTCTTTTCTTCCTTCTCATCATCATCTCTATATGTATCATCGGTCATTATATCTCCCAACACTTGGTTTGGTGTCATGGTGTCCAAACCACTCCTCACTAGAATAGTGACCAATGTGCCAAATCTTGACCCAGCATCAATGTTTGGTCACTAAGTGACCCAGCATCTGGTCAGAGACTGACGCTGCACGCCCTCTACTGCCACCAACCAGACTCGCTGGTCCAACCGAGACTAGCGTCCGGTCACTTATAGTGACCTCTGTCTTTTCTGTTTAGGGCACCGGTGGCACCATCGGACTGTTCGCACTCTATGGGTGGACACTCCGCTGGTGAAGTTCCTTACCCTTGCTCAAATGTGCCAACCACCAAGTGTATCTCCTTATGCACGTGTGTTAGTATATTTTCACAAACCATTTTCAAGGGTGTTAGCACTTCACTAGATCCTAAATGCATATACAATGAGTTAGAGCATGTAGTGGCACTTAGATAACTGCATTTCGATATGAGTTTCACCCCTCTTAATAGTACGGCTATCAATCCTAAATGTGATCACACTCACTAAGTGTCTTGATCATCAAAACAAAATGGCTCCTACCATTTATATCTTTGCCTTGAGCCTTTTGTTTTTCTCTTTCTTCTTTTTGAGTCCAAGCACTTGATTATCATCATGGCATCACCATCATCATGTTATGATCTTCATTTGCTTCACCACTTGGAATGTGCTACCTATCTCATGATCACTTGATAAACTAGGTTAGCACTTAGGGTTTCATCAATTTACCAAAACCAAACTAGAGCTTTTAGTAATGCTTTTCGTAAAAAGGAAACCCAACAAACCATAAAGCTTATCATATCCTTTGGAGTTAAGAAATTATTCCCACTAGTCGGGTAAGTCTTGCGAGTACATTGTGTACTCAGGGTTTATTTACCCTTATTGTAGGTGCAGCTTGAGGAGTGGCTGTTGTGTGGAGGATTATTCTGGTAGGCACAAACGGATCCTTGTATTTTATCATTAGATGTTTATTTCAATTCCACTATTTAAATCCCGCACTCTGAACTTGGTATTGCAATAATGTATTTCTGAGAACTCTTGTTGTATGAAATAGACTAAGTATTGTAAACTCGCTCTCATTATTAGATCCTAGATGAAAAACGTGGATTGTTTGAGTTCTCCCTTGGGGTGTGCTCAATGGAACCGTCCAATGTAGCCAACTTTCGGGGTGCTTTATGTCTGGTGGCAGACGAGCGCCTCCGGAAGCGTGCTATTTCGAGCGGTTCTGCCACATGCGTCATCGTCATCGTGGATGGTTGTGCGTCGCTGCAGCTCAGTCCAGCACATCTCACCACCCCTCACCACCGCTTAACATAGCCACCAATATTAGAGATGGTGATCGACCCATTAGGTGGGCCCGCATAGGTCCTAGGTTGTCGGCATAGGTGCCTAGTGCCGCCGCTCACCGCGCCACCGTGCACTGAGTTGCTGAGGGTGCGCGGGGGAATTCCAGGAAAGCCAGGAGGTTAAGTGAGAAGTTCTAAGAGAGGAGAAAATAGTGTTAGTACCTAATTGTAAATTAGGATGAGTTTGAGGTCTCTTCTGCAAAGTAATCAAAACTACTAATAAAACTTGACAGTAAGGATGAACTATTAGTAATGCTTTTCGCAAACAAAAGAAAATAGCAAACCCATATTACCTATCATACTCCTTGGAGTCGGGAAACTATTCCCACTAGTAGGGTAAGTCTTACGAGTACATTGTGTACTCAATGTTTATTTTATCCCTATTGTAGGTGCAGCTTGAGGAGTAGCTCATGTGTGGAGAATTCTTCTAGTAGGCACAGACAGATCCTTGTATCATTTCAGCTAGATGTTTATTTTCATTCCGCTGTTCAATTATCACACTCTAAACTCTTGTATTATAATAAATAATTTCCACGAACTCTTGTTGTATGAAATGAACTACGTGTTGTAAGCTTGTACTCATTATTGGATCCTAACGGTAAAACATGGATTGTTTCGAGTTCTCCCTTGGAGTGGGCTCGATGGAACTGTCTGATGTAGCTAACTTTCAGGGTGCTTAGTGTCTAGTGGAAGACAAGTGCCTCTGAAAGTGTGTTATTTTAGGCTATTCTGCCACAGGTGGTATTAGAGCCAATAATGAGTCTACGAGTTTAAAAACTCTTTTCAAAACCTAAAATTTAACCAACAAAAGCTTTACAAAAAGTAGTATACGATAAATTACGTAAATATGTATAAGCCCTAGTAATATGGTCTATCTAGGATAGTGGCGCTAGTTTTATCTAATAAATCTTCTATAGGTACACTAACTTACATTACGTAAGAATCGTTAGCTTACGAAAAGAGAGAGTACGATGTGCCAAAAAATTTATATGAATGCCACTATATTCTGGCTTGAGCGAATGAATAGGTCGATCCATACATAATGAAAAGAGAATCTTGTTTAAATTAAACTCCCCCATACATATAATTTTGTTGGATAGTAAATTGATAGGATAATAAATAAAGAGAAATGCTTTAACTCTTAAGGAAAAGTCTCGCTAGTAACCATTTATTGGGACTTATTATCTCTTTAGCCTTTTGTTTCTAAATATGGAGGCCTTGTCCCTAATGGTGGGTTCCTATCTATTTATAGATGAACCTGAGGTCTGGTCGTGGGAGCACCAGTGTTGGGACTGGCCATGGTCTTGGTGAAGACCAAGGCAAAAACGGTTGTGGTGAGGATAACGGCAATGCCAACGAGGAGAGCCACGAGGCCCCATTCCTTGGACCTCCTCCTCCACCACCACCACCGCCTTCGATGACCCATGCCGACACGATGGCTGAGATGTTGGTTGTTCATCTTGAGTCGGCCTGTGCCCGAGAGATGTTGGCACAAGCTATTGGTGGCTTCGCCCGTGGAGGCCCTAGTGGTAATGGTAGGAACAGGGGTGGTGCCCATGGTCTCGAGAGGCCCTATTCCTACCAGGACTTTTTAGGGACACACCCACCCACGTTCACACTGACTACTGAGCCTCTGGACATAGAGCATTAGCTTCGTATTCTAGAGCATAAGTTTTAGCTGCTCAATGTGACTGATGAGCAGAAGGTGCGCTTTGTCGCACAACAGCTTCTAGGATCTACCAATGCATGGTGGGACACTTTCAATGCCATGTAGCCTGTGGACCACCATGTGACTTGGCAGGAGTTTACCATAACTTTCCATTAGTACTATATTCCTGCTGGTTTGCTGAATAGGTAGTTGTTCGGGTTTCTAGAGCTGAAGCAAGGAAACATGACTGTGATGGAGTATGTGAACATGTTCAACCATCTTGCATAGTATGCTAGGACTCATGTGGATACTTATGAGAAAAAGATGGACCATTTCAATCACGGTCTCTCTTGCATCTTGCAAGAGAAGCTATATACAGAGAGCTATCAGACTTTTGGTGCTTTGATGAATGTTGTCATTGCTATAGAGGGACTTCAGCGTGACTCTCAGGCTGAGTGGAAGCACAAGAGGGTGATCATTGGGTCTTCTAGTCACTCATAGTCTCAGAAGGTACAAGTTGTGAGGAGGGTGTCCTATCACTCTCTAGGTGGACAGTTGTCTCGTTGGACTCAGTAGACTCACTAGACACCTTCCACTCAGTACCATGCACCTACTCAGTAGGTGCAACAGCCTCAGGGGCAATAGGTTCCACCTCGTTAGGGACAGGGGAACAAGCTAGGTGCTTGTTTCAAGTGTGGCAAGAAAGGCCACTATGCTCATGACTGCCCCCAGAACCAACTTACTTGGTCTTCTCAGCCTTCAGCCAACTCTTGTCTGGTCAAGAGGACTATCATCTGGAAGAAGATGCCCGTGAGCCGCTCGGGACAGATTAACTTCACTAAGGTTGAGGAGATCCCACAGGGAGAGCCCATGATGGCTGGTATGTTCACCATTGATTCCCACCTACCATATATATTATTTGATTCTAGTGCATCGCATTCATTCATGAGTATGGGATTTGCGCAAAGGCACAATATATCTACTATGGCTATTCCTATTGCCTATAGAATCAGAGCTCTGGGTGCATAGTTGTGTGTTAAAACTCTAACGAACACAGTGAGACTAGTGCTAGCAACTCACTCTTATTGTCTCTAGTTCATGTTATTGCTTGGGCAAGGCATAGATGCCATTTTGGGAATGAACTGGTTAAAAAGTTATGGGGTAGTCCTAAACCTTAGGCAGACAATTATTGAGTTGAAGCTTCCTTCTTCTAAGGGTAGAATGTCTCTCCTTCTACCTTCAATCTTCACCTTGCTAGTTGTTGCTCATACTGAAGCCTCTCCTGACCTTGCCACTATTCCTATGGTCTATGAGTTTCTAGATGTCTTCCCTGAGGATTTACCTAGGTTACCACCGGATCGAGAGGTTGAGTTTGCAATTGAGTTAGAGCCTGGTACTACTCCTATCTCATAGCATCCCTACCGCATGGCTCCAAAGGAACTAGCTGAGATGAAGAAATAGTTAGAGGAATTGTTGGAGAAGGGATTCATCCATCCTAGTTCTTCACCATGGGGTTGTCCAGCTATTTTTGTGAAGAAGGACGACACTCTTCGGATGTCTATGAATTATCGCCCTATCAATGTGGTAACTGTTAAGAACAAGTATCCTTTACCTTGTATTGATACTTTGTTCGATCAGTTGGCTGGTGCCAAGGTGTTTTCAAAGATTGATTTTCGTTCTGGGTATCACTAAATTAAGATCCGGCCACAATATATACCAAAGACAGCTTTCTCTACTAGGTATGGGCTCTATGAATACCTAGTCATGTCTTTTGGTCTCACCAATGCTCTTGCATTCTTCATGTACCTCATGAACTCAGTCTTTATGCTAGAGTTGGAAAAGTTTGTAGTGGTGTTCATTGATGACATACTGATACTCTTCAAGAATAATGAAGAGCACGGATAGTATTGACTCGGTTAAGGGAACACAAGTTGTATGCCAAATTCAGTAAGTGTGAGTTTTGGTTGGATCGAGTGCAGTTTTTGGGATATGTCCTGACACCTAAAGGCATCTCTATGGATCCTGGCAAGGTGCAGGACATGTTAAATTAGAAATCTCCAAAGTTAGTACATCAGATTCGTCAGTTCCTTGGTCTTGCTGGGTATTATCGGCGCTTCATCCCTGATTTTTCCAGAATAGCTAAACCAATGACCAAGTTGCTCCAGAAGGATGTCTAGTTTGTATGGAGTTCGGCTTGTGAAGACGCTTTCCAAGCCTTGAAGAAATTTCTTACCTCTGCTCCTGTTCTTGCCCAACCAGATATTGATAGGCCTTTTGATGTGTATTGTGATGCCTCTAGGACTGGATTGGGATGTGTGCTTATGCAAGATGGATGTGTGATCGCTTATGCTTCACGTTAGTTGAAAAAGTAGAAGTTGAATTATCCCACCCATGATTTAGAGCTGGCTGTAGTGGTGCACGTTCTAAAATTTTGGAGACATTGTCTGTTGGGAAATAAAGTACACATTTTTATGAATCACAAGAGCCTCAAATATATTTTCACTCAATCCAAGTTGAATATGAGGCAATGGAGGTGGCTTGAGTTAATCAAAGATTATAATTTTGAAGTTCATTATCACCCTAGAAAAGCTAATGTGGTGGTTGATGCCTTAAGTCAGAAGTCACATCAAGTTGAAGAAGAATCCTTGTTTCTCAACCATTCTAAGGTGTTAGCCCATATTGCTCTAGTCTCGGATCTACTTGAGCAAATTATTATAGGGCAAAGACAAGATGCTTCAAAAATTCCACATATCAAGAAGTTAATTGCCGAAGGGCGTGGTCCTCATTTTAGTGTTGATGATCAAGGTGTGGTAAAGTTCAAGAACCGATTGGTGGTTCCCTCAAGTGATGAGCTTAGGAGAAAAATTTTGGATGAAGCTCACAATTCCAAATTATCCATTTATCCAAGAAGTAACAAGATGTATCATGATTTGCGTCACTTGTATTGGTGGCCAAATATAAAACAGGATATTACCAAATACATCTCAGAATGTGACATTTGTGTAAGGGTTAAGGCGGACCATATGCGTACGCCTGAATTTCTACAGCCCTTGCCTATCCCTGTTTGGAAATGGGAGGATATTTCCATGAACTTTGTTGTGGGTTTGCCCCGTATGGCAAAGGGGTATGACTCTATTTGGGTCATTGTGGATCACCTTACCAAGTCTGCTCATTTCCTCCTGGTGGATACAAGGTGTTCAACCAAGAAGTATGCTAAGTTGTATTTTGATCGGATTGTAACCTTGCATGGGGTTCCTCTTACCATTGTTTTGGATAGAGGATCAGTTTTTGTCTCTCGTTTCTAGGAGCTACTCCAGAAATGTCTTGGTACTCGTCTCCTTAGAAGTTTATCTTATCATCCACAAACTAATGGTCAGACAGAATGAGTCAATCAGGTACTTGAGGATATGTTGAGGGATTGTGTCATCTCTTTTCCAGAAAAGTGGGACGAATGCTTGACTCTAGCTGATTTTTCTTATAACAATAGCTATCAAGAAAGCATTTGTATGGCACCTTTTGAGGCCCTATATGGCAAGAAATGTAGAACACCTCTTAATTGGGTTAAAGTGGGTGATCGTGGTTATTTTGGACATGATTTTATCAAGCAAACTCGAGAGCAAGTTAGTGTTATTTAGAGTCATTTGAAGGCAACTCAGAATCATCAGAAAACTTATGCGGACAAGCGAAGAAGAAGTTGGTGACCATGTGTACCTAAAGGTATCCCCGATGAGAGGTGTGCATCAGTTCAAACTCTGTGGAAAGTTAGCTCCTCGTTATGTCGGACCTTATAATATTTTGGAGCGATGTGGTGTGGTTTCTTATCGTCTCCAACTTTTAGATATTTTATCACTAGTACATAATGTCTTTCATGTTTCCCAATTAAAGAAGTGTTTATGAGTTCCTAAGGAAGTGGTAGAAATTGAAGGACTCACTCTCCATCCTAATCTTTTTTATAATGAGCACCCTGTCAAAATCTTGGATCAAAAAGAGAGAGTTACTAGAAATAAAGTGGTGAAATTTTATAAAGTCCAGTGGCAAAACCATTGGAGGACGAAACAACTTGGGAGCAGGAGAGTTATATTCTAGAGCATTATCCCCATCTTCTCCCTAGTGTGCCAAGGTAATAGTTTATGTTAAAAGTTTACTCTTACCCTTTTCCTACACTAGGCACTCACATGAAATCTCAGGATGTGATTTTGTTTAAAGGGGGAGAATTGTAACACCCTCGGTGTTACACCCTAAATCATTTCCTAAAACATGTCATGAGCATCATGTTTATGTGTTTATGCCACGTGTGGCCAGCCATTGTTGTGGCCTAGCCGCCGCTGGCTCCTGGCACGTGGAGCCGCCGCCGCTGCTTGCACAACCGGGCGGTGCTGCCATCGGCCCCACCGTGTTGCCACACTACGACTCACCCCGTGCTATGCCACAGCCGGTGCTATCGCCTCACCATCATGTCCATGCCTCCCTCTACATCTCTATGTTGCTACTAGCCTAGTGCGTTGCTGCCTCTACAGCGCGCACATGGTCAGGCTCACCGTCGCCTTGCCATTAATGGCACTATGGTGCGCAGGCCACGCTGGTCATGAACGCGTGTGCCTGTCCGCTAGCACCAGTGTGTGGGCCTCCATGATCACGTCGACTGTGTCTCGGCTAGGCGAGGATGAGCCAAGCCCACCTACCATGCCTCGTCTCTCTCTTTCTCTCTTTCTCCCTCTGCTGCCATCATCGAGCCGCGCCATCAAATTACCTAGCGAGCGATCACCTCCATTCAATTCATCGCATCCATGGCTTCACCATCATGTCCTCCTATTGCTCGACCCCACCCAGCCTTGAAGCACGCACAACCAAGCTTCAGTTTTGGAGTTTCCTAGCCACTGTGTCGATAAGGCCGCGTCCGACTGTGGATGAGAGCAGCCCTCCTATTGTCCCTCCCAAACCAATTCACCTGCACCACTAGCACAACCTTGACTCCCTCTTCACCCTGCATGCCTTAGCCGAACCGCTACCACCTCCACATCATCGCTGATGCGACTGTGCCACCATGGTGCACCGCCGCATGGCTCGGTCGCACGTGGCTTGCCCTCCTCCATCATCCTCCACCCCAACCATCACCTTGGCTAGGTCCACGGTAGTCTACTGATGCTCCCTCGCTAGGCAGTTAGGTTCTTAGGTGCTCTAGATCGCCGGGGCAGCTACGCCACCGTTGTAGACGGTCGCGCATCGCTGCAGCTCGCTCCAACACGTCTTGCCACCCCTCGCCACCCCTTAGCGTAGCCACCAAGATTGGAGATGGTGATCGACTCGTTAGGTGGGCCCACGCAGGTCCTAGGTGGCCGGCGTAGGCGCCTAGTGCCGCCGCTCACCGCATCGCCATGCACTGAGTTACCGGGGGTGTGCATGGGGGAATTCTAGGAATGCTAGGGGTTAAGTGAGAAGTTCTGAGAGAGGAGAAAATAGTGTTAGTACTTAATTGTAAATTGGGAGAAGTTCGAGGTCTCTTTTGCAAAGTCGTCGATGCATGCGGGATTTTCCGGCTCTGGCTGTCTCCGCATGGGCCGCACCATGGGCCGCTGCACGCTTGCATGCACGCTGCATCACGTGGGCCACACGTGTGGGCCGCGCTGGAGAAGTGTTTTTTCTTTTTCATAAGGAGTTAGAAATAGTTTTCTAATTTAATTTTTGAGCTCATCTTTAGAAAATCATATAAAATCATGTAGGTGTCCAAAAATTATGAGGCAAATTTTGTTAGGTTTTTAAAATTATGCTCTATCTATTAGTGTATTTAGTTCATATATATACATGTTGATAAAAGGAGATATTAAATCATTTGAGAGTGCCTAATATTATTAGGTTAAATATTGTAGGAATTTTTATGGTAAATTGGTGATAGCATTAGTCCTGAAATTTTTATAGTAGCCTCATTGTATTATTATGAGCTCACTATAATTTTTGTAGCTTTAGAATAGACTAAGCATTAGGGTGGTTAAAGGCTCTTTATTTCAAATATGCATTAAATCATTAGTAGAAATAAAGATATACCCTTCATTTGTAAAGCTAAGTGTTTGTCAGTTAAACCCAACACCTTGCTTGATGAAGATGATATTTAGCTTAGTATCTTAGTCATTAGAGCTAGCTTAGTAGCTTAGTATGCATATTCTTATTTTAAGAGTTGTTGTTGCTTAAATGCTAAGTGTTACATCATCATCGCATGCATATAGAGAACGAGTTGGCAGAGATCGTGACCACCGGTGATCATGAGTTTGAGGAGATTATCGAAGAGTACGAGGAGGAGATTCTCGTGCAGGAGGAGGTCTCGGAGCCACCACTGACTGACTCAGCTGACATCGCACCTACCCAAGGCAAGCCTCAGTGCATAACCTTTATTTTTGATAATCACTAAATATATATATGTGATGTGCATTTACGTTACAGGAATTTTATGAAAACCACATGCATAGATATAACTGTCCTATGAGTCTTACTAGTGTAGGTTCGAGTAGCTGCTATGCTTAGGTTTTTGGTAGCGTGAGTAACATGCCGTTACTTACAATAGGTGATTATTATTACTCTCATAATAAAATGATATAGAATATGGTGATTATTATTACTCTCAATAGGTGATTATTATTACTCTCTTAATAAAACCACGTGTCATTACTCACAATAGGAAAAATAGAGACAGAGCAAGGATATGGTATGGGTATTGGTGGGTGTAACAGGTTGTGTCCCGTGGCCAATGGGGCTTAGCTTGGTTACACTGTTTTCCCTGTTCGTATAGATTAAGAACTGTCCATTGCTGTGGATGGTAGTCAGATCACAGATTTATTATCCTGAGCACATACTTGCTTATGGGAGCGGGAAGGCTCATTACGCTCTTGTCGTGGGTTTTAGCTCTTTCTGGACCGATTGATTGGAGGCGGGGAAAGGTGGAGGTCTAAGCACCATACTGAGACCGGATCTCAAGTGGGGGGGCTTAGAGTCTAAGTTTGGACGGGGATCTAGACCCCATGATAGAAGTGGAATGGGTTGGTCTTGTTTATGCCTAGGGTACAAATGGGGTGTGTGTTTTGAGATACCCAGCTGGGATACATTGGTTCATGAATCGCCGTTTCCATAAGATGGTACGACTTAGCCATGGTCTAGCACCGTAGTAAGAACTGGAAGATGAAAGATGGTGAAATGGTTCTGATTGCTCAACACTTGCTTGAAAGTAGAACAGGTGCTTACCTAGAATGGTTAGTTAATGAAGTAATCATGTTTGCTAATAAAACTTAACTATAAGGATGAACTATTAGTAATGCTTTTCGCAAACAAAAGAAAACAGTAAACCCATATTGCCTATCATACTCCTTGGAGTCAAGAAACTATTCCCACTCGTAGGGAAAGTCTTATGAGTACATTGTGTACTCAAGGTTTATTTTACCCCTGTTGTAGGTGCAACTTGAGGAGTAGCTCTTGTGTGGAGGATTCTGCTTGTGGGCATAGACGGATCCTTGTATTGTTTCCGCTAGATATTTATTTTCATTCTACAGTTTAATTATCGCACTTTGAACTCTGGTATTGTAAAAAATAATTTTCAAGAACTCTTGTTGTATGAAATGAACTAAGTGTTATAAGCTCATACTCATTATTGGATCCTAACGGTAAAACATGGATTGTTTTGAGTTCTCCCTTGGGGTGGGCTCGACAAAACTGTCTGATGTAGCTAACTTTTGGGGTGCTTAGTGTCTAATGGAAGACGAGCGTCTTCGAAAGCGTGTTATTTTGGGTGGTTCTGCCACAACTAATATGTGTTTATGTGAGATACGCAGGTAATGAGTCCACATGTACACCTATGTGAGCAACTCATGCCATAGTTGAAATGGCTTGGATATGTTACAAAGCTCACACATATGATGAAGGAGCTCATTACATGTGAGACATGACATTGAGTCATGTGACTAAGGTGGAGAAGATAAGGCAAGACTTGGCTTGATGGACCGGTTGCAAGTGTGAAGGGTAAGTTGGAGGCTTTGGAGCGATGGACCGTGAAGCGGTGAAGTTTGAGCAAGACTTGGCGCCGATGGACGAATGCAATGATGAAAAGCGAGTGAGGTCAAGATCGATGAACCAACAAGGTTACGTGATGATATGAAGTGGATCATACGATTTGTGATATGGTCGGTGCATGTGTTGTATCAACATTGGAGGAGATGGAATAGAATGCGCAAGGCAAAGGTATAACCTATAGGGCATTTCATTTCACCGGTCATAGGTGTGTAGAAAAGTTTATGGCCAAGTTTAGGATAGATGACCGTACTATCAAGAGGGCCAAACTTGTTTGCATATCGGTCATCTAGTGCCACTCGAGTGATTAACTTTGCATCGTTGTTAGGATCGAGTGGCGTGGTGAATTGAGTGACTAATCCTTTGGAAAACATTTGTGAAAAGCTAATACAAATGCACAAGATGGTGAACACATAGTGGTGTTGGCACATTTGCAAAGGAGGAGTTGTTGGAGTTGATTTGGATCAAGTTGAAGAGGAAAAGGAGAAGAAAAGAGCAAGTTTGGGTTGTCCGAGGGTCAAAAAACACAACTAAACTTATAGCCAGCGCGTAGCCCAGCCTGGGGGTGGCACTGCCATTTCTGGTGTGCACTGCCCCCCTAGGCAAGGTGCACCACCACCCCCAGCATCGTGCCAAAATCAGCACAGCCACCCTTTCGTATTTTGGGCATAACTCTTAGCTCCGAGCTTCAATTTCGATGATCTAGGACTTTTTGGAAAGCTAATGAAATGCTCTACAAGATTGATCTAGTGGTTTTTTGTTTTAAGCTGAAGAGAGCACCGCCATGGTCACCGGACTGTTCGGTGGTGGCACCGCCGCTTTTTTCCAGAAAGTGTAGTTTTCGGGGGTTGGCCTGGGTGGTCACCGCCACCCCTAGGGTGGTGCACTGCCACCCTATGTCTGGTGCTAGGGGCTCAATGGATAGTTTAAATTAGCCATTGGGACTTGACCGTTGGAGGGGCACCGCCCTGTCCAGTGCCCTCGTAGAAAAGTAATACTTTGCTCCAACGGCTCTATTTGACTTGGAGGCTATAAATAGAGGTGGAGCTTGGCCTTGGGCTAGTTGTTGAGCACCCTTAAGCCTTGGTGGCTTGTGTAGGTGTGCTTGGGAGCCCTCTAACTCACATATGCTTGATAGTTATCATCCGATTGAGTGTGAGTGCGATTCTAGTACGATTGCATCGTGAGTTGCATCGTTAGGTTGCATCGATCGAGTGGCACTAGGTGATCGAGTTGCAAGCCAATGGTGCTTGTTACTCTTAGAGGTTGCCACCTCCTAGATGGCTTGGTGATGGTTTCCGTGGAAGCACGCAAAGAAGATTGTGCGGTGCTCCAGAAAAGTGTCTGTGAGGGTTTTTGTGCTCACTCCGCTGGAGCCACCAAGAGCAACTCTAGTAGAACATGCCATTGAGCTACCCTCACTTATGGGTAGGTTCTTGTGGCGCCCAACGTGTGGGCTTGATGTGGTGCCAATTAGCCGCCGAACCACCAAGTGAACGGTCGACACAACGGGGACTAGCGTGTTGGCAAGCACGTGAACATCGGGATAAAAATCACCGTGTCATTCTTGTCTTCCTGTTGGTTTGCATGCCCTTTACACAAGCTTGTATTTACCTTCATATACATTGTGCTTGTATAGTTACTCATAATTAGTTAGCTTGTGTAGCTTGTTGGTTACCTTCTTACTTGTGTAGTATAGTAGTAGCTCCCTTGCAGGGCTAATTTGGTTTGAGTAACTTTATTATTTACATTGCTTAGTTTGTGTAGCTAACTAATTTGTGCTCTCTAATTTGGCTTGTGTAGCCTTGTTATTGATATTGCTAGTGAGCTTAGGAGCTTTGTGCTTTTGCTTACTAGTTTGTGTAGGAGCTCCCCCGGTTACCAAAGTACTAGTTGCATAGGTTTGTGTGACCTTGCTATACTAGAATTGTTTAGGTGAGCTCTAGCTAGCCCAGCACCTTTCTGCCTAATTAGGATCATTTAAGGTGCTTGATAAGTTAGATAGAGGGGTGTAGACTTGGCTAGACCGATAGTTTTAATTCCACATTTGTTTCAGTTAGTCGGTGCGTTTAAGTTTTAGAAAGGACTATTCACCCCCCTCTAGTCCGCCATCTCGACCCTACAAACTCCTCTCCTCTACCCCGACTTGTAGTGGCCACGGAGAGCAAGTGACTGCGTTGAGGGCATGACCTCCTTCCCTTGCTGCCTCTCCTTCCCTATATTTGGTGGGCCATGGGCTAGCCCGACATGTTGGTTGGGGCGGGTTACTTGGGATAATGAGGACATCGCCAAGATGGAGTCGAGGACGACTCCAATTCGAGAAGGGGAGGATGACGAGGACATCGCCACACTGGACACACCGACGCCAGGGTCTTTCCCAAGTTGCAATTCGTTT
This sequence comes from Miscanthus floridulus, assembly GCF_019320115.1. Taxonomy (NCBI): domain Eukaryota; kingdom Viridiplantae; phylum Streptophyta; class Magnoliopsida; order Poales; family Poaceae; genus Miscanthus; species Miscanthus floridulus. The sequence goes on along the minus strand of NC_089582.1, from coordinate 97,475,532 downwards.
CCAACTCAGCTGCCACGTTGTCCTCGGATTCAGCAGACACGTCGTCACTGTTTCGGTCATAACTTCCTCATACGACATCGAAACGGGCCGTTCTTGGATGCGTTGGAAAGGGGACGACGATGCCGTCGTTTTGGATCTGGTCCCAGCTCCAGAAGGTCCGTGGATCATTCTGTGTGACCACGGCAAGGTGCTGCGTCACCTATTTGGGCCAACTTGGCCATGTATCGTGTCGGGCCTTAAGCCCAAGTTGTGGGCGCCCAACCCCTGGCTGTCCCCAACCCTAGGTCGAGTCTTAGACTATAAACACAGCCGCCGCTGCTGCTACACAATTGGGTTTTGTTTAGAGTTTAGTTTTCCCTCGAGAAACTGAATCGTTCATTGTAACTGTGGTGACAAATCCTTTTACAGTGATCCAGGGCCCCCGTTCTTGATCTCCTCCACTGTGTCGATTAGTCCTTTGGAACCGAGTTCTTGAACCCTCTATTCATATTTGCGTCATTCATATTTGCAATTTCAGATTGCGTGTTTTACCTTCTTGCTTGTGCTCTTCGATTCGCTTGCAGGAAAAGCCTTCTTGGCGAGGTCAATCAAGTTGTGCTTGGTTGATAACCAACGGAGCAGTGGTGTAACGGTTGCAGGGTTCGAATTGTGTCTGATTTGAAGCCGGATCGCCAACGTCGAGATCTCCACAAATCGAACTTACCGGCTACCTCTCGGAAGATCGGGCCTGTACTCATCAATTGGTATCAGAGCTTTCAGGTTTACCGTGAGGTATAATCTCGTTTGCCTTACATTCATATTTGTTCATTACCTAGAGTCCACAAAAAGCCCAAAAATATTTCAATTTCCGCTGTCCTATCGCCCTTTGTGCCTTTGCAATTTCGTTTCAGATTCGTGTTGTGTCCGTGGTCGAGTCTTGTTGCTGGTTTAGGATTGTGTTCGTGGTCGTAGTTCAATCGCCGTTGCTGTGATTTTGTTTTCCGCCGCTATCCCATCCACCGTTCCCAAACAACAAGTCGAAGCCACCACATTACTCGACTTGCCCCGCTAGCCGCCTTGTGTAACTTCTCGCCGCCGCGCAAACCCTAGATAGGTTGCCAGCCGCTCTTATTTTGCCTGCATCGCAGCCCTCCTTACATCATCAGGCGAATACCTACTGCTGTGATCGGTGTTAGAGTTTAGGGACGCTTTGCCCTAACTGCCGCCGCCGTGTTGTGCCTCTCGGAAAACATACCTTGAGATACCTTCAGTAAAACAGGCATAACTTTTCGCTCGTTTATCAGAAAAATCTGAAATTTTTTGTGTAGCTTCTTGACACCATTTGGACCCAACCCAAACTGGGCTTTGCCCTGTTTGGTTTCATCAGAATTGCCAAAAAAATTCAGGAAAATATAGAAAAAAAATTGTCAAAGTTTTTGCACGCTTTTCAGAGAACGTGCTGAATTTCTGTAGACCACATCCCACCTCAGTTGTCGGTGCCAATTTTTGTGGTTGCATCTTTTGTGATTCTTGTTCAGAGAAAAGTATAAAAAAATAGTAAAAAAAAAAGTTTGTTTCCTACTAGTGCCTTTTGGGAAAATCCGGGAAAAATTCAGGAAAAAGGAGAAATTCGGGCTATTTGCTTGTTCTGTGAGTTCTTTCGATCGTTCTTTGTTTTCAACTTGTTGCGCTACGTCTCGACACATCTTAGCCAGCAACTGTGATTTGTACTTTGGATCCAGATTGAACAATCGCTACTCTGCACTCGTTAATTGCTAATCCTTGCTGTCATATTGTGTGCCTACCCATAGCTCCACATATTCTTCTATCAGCACAGGTTCATCTTGCAACTGTTACCCACGCTCAACAACAGATTGCTTCGCCACTTTGGTTTTGCTCCTGTTTGGTGTTGGTAAGAATACAGGCAAGACGGTGGTAAGCCGCTTGTGATTTTGCATTCCACTTTCACCACCACCACTTGTTTCCTTTTAGTTGATAGGGATAATACTTTGGTGTTGTCTTTTTCTATCTTCTAACTATGGCAGGAACTCCGACGGACTTCAATGAGTGCATGTCCAAGGGCGAGCTTGCAACGTTCATGACTGAACAACGCAATCTTATGACCGAGCTGACACGCAACGTGAACAATCTGGTCACCCGCATTGAACAGCTTGAGCAACGCCCTCCACCTTATCGTGCTGATGATGAAGATGCTGGTGATGAAGATGCGTATGCTGACGGTGGTGCCCGTCGCCGCCTCAACTTCAATCGTCGCGGTATGGCAGGTAATAATCATGGTAATAATGATCCTTTTGCTAAAATTAAATTTAGTCTACCACCTTTTGCTGGTAATGTTGATCCAGAGGCATATTTAGATTGGGAGCTTGCTGTTCAACAAAAATTTGATTCTCATAATGTTCCTACTGAGCATAGAGTTAGACTTGCTACCAGTGAGTTTACTAATTTTGCTTTGTTCTGGTGGAGTGATCTTTGCAATGCCAATAATGCTGCTGCTGTGCCTCAAACTTGGAATATTTTAAAGCAACATATGAAATCTCGTTTTGTTCCTCCTTATTACCAACGTGATTTACGTTTGAAACTACAAACTTTAAAACAAGGTGATAAAGGAGTAGAAGCATACTATCAAGAATTGCTTATTGGTTTAGCACGTTGTGGTATAAATGAAGATGATGATGATGCTAGTGCTAGATTTTTTGGTGGTTTAAACCATGATATACATAACATACTTGATTACAAAGAATGGCGCAATTTTTCCCAATTGTATCATCTTGCTATTAAGGCCGAACGAGAAGTACAGGGACGCAAACAACACCAGCCTTTCAGGTCTAACAATGGGAGGAATTTTCAGCAGCGTTCCGAGCCGGAGACGCCCAAGCTTCCTGTTGCACCACAGCCATCTACACCTGCATTTTCTTCTGGGGTAAGTAAATTGTCTAATGTGCAGTTTCCACAGCTGAAGAAAGGTGGCACTCTGGGTGCTTCTACTAGCTCCTCGTCCAGCTCTAAAATCATTTGCCACCGATGCAAAGGCATGGGACATGTCATGAAGGAATGCCCCAGTCGTCGCGCTTTCATTGCTACCGAGGATGGATATGTAAGTGCTAGTGATGTTGAAGATGATTTAGCCCTTGCTGCTAACATTGATGCAGATCCCATCGAGGGCGATCATGACAAGGAGGCCATCACCATTGACTCTGTGGCTGCTGCCGCGGACTACCCTAGCCTTCTTGTGCAGCGTGTGTTGAGTACACGTGTGGGTCATGAAGAAGAGATGAAGATCCAACGCCACAATTTGTTCCACATGTATCTCATTATGCAGGGTTGTCGTGTTCTCACTATCATTGATAGCGGGAGTTGCAACAACTTGGTGAGTTCAGATTTGGTTGACAAGCTTGGCTTGACCACACGACAACATTCGTATCCATATAAACTTCAATGGTTCAATAATAGTGGTAAGACTAAGGTAACTAAATCAGCACGCATTAGCTTTTTCACAGGCTCTTATCATGATACTGCTGATTTTGATGTTGTCCCTATGCAAGCTTGTTCCATTTTGTTAGGTCGCCCATGGAAATTTGATAATGATGCCTTACACCATAGTAGAACTAATACATACACTATCATACATAAGGACAAGAAAATTATATTGCTGCCTTTGTCTCCTACGGATATTATTAAACATGCTAATGAGATCAAAAATAAACCTCCAACAGACATTGCTAAAAATAATGGGATTAAGTTAAAAGGAGGTGCTTTTCTTGCTACAACTCCTGCTACTGCTGAGTTATGTGATAATCCTGATGCACCATGTTATACTATGTTTTGTCAACCTTTTATGTCTGGTGCATTGCCTGCTGTCCCTAACCTTTTGCAGGAGTTCGCTGATGATGGGATGGAGTCGAGGACGACTCCAATTCTACAAGGAGGGGATAATGAGGACATCGCCAAGATGGAGTCGAGGACGACTCCAATTCGAGAAGGGGAGGATGATGAGGACATCGCCACACTGGACACACCGACGCCAGGGTCTTCCCCAAGTTGCAATTCGTTTCCAACTCAGCTGCCACGTCGTCCTCGGATTCAGCAGACATGTCGTCACTGTTTCGGTCATAACTTCCTCATACGACATCGAAACGGGCCGTTCTTGGATGCGTTGGAAAGGGGACGACGATGCCGTCGTTTTGGATCTAGTCCCAGCTCCAGAAGATCCGTGGATCATTCTGTGTGACTACGGCAAGGTGCTGCGTCACCTATTTGGGCCAACTTGGCCATGTATCGTGTCGGGCCTTAAGCCCAAGTTGTGGGCGCCCAACCCCTGGCCGTCCCCAACCCTAGGTCGAGTCTTAGACTATAAACACAGCCGCCGCTGCTGCTACATAATTGGGTTTTGTTTAGAGTTTAGTTTTCCCTCGAGAAACTGAATCGTTCATTGTAACTGTGGTGACAAATCCTTTTACAGTGATCTAGGGCCCCCGTTCTTGATCTCCTCCACTGTGTCGATTAGTCCTTTGGAACCGAGTTCTTGAACCCTCTATTCATATTCACGTCATTCATATTTGCAATTTCAGATTGCGTGTTTTACCTTCTTGCTTGTGCTCTTCGATTCGCTTGCAGGAAAAGCCTTCTTGGCGAGGTCAATCAAGTTGTGCTTGGTTGATAACCAACGGAGCAGTGGTGTAACGGTTGCAGGGTTCGAATCGTGTCTGATTTGAAGCCGGATCGCCAACGTCGAGATCTCCACAAATCGAACTTACCGGCTACCTCTCGGAAGATCGGGCCTGTACTCATCATCGGCCCAACCCAAAAATAGGCACGACGTGCCGTGCCTGAGCCGATGGCCAGGTTTGTGGCCCTCATCAGCCCGGCAGCATGGCGTGCCGTGCCCGGCCCGGTGTCTACGGGCCATGCTTTTGCCGAGCCCGTGCCGAGCGTCGTGTTTTGACATCTATAAGTGCAGCCAAATAACCCCTAAAAGGTGATAGGCTTAAAGAACACCCACTATTATATGCAAAAGTGATGAGCGTAAACTATGGCCTATCTGTTTTATCAGTTTGAAAAGTGGCATGTATTCGTGAGAAATAGAAAAGTGAACGGATTTTGTTGTAATTCTTTGAATTCTCGAACAAATCCAATCCAATAGAATAAAAAAATTGGAAATTCGTAAATCATAAATTAAGTAATAAAACATAGAGAAATAATTAAAGAATACAATCATTATCCATCTTTTCTTTCTTTTTGCTTCATATACTAAAAAAGAATTCAAAAAGGGAAAGTTTTTGTCATATCATGAAGAATTGTATCTCTTGCATAGGAATAACTAGAATTTTAAAAAAAATGCTATGTCCTAGCATGTTAACTTTGTTTTTTGGCTCTGCACCATGTATTTCAGTCTTTGAGGACCTTATCATGTACGTATTGGCCCTTAACGAAGAGCATCTCAACAGTTTTCGTTAAACCTACTCTCTAAATCTGGCACCGCACCACCCTCCGCCGGCGCCGAGCAGACCCCGAAGGCGCGGTCGCCGTCCATGCGCGTGGTGGCCTCGTGCCCCTTTTTTCGTGAAACCCCGTGACCTCCTGCGTGATGGGCGGAAGGAAAGCAAAGAATGATACTTTGGACACTTTGTATGCCTAGAGCTAACGGTGAAACATAATAGAGTGGACGGAAGGGCCACATAGGTAAGTGAAATTCATTTTTTGGCCTCAAGGTAAGTTCAGAAAAAAAACCAAAGAAAAAAGGAAGCCATGCTATTTCGGAGGCCACATAGGTAATTTTCTCTAAGTATACTAGATGATACCCCGCATGTTGATGCGGTAATTTTGTAGCGCTGCAAAAGAGAATGGTTCATGGTTTGAGAAATAGTGAAGTCATGATACACATTAATGTTTATTTAAATCTTCAAGGGAACCTAACGGTTTTTTTCTCATGATAAAAAAGTCATGAATAATGTACATTCCAAAGTTGTATGAAGCTGGTGATTGCCAAAGTAATTCACTGGTAAATTTATCTTCCACTTAAACAATAGTAGTTGGTGCTACTGATGGTGTTATGTATATGTACCTAATCAAGATCTTAATTCGTCCGGGCTCTTAAACATTGTAAATGAGATGTGATGATCATGTGAATTTTGCATAGCTGTTGCATTCTTCAGACCAAGAAAAAAACTGAAATCGTCATGTACACAATGCTCATCATGACGAAGAAGTGGCCAAGAAACTGATCTCAACTAAGACCTTAGGCCATGTTTAGTTGCCACCAAAATCTAAACTTTGACACTATAAAAAAAGAAGATTCCTCGTCACATCAAATTTACGATACATGCATGGAATACTAAATGTTGACGAAATAAAAAACTAATTACACAATTTGGTTATACTTTGCGAGACGAACGTTTTGAGCCTAATTAGTCAACCATTGAACAATTATTACCAAATGCAAACAAGATGCTACACTGCACTACAGTAGTCTACAGTAGTTTGGCGGCGCCGATTCCGGGAAACTCCACATGGCCTTACACATACTATGATCTGCACAACGCTAGCGCTAGCGCTGTCGTGGCGGTGCGGCTCCACTCTCCGCAGCAGCCACTCCACTCCACCTCCTGCTCCCGATCCTCGTCGGCATGGACGTACCTATGATGACGCGGCTCTTCGGCCGGCGGCCACACGCACGAAGGTCGAAAGTTTGTGGAGGGCTGTGAACCTGACGAAGCCATCTGATCGCTGGATGTCATGTCATGACTGCCCAGTTGAAACGACAGAGGAATTGATGGTGGCATGGAGAAGCGAAGAGACGCGGCGGAATACTTTGATGAGAAGCGAAGAGACAGGTGACGTGAAATCTGCTAACGGGGGATTCTGGTGAGTCCGGTCACTCGGACCACGTGGCTTCGCGAAATCGCACGAAAATCGTGTAAGGTATAGTAGACGGTGGATCGTAGATCGTAGATACTAGAAGAACGTCCTGCGAAAATCATCAGTAAAATTATTCTACTTATATTTACTAATATGATTAAATAAATATTATAATACATGTTAGTGGACGATTTTTAGCATTCTAACGTATACAACTAAATATATTTTAGTAAATAATGTGGTTCGCTAATGTGAATAGCTTAAATAAAGATATAATGACATGTGTTAGTTGGATGTGTTAGTGATGCTGAGGTGGACACTTTGCATAACGAGACAGTTAAATGTGCTAGTGGAATTTTCTGGTGGATGCTGATGTAGACACTTTGCATGACAAGATAAATTGCGAGGTTTATCTTTATAAGAGATATAGATACATACATAATTTAAAAAAAATAAACAAAAGAAAAGAAAACTTACCTGTAGAACTGCAGAAACCGAACAGGCAAACAACCGCTGCTCCGTGCCTCGCAACGCGTCCGCGCGACGAAGAGTGGGAGGCCCACACGGCCCACGAGCCCACACGGCCCACGAGGCCACACGGTCGCGCGACGCCTCGGCTTTGTCTTCCACTTCCAGCAATCGAGCTCCGTCGTCGTCCTAATCGCCGGTAGCAGATCGGACGGGCCAGAGCAGTCTGCAGACGATAGCAGATTAGCAGTCCTTGTCCTGATCGACCAGACTGATCCACGCCGCGCCGGCGCGTGACCGCCGTGGCACCGTGACATCCTTAGCCCTGATCGACCAGACTGATCCAGCAGTCCTCGTCCCGGTCATCCATGCCGCATCGCGCCCTTACTCGTCCCGGTCATCCATGCCGCATCGCGCCCTTACTGATCAGGACATGTTCGCTTAAACTTATCAGCATGACTTATCAGTTATTGTATAGTATTTTTTATTCTTAAAAAAAGAAACTGAACAAGTCGGCTGACCACAAAAGCCGACTTATTCAATTTCTTTTTTCAATCAAAATAGTATTTTTCTTTTACAACAATTTAGCGGGAACCACGTTTTTCAGCCGAATTCTGTATCCATTTATCATCGGAGTGAATGACCTACCTCATGGTCGCACATTGGCACATGTGACGGATACATGCACGCGGCACGGAACCTCGTTGACTCGTCACTCGCTCTCTTGGATTTGCATAGGTGAGATTCAATCTTTGCTCTTTTGCCTCTTGTAAGCTCTTCATCTTGCCGTAGAAAATTTCTATCTACTTTCATTGCTACTAACATTATAAAATCATCCCTCTTTTGAGAAGATTGTTTAGTCAAGATATTATTTTTAAAGTGGCTGCAGATGACATAATCGATAAAATCAACTCCTTATAAACCGTCGGCTAAAAAATGTTTATAAGAAAAATGTAAGTTTTGTTACTCCTTTTTATGCATATTTTTTTAACTTATCAGTATAGTATGTAAACTATTTATATTATAATTTATGGATGTTTTTAACTTAATCCATAGAATCTAAGACTTATCTTGTTATTTATAGTGCATGCATTCCGAAATATATTCAAACAAATTTAAATATTACCAAACTGCTAAATATTTATGTGGAATTGTATATGGATTTTTTTTGACAGCATACCCTAAGGTAAAAATCCTGGATCTGCCAGTGCTGGTCGGTTGAGACAGTCGTCATTCGTCGACGACGAGATGACGCGGCAGCGGCCGTTGCCACCGCCGCGGAGCTGAAGTGTCGAGTATGCCTTGCACTACAGTACCAGCAACAATGCGGCCGCGCTCCGCTACCGAAGGATGAGCTCCGCGTCGCCATTAAGAACCTTGCCCGTTGCATTAATGTGGTCGGCGACTGCCGTGTGCCCATACGGTGACCTTGCCCCGTTCGCTTTCGATTTGACTGAAACTCGTATCGGAGGTGGATGGGATGCTTGACGCGCGGAAGCCAAGCCTAACTGACAACTCTGTCTCGGACGCCACCGGGTAGATGATGACGTTAGAGTCTTTTTAGGCAGAGATAGCACCTGAATAAAATTGTTGTACCCTAGGTACGTACTGAATGGCGTGCCATGTATATTGTAGACACGGTGGATTATTTATCTACTTTTTTTACATATTTTTTAATCCAAATCCCGAATGTGTAGGGAAGTGGTGAAGCTGCAGCCCGATGATAGGAGCCAGGGACGGATCCAGATGAAAATTCAGGGGGGGCGAAAGTTCATCTTCAACCTCCAGCCTCTCCTCCTCAAAGCAGTCATAACAAAAATTCTTGGAGGAGCTCTAAGGGTGCATGGTTTTGTAGCGCTGACGAAGATCGGGGACATGGAGTGGTACTTCTTTGTGCGCACGACCTCAAGGTTGGCGGCCGAACCGGAAGACGGAGCGCGGATTCTAGAAGACCACAGGGTCGGACCGGATCATCCGGAGCTCCGCCGATGCCATGAGGGTCATCGGGCTCAAGAAGGGTCGGACCGGGTCATCCGGAGCTCCGCCGACGCCATGAGGGTCATCGGGCTCAAGAAGTCGCTTGTCTTCTACCAGGGGCCATAGGGTCAGCGATAGTAGGGGGGCTTGAGCCCCTCCCCGCTCCACTGCTAGATCTGTCCCCGATAGGTGTCGGTCTGGAGATTCGTCATATTGTAGTACTCCTAGCTTTCTACTTGAGCTGGCATTCCATCTTACCTTTCTCTTGTTCTTTTTGTTTCGTCACTAAACCATCCACTTGTCTATATCATTTCTATTCAGTAGAGATTGGAGGTGTGTGATGCCTATTAGCGCATGAGCCACCTAGTTTGAACTCGCCTCAACATGGACATAGGTTGTCGGCAAGCAACCGAACCACGGGGATAAATCTTAGTGTTCATTTAGTATTCAATTGTCTCTTGCCCGGTTCGGTTTCATCACTCCTCACTTGCAATTCATTCATATATATCTTGTCTTGTGTGGTAGTTGATTGTGTAGCTAACTAGAATAGTGGTAGTGTAGTTGTAATTAGCTCTAGTTGCTCTTATTAGTAGCTTTAGCTTGTTGTAGCTCTTTAACTTAGTTGTAGCTTGCTTGATTATGTGAATTTAACCTAGAGATCATAGCTACTAGTGAAGGGGGTGCGCCATCGCGCGCATGTGCAGCCATATGAAAAATCGTAAATATGGAGAAAATGTGTGGATGTTCAAAATACAGATTATGTGATTATTTACGATTCAATTTGATGTTCAAAATGAATAATTCATAAGGAGAGGTATATATTGGTACTATATATAAGATACATATATAATTCATGTGGTAGATCATGAAGGTGGAGGAATATAGTATTAGTTCAAGCTAAACATCCTTAAATAAGTCTAACATAATCGATGCTGATGCATGGATTGATATATGAGTGGTCGCAGCGCGTTGCCCTTCCAAAACTTCAGTGTGTATCAGAGGTTGTTTCTGATCAGTTGAGAACTGCGAGGATTGGAGTAATCCGCGACATAAAGGGAGGTCAACATGTCAAGGCAATAGGAATAATGCATGTCAGGTACATACAAGAAATTGTAGCCATGACACCTCCAAAAAGGAGGTCAAAAGCCACTAAATAAGAATCTGGAAAAGAAGCATATAGAAACAATAAGGTGGGCAGAGAAGGTAACCTTGAACAGAACAATACAACAAGGGTAATGCGTAAACTAAGTCTCTATCTTTGGAGAGCTGTAATTGGTGCAATTTAAAGAATGACGAGCAGGAATATCGTCGTGTTCGCTGGTCTGAAACTGGCTGGTTTTGTGAGAGAAAACATTGTTTGGCTGGTTTTGATGAACAGTTAAATGAGTGGGCAACCAGCCGGCTGGACTGATTTTTTCAGACCAGCGAACACGCCTATAAGCACATCAGGAAAATACAACACGAAGACATCAAAAGTACAGCCTGTGTAGTAATAAAGGCCACTCCATGGCATACACAATTTTACCATGTTAAACAGTAAAGTGCAGTGTGTGGAAACCAAATGCAAAATAATTTAGTTTGAGTGATAATGTCAAAGTATGGCATATATAATTTCAATGGAACACTGAGGAATCTCACCATTGACTACCCCAATGGAAGGTAATCTGTAGACACCAGGAGGTCATCAGAGAAGCCTTTGCAGGAGCTTTTCATTGTTGGCATAGCATGATGATCCATCATGGTGAAAATCATGGTGTATGGTAACACTGCCAACTAAAATGCATAGAGCAAATAATTAGCCTTCAGATTTGGCAGGAACAGTCCTAAGAACTAAAAATAGAATCTGTACATATGAGCGGCACTGCATCTATAAAAAGCTGAAGCGTGTAAAAATGTTGCACTGTATTTGCAGTTTAAATGGCAAGGCAACACTGCTCCAAACAATTTTTTTAATAGGTGGTTTTAGATGTTTTATGGAGAAGCTCATCCACAATTTTATCATAAATGCTGTCTGTCATAGTTGTTCAATATCGGTTCCACTGTATGTTAAATTAGCTACCATATAAGAAAAAATAATAGCCTGTGAGAGGTTGCAAATTACTGAAAGATGAGGAAAGAAGCTTATATTTGACTAGCCAGAATCCCCGCGCTTCGCGCGGGTACATACTATAAGAGTGATAGGTGTGTCTGGATTCTTTATGTTTGGATGTAGTCATGTAGAAGCGTAAAAGTTTGACATATGACCATTCTGCAATGGTTTGGAAAACGTAAAGGACAATGAACCATGTATGTGTACATATTGCAACAAAAGTGTGTTTTTTACACATAGGGGCAGCATTGCAATAGCAGGAGCTGTTGGTCTTGTCAATGGCAGACGTAAATGGCAGGCAAAATATTGAAGGTACATGTTAGTTGATCAAAAGGCGGATGTCTCTGTCTTGTCCTCTTGACTCAAGGACCATTCTTTGCCATGTATATACCTAAAATCAGGGCAAAAAAACATATGAAGAAAATGATCCGAGGTTTAAAACAGCCTTATACTGACAAAATAGTTATGGATCCTGTCATGGACAATTGTGCAAGGAAAATTTATTACCTTATAAGATGTGAGGCGCGTACTATGCATCATGGAACAAAAGGGGTCTGTAGAAGGGGAATGAAGGCTTTGGGATCCTTGCATGGATGGCTTATAGTATGGATCAGAGCTGAAGTAGAAAGAAATTAATTAGAGAATAGATAATTAGAGACAGCTGCTGCTAGAGAAAAATGAGTACAGTGAGAACACTTGCGCAAGCTAAGCATAGCTATTGGAGGGGAAAAAATAGTAGCCTATATGCAGGGAGCTGTTTAGTAGTATGAATCATAGCAAAAGGGGGAATTTAGACATAGCACAAAGCTTGTGCCACTCTAACATGAGGATACGTTGATTACTATGAGCACGGATACGTTCCTCATTCCAAAACAGAGCAGTACAATGCGAGCACACATGATCGGGCCTTCTCAAATAAAGAGGTGAGGAAACCGTGCATACAATTTGTCGAGCAAAGAAAGAAACAAACTAATAGTTAAGATCATGATAGCTTTGTTACCAAGAGAAGGTCATGAATAAAGTTTTTGCAGAAGGTTAAGGGCAAACTTTTGCTGTCATGCTAACTTAAAATAATAAAATAACATCTAGTTGGTATTTGCATGTAAAAGATCCCAAAAGGTTGATCAGTTCAACTTACGTTGAGAATGAGTACAGCTACAATGAAGTGTTTCCTCTACAATGACGATGTGACTTGCAGCTTTAGGCTTGCTAAATGCAACTGCGTAAAAGTTCAAAAGCCAAAGATTTTGGCATGTCCAGGCCAGGTGCAGCGATAGCCAGCAATTAGTGACAATGTTCTGAGCAATCAATGGTCTGGGCATTGTTGAAGCTAACTGCATAAATACAAATAAGAAGAGAGTAAGAAATCTGTGGTGATTTGCAATTCATTAAAAGATGGTGTCATAAACGGAAACAACGGGAATGGAATTAATAAAACGAAAGCACCTAGTTTCAGATTCATCATAGAGTTGATATTGTATACCGAACCAATGACAGCCTTTTGTGATGCCAACAGGATAATCTTTGAATGCACAAAAAAGGCTGAGTGGTGAAGGGCCTCGAAGATGATTCCCTGGATATGTATATATTGTATCAGTGTGCTCAAAATGGTCACTGCTAAACCTTGGAAAATTGTCGTCTGTAAAAGGGCCCATACCTACATCCAAAAATTTTGGAATAACTAAATCAACCGAATTAAAATGAAGGATGTTAAGTTCAACTCGAGCCACCTCTCATTAATGCTGAAGCTAAAATTAGAATCTTAAGTGGTGACAGAAAAAGGCTAGCAAAGAAATAATGGGTACTCACAAAAAAGTGTGAGTGGTGAAGGGCCTCGAAGATGAATCCCTGGATATGTATATATTGTATCAGTCTGCTCAAAATGGTCGCCGCTAAACCTTTGAAAATTGTCGTATGTAGAAGGGCCAATCCCTACATCCAAATTGTTGAAACAATTAAATCAACCGGATAAAAATCCAGGATGTTAAGTTCAACTCCAGCCACCTCTCATTAATGCTGAAGCTAAAATTAGAATCTTAAGTGATGACAAAAAAATGGGTAGCAAAGAAATAATGGGTACTCGACTAACATAGAAAATTATGCAGTTTCACCTTTTCTCATAAAACTATTGTTTGTATTCTTATTGTCAATAGACTGAAATCAAATCACATGTTCATAGCTAGTATGATAAATAGGCATGAACTATTTCCAGCACGGAAAAGCATCACATTCTAGGTGTTTTTCCTTACAGTGTCACCCAATCAAGGAGCACCAACCATAGTTTATAATCTAGGCAGTACAAAAAATAAACACAAAGTGAAGGGGTAACCAAACAAATATACAAATGCACATATACTGAAGAGGCTCGATGTGGACGGTGGTGCTCCACTTGCCGTGAGGCTCGATGAGGACGGTGGTGCTCCACTTGCCGTGCTAGAGGGCTGTACGCGCGGCTGTTGCCGCTGGAGGACTGACGGGTGACGGCAGATGATTCACTGATGGTTAATAACCAAAGATCTCTGTCCAATTAAGGAAATGCAAGAAAGCAGTCAAATCTTTCTCAAATACACTAAATATTACAGAAGAAATCAGAACTACATCATATATTACCTCAAGAGCATTTCAGCAAACACATGGTGCCTGGCGTCCATGCTGACAGATGATACACTGATGGTTAATAACCAAAGATATCTGTTCAATTCGCAAGGAAATGCTAGGAAGCAGTCAAATCTTTCTCAAACACAATCAATAATCCTAAAGAAATTAGAACTGCATCATATATTACCTCAAGAGCATTTCAGCAAATACATGGTGGCTAGTATCCATGTCGACCAGGAAGGCAGCATGAAAGGGAGGGAGGGGACGCCAGATGTAGAGATGGAGGGTGAGGCGAGCGAGAAGCGAAGTCGACGCTAGACGGAGAACGGGACGGCGACCGTCGTCGCGCGTGGCAGTGGCGTGGCGACCTCGCAGGGGCGAGAGGCGGGCTGCTGTAGGATCGAGATTGCGGAGCGGAGAGAGGGTGAATGCACCGGCTAATTAAAACAAAAATGAAATTAAAATAATAGGTCTAGCCAAGACTACACCTCACTATCTAAATTTACATATACCTTATAAAGATCCTAATTAGGTAGCAAAGATGCCGAATTAGCTTGAGCTCACCTAAATAATTTTAGAGCATGGTCACACAACCTATGCACTAGTACTTTGGCAACCAGGAGAGCTCCTACATAATCTAGTAAGAAAAAATACAAAACTCCTATGCTCACTAACAATGCTCGATAACAAGGCTATACAAGCTAAATTAGAGAGCGTAAATTACTTACCTATACAAACTAAGCAGTGTGACTAACAAGGTTACTCAAACCGCACACAAGGAAGCTACTTCTATGCTACACAAGTAAGAAGATAACTAGCAAGCTATACAAGCTAACTAATTACAAAAGCAATTACACAAGCACAAAATAAATGAAAGTAACTACAAGCTCGTGTAAAGGGGATGCAAACCAACAGAAAGACAAAGATGACAGGGTGATTTTATCCTGAGGTTCACGTGCTTGTCAACATGCTAGTCTCCATTCTATCGACTGCTCACTTGGTGGTTCGGCGGCTAATTAGCATCACTCGGCAAACCCGCATGTCGGGCACCGCAAGAACCCACCCCAAAAGTGAGGGTAGCTCAATAACACGCTCTACTAGAGTTGCTCTTCGCGATCCTCGTGGGGTGAGTACAATCCTCCTCACAAATCCTCCTCCGAAGCAACGCACAATCTTCTTGGGCGCGCTTCAACGGAGTAACAGGCGCCACTGACTTGCAACTCGATCATCTAGTGCCACTCGATGCAACCTCACGATATAATCGTACTAGAATCACTCACTCACTCGGTCGGATGAACACAATCAAGCATGACTGAGTTAGAGGGCTCCCAAGCACCACCACATAAGCCACCAAGACTCTAGTGTGCTCAGTTATTGGCCCAAGGCCGGCCACCACTTCTATTTATAGTCATAAACCAAAATAGAGCCATTACCCCTTCACTGGGTAAAATCCGTAACGACCGGACACGCAAGTCACCTATGTCTGGTCACCCAGCGTCGCCACGTGTCCTATTGCCGCCAATGGCTAACTCACCTTCACATTGTCAGACACTGACCGGACGCACAGGTCCACGATAAAACGCACTCATGCGAAGTCCGATCGCCTGTGCACCACCTCCCTCAACACCGAGACTGGACGCACCATCGCCTGACCTGACGCTGCCTTATGCCGCGTCCGATCGCTTCCAGAGATGGTCCAGAGAGGAGAAATCGTGACCAAACGCATCAGATCGACGATGACCGGACTCCACCCTGAGTCCGGTCCTCTCTGAGCAACAACACTGCGCTACGTCACCATACATCAGCATTGACTGGATGCATCAGCGTCACGTTCGGCCCTTCCTCTTCGCCAGCATTCGATCATTCACCAGAGTCACGCCTCCTTCGCGCCAACTAATCGAACGCGCCCGACAGAGTCCGGTTCTACCGAGGCCAGCGTCCGGTCACTTCTGTGACCACTTTCACTTCTCCGTTTCTTTGTCTCATTTGCAAATGTACCAACACCACCGAGTGTGCACCACCATATGTATGTGTGTTAGCATTTTCACAATCATTTTCAAGGAGTTAACACTCAATTCACCACGTCACTCGATCCTAGCAACAACGCAAACTTAGATCGCTCAAGTGGCACTAGATGACCGATATGCAAACAAGTTTGCCCCTCTTGATAGTGCGTCTATCTATCCTAAATCTGGTCATAAACTTCTCTACACACCTATGACCGATGAAATGAAATGCCCTATAGATTATACCTTTGCCTTGTGCATTCCATTCCATCTCCTCCAATATCGATGCAACACATGCACCAACACGATCAACAATGATATGATCTACTCCATATCATCACGTGATCATACTGGTTTATCGATCTTGACCTTACTTGCTCTTCACCATTGCTTTGGTCCATCGGCGCCAAGTCATCACTCAACCTACCCTTCACACTTGCAAACGATCCGTCGAGCCAAGTCTTGTCTTGATCTTTTCCACCTTGATCACATGACTTAATGTCATGTCTCATATGCAATGAGCTCCTTCATCACATGTGTGAGCCTTGCAACATATCCAAGCCATTTTACCTCCATGGCATAGATTGCTCAGACATGATGTACTTATGGACTAATCACCTGTATATCTCACTCAAACACATATTAGTCCATCTAAGCTTGTTACTCAATTACCAAAACCAAACAAGGACCTTTTAATCTCCCCCTTTATGGTAATTGATGACAACTCTACAAAGATATGGAAATTATGCTCAAATGGATTCATGTTGCTTGCCCAAGCAATTTTACCATATGTAAATAATTTTGTACAAGTACCACAAACCCGAATTGGTAGTATTAGCTCCCCCTATATATGTGCTAGAGTGTTTGGTTTGAAGCTCGCGCATATGCATAGATTGGAATTATGGGAGAGTAATTACTACCAATGATGCTAAGGGGTATAGAATTAACCTTTGATGCATGATACCAATCAGAGTTGCACTTTTAACACCATCCTTAATATCATGAGTAGCTAGACAACAAAAACACTAGAAACCCCATGAGATCAATATTATAAGTAAGGTTCTAGTTTTTGCTTGAAAAACACAAGTCTAGCTACCATCCTATGCATGCTAGTTATCAAATCATCAATCACGTCCCATAACTAGCATACAACACACAAGCATGCATATCAAATTTAAAAACTTATGCAATACAAGCAAGCACATGAATGTGCTCATATCAAATGCAAACAGTCAAAGTTCATGAGCTTGCTCCACTACTTGTGGCTTCTCTTGTTCAAGAATTTTGATCCCCTCACATTCTTCAATGTTGCTCCCTCTTTATCCATCTTCATATCCAACTTCTACTTCTTCCCCATGTCTTTGATATCTTTGAACAATCTCTCCCCCTTTGTCATCAATTTTCATAAAAGGTGTGCTTCTCATTGATACAAAGGCTTGCATTGGGGTATATGGTTGACATTTGAATCTTGTATTTTTTATGGACACCACTACATATGTTGGAATGACACAATTTGGATAGCTTCTTGGGATACCACATAGGATCTTTGACCTTGATACCAATTGGTGGGGCACCTCCCCCTATGTCATAGCATGAGTCATCCATTTGAAATACTTGAGCTCTTTGTAGGTGAGGGATGTATTCTTCATTTGATGCTCACGTAAAGTTGAGGATCACTTATGGAACCACCGTCTTGTATAGTTAATACTACATGTAGAGATGTGATACCACTTGAAAAAATTTGCTACTATGGAACCACTTGTTGGATTTGTCAATTTTGACCATTTCTTGACCATTTGCTATCTTCATGAGTACCACTTGTAGGATATCTCTTGCATGTTGATCTAGACACCACTTGTGAATACCACTTGATAAATCAATTGAGTCTAGATACCACTCGAAACAACCAAACTAGATATACATTTACATTATTGTCTTGTGCTTGTACTATTGTTACTATCATGAACTTCTAATGTTGACTTGAACTAACTTGATTTGCCTAAACTTCTAAGTCCAGTTTGAACCAATGACAAGCTTCTTCACATCTCTTGCAAGGGTTATCTTGCCAATTGTAACACCTCTGGTGTTTTAAACCCTAAAATATGCCATGTCATCATATGCATTGCACATTATTTTTGTGTTAGTGAAAATTTTGATATGCATTCACTAAAATAAGTTTATTTTTATGATGATATGTGTTGACTTGTATGGATGAATCAAGTTCAAAACCTTTGTATTGAATTGGAATTCCAAAACCCTAATTTCCAGCATTTAATTCTACCCTGAAAAAATTAATTCAAAATCTAAGTACATTTTGGAGTTGAGCCTAAAAGCAAAAGTGTAGAGCTTGTCAATGTGTACAAAGTTGATTTTTGGAGTTTTCAAAGTTGTTATATAAAATTTGAAGTAATTTGAAAAGGGATAAATTCTTAAAGTGTCCCCTTTTGATTTTAAACTTGCATTTCAAAATGTAGACATAATTTGGGTATGGTTATTAAAGCAAAGTTGTAGAACTTTTATTTTGGAACAACTTTTATTTTTTGAGATTTTTGAGTTACCATAAAATTTGGGAGTAATTTGAGAATTAAAGCGAGAGGCAATTCGGTAATTAGTGGGAACAGTGCAGCAGGCCGACACCTCACCGTCGGTGAGCTTCCGACGTCTTCCAGGCATGCCTGTGGCCATCTTCGGCTTCGTGCTGGCATGGGAAGGCTACTGCGTGGCTTCTCCGTGCTTCTTGGCCATGCTATAAAGCCTGCGCCGTCGTCGTTCTCGTCCGCTTTCTTTCTCTGTTTTTCCCGACGTCGCCGCTTAGCTTCGTCGAGCTCGTACCATTGCCGTAACGCTCTCCCAGTCTCTGCAAAGCATACCATAGCTCTGCCTACTCCTTGTGAACCCAGCCGACCAGTCCTAGGCATCTGTTTTCGCCGAGAAACACTGCGCATCGTTGTTCTTCCACGCGACCGGCCGCAACGCCGTCGAGCTCGCCTCTCCGTGGCCAGCACTCTACGGTGCGTCTCTGCCCTTGCTTTGCATAGTTCCAGCTTCTCCATGTTGCCGTGATGCTAGGTGCCTTGTTGATTCATCATTTCAACCACTGCAGCCACCAGAACATCATGCTTGCCGTTGCCGCCGTCGATAGAAGCGTCCTTTGTTGCTCGCAGTCAACCAAGTGCTCTAGCCCGATCTAGGTGAGCAGCTGATGCTATTCGAGTAGTTGTAGGGCGCTCTAGCAAGCTCTAGCTGCTAGAACGCCGCAGCGCCACCGTGCACTGCTCGGCCATGCCACCATGGTCGGCATCAAGCTCGGTTCGAGCCGTGGCTGGTGCAATTAGTGCCACCAATGGGTGCGCCTTGTCGTGGTGATCACGCTGGTACCCTCGCCGTCGCCGGAGACCTCACCGTCGGTGAGAAATCGCCGGTCAGAGGGCTCGCCGCCATGGTCAGCGCGGGAGTACTGTGCCAACATGTGGGACCCCGATGTCAGTGGCCGGTTATTTGAAAATGAAAATTTTCTATTTTGTAGAATTGATTAAATAGTGCTATGATTTGTTTATTTTGTGTAGAATTAAATAGAGCTCCAAAAATTATGAAAATTTTTGTGTGACCTCTTTGAGATGTAAAATATTTAGGAAAAATATTAAATGTTATTTTTCAGTACATTTTGAATGTGATAAAAATTGCTCAAATTAATTAATAAATGGGTTTCCATGATTATTCTAGGCTTAAATAATTATCCAAAAATTATGAAAATTGTTTTGACACTTAGTTATCATGTGATGAGTCTTCACAAATATTTTGAGCTCATTTGGAGAAAATTTATTTATTTCATAATTATTAATTAGTTATTAATTAATAAAAACAAATAGTAAACCCTAATGATTTAGGTTTTGTTTGAATTTGGGATCGAGTGATGACCTTGGGTCATTAGCTTATAATGATCCTTAGCAATTAAAGTAAGTATTTGAGTTTATGAAAAGGTTTATTCAGTTGTTGGTTTGCAACTGTACCGCGAAGAAAAGTTGTATTCAAGTTACTAACTTTGGCATTCATCGTCAAGCATCATGTTTTATATCGCGCATCATATTAAACATGGCATTGTTACTACATGTAGTGAACGAAAGTGAGAACGTGGTAGTCAACCAAGTTGTTGAGGAAGTTAATCCACCTGTTGAGGTCGGGTTTGATATCTGTGGAACATCTCCGAAACCTAACTATTCCGACAATTAGGGCAAGCCCCAGATGCATTTAAACCTACCTTGTGTTTTACAAATTTATATCGCTTTTGCTTTTAAATACTGCATTAAGTGATTAGGAGTTGAGTGGAAACCTAATTGGTGCATTACCAACCTTGCTTTTCCATATCAACCTTGTTACCAGTTTCAATTCAGGAATGTCCACTTATGCTTAGCCATGCTTAGACTGATAGAAGTCAGGTGATTACCTATCACCTGTGATATATAAATAGATTTTTGGGTATGATTGGGTATTTATGTTATCATGAGATATAATCTTGTGGAGTAATAATTCTAGACCGAGCGGACTCGGTGTATGAGAGCCACAAGACATGGAGGTCTTATGAGCGGGTTCTTTCCGCCTGTGTCAATTAAGAACCGTCCGTTGTTGAATTGCATGAGGTGAGACTTTGTAGTACTAGCCACATGCTCCAGTAAGCCTTAACTCGGCTATTCTATTACGAGAATGGCTATTCGCACACTGGGAGTGGAGAGATGGCGGGAGTAGCATGTACCCACATGGCAATGGGCTAGATTGGTGGAGTACTGTGCTCTCGGGTGGTGCGGACCCATTCTTGTTTTAGTGGATCTGAGGGTGAGTTGGTATATGTAGGTCAGGGACCCGCATATGTCGTGTGGTTGGGAATCCCCAGCTGGGTTATAATTGGTTTGAATCGTCGTTGCTCCTCGGTTATGGAGACTCAACTCACTGTTCATCATCGTAGTTAATAAATGTAACTTGAGGAAGATTTGAGAAAGGGTTTGATATGAAGTTCATGATCTCAATACAGATCATGACAGATTCATATATGATCTTGATGAGGGTTATATGTTGAAAGAAAGAATCTTGTTAAAGAGCTTTTACGCAAAAGAACTTTGATTCTTGCTAAAGCCTTACCTTGAATCCCTGAGCCTGCATTCCTGAGTCTTATCTATTGTTACTTCGATTAAGTCTTGTTGAGTACTTTTGTACTTAGGGTTCTTTAACCCTTGTTGTAGGTGAGCCTCATGAGCAGGTCTGCCTTGGACTGTGCTGCATGACGGTTGTTCAAATCGAAGATGACAAGTAAATGTGTGGCCCTTGGGCAGGGTACTTTAATTGTGTGTTATGTTTTATGTTACTAAAGCTACTCCACTACTATGGTTTGTAATAATAATCGTACTTAGTTTATAAAGTTTGAAACACCTGTTTG
The DNA here is from genome assembly GCF_019320115.1 of Miscanthus floridulus. Classification (NCBI taxonomy): domain Eukaryota; kingdom Viridiplantae; phylum Streptophyta; class Magnoliopsida; order Poales; family Poaceae; genus Miscanthus; species Miscanthus floridulus. The sequence goes on along the minus strand of NC_089582.1, from coordinate 97,454,111 downwards.
TAACTAAGTATTGTAAGACTTTTCCTATTTTACTCTGATGTAAATTAATAAATAAATTGTTGTAATACTGCAATGGCTCTGTAATGGATCCTACTCGGAAGAAATCGTGGATGATTCAGGGTTCCCGAGGACACCCGACAGGCTTCTTAAGTTACCGGGAACATATGCATAGTCGTCAGAGGTCATTGGACAGTGACAGGTGCATGTGGGCCCTATAATTTAGGAGGTTCTACCATAGAATGGTATTAGAGCAACCATTACAAAGTTTTTGTAGTATTGTTTTACAAAAACTTCAAAACAATTTGGGGCAAATAAATTTAATCTGTTAATTTGGTCCAAATTGCTTCTGACTTATCTTAATTCATTCTTGCCATTCCTTATTTAATTAAAAAGGCTTTGTTTGGTGGAGTAGTAATCTTATTATCCCCTCTTGTTTGGGTTGAGTAGTATAAATCCCATTCTTACTACTCTGTAGACTTTTCTCTGATTGTCTTACTGTTATTAAATCTTGCTTTCTACAGTATGGCTCGTACCAAGGTAACGCCCCATAAGTCCATTGGACCCAAAGGAGTTCCTCGTCAGACCAGCTTGCCCCTAGAAGTGATGGTGCTAGCAGCAGCAGCTTTAGGCCTAATCCCCAGGCTAAGGTACAGAGGCTTTTAGCAGAATTAGCACATGCTACTAGAGATAGGGCCTTGGATGCCATCTAGGTGGGCAAGTTACAGGATCAATTGAGGTGTCTCACCACCGCTCATAAGAACTGTGAGCATATGTTAGTTCGTATGGTGGAAGGAAGAAATGAAGCTTGGTATAGAGAAGATGTAGCTAGAGCCCAAGCTCATGAGTTAGAGTTCTATGTAGAAGACTTAGAAGAATATTATACCAATCTACATGAAGAAGTTCATAGGCTGAACAATCTCCTGAATCCAAATCATGAGCCTCAAGCAGATGCAATGGACCCAGGTGTCATCATAGCAGATGATGATGAACTTGAAGAGGAAGAAGAAGAGGATCTAGAAGAAGTAGTAATGGTCAATGAAAGTGATGATGAAGGCGGAAATGTTTCTGGAATGGATACTGATCACGAGGTTTGATGTGCTCGAGGAGAAGAGTAGAGTTGTAATATAGTGAGTTCTAGTTTAGTTGGGTAGTCTAGCTTAAGTGCAGACTTGTGTATAAATAAGTAAACCCAATGTAATATGTTTGTAGTAAGCTCTTTTAATAGTTCAATAAATGTTTGTGAGTAAAGTTTGGTTTGTCATGAACAGATGCGTCGTACTCGAGGTTCGAATATTCCTGGTTCTTCGTAAGACGAGGATGGTATTCCTGATCCCCCACCAGCACTACCAAATTTGGCTGATGCTATCATGGCACTAGTCAATGTGACCATAGATAATGCTCGGTTGCTTCGGGAGTTAGCTCAAAGCAATAAAAATATGATGCAAGGGAATCGTGGTCATAATCATCAAAGGCAGGAAGCTACGTATGTTGACTTCACGGATACACGACCACTAGTATTTACCAAGGCTGATGAACCACTTGAAGCTAATGATTGGCTTTGTACCATGGAGCAGAAGTTTGACCTCATTCCATGCACTGAGTTTTAGAAGTCTGTTTTTGCTACCCAACAGCTTAGAGGTGCAGCAGGCGCTTGGTGGGCGAACCTTGTGGCCATGCAACCAGCCGGTACTCAGGTAACTTGGGCCGAGTTCCGCAATGCTTTTCGTGCCCATTATATTCTAGATGGAGTTATGGCCATGAAGCTTGATGAGTTTCTTGCTTTGAAGCAAGGTGATCAAACAGTCATGCAGTATGTGGGCAAGTTCAATCACCTTTCATAGTATGCACATGAGCATGTTAACACAGATGTCAAGAAGAAGAAGAAGTGATTCATGCGTGGTCTTAGTACCAAACTTCAGACCATGATGACTACCTACACAAATGTCACGTATCATGAGGCAGTTAACATTGCTATTGCTTTAGAGGAAAAATATCGGTAGCATAAGGAAATTAAGAAGAAAAAGAGCGTGCCATCTAGGTCTTTTGGCGGCAATCAAAAGAGACAGAAGATAATTTATCATCTGGTGAATCACTACCATCCTCCTTATCGCCCCACCATAGTTCCAAGCCGGTCAACAACCAAATGTCTGTCCTGCCATAACTTATCCGAACTCACAACAGACAAATGCTCCTGGTGTTCATGCTCCAACACCCCAAGGCCACAATTACCCATGTTTCAATTATGGGAAGTCAGGTCATTTCTCTAGGGAATGTCCGTATCCTAAGCAGTATAATCTAAATTTTTAGAAGGCTCCTGGAAATCAACAACAGGGTCAAGCTCAGGACAAGAACAATAACCAAAATGCTTAGAAGGGCAAAAATGAAAAGAAGACGGGTGGGTTTTCTATATTCAAGCTAGGGAGATTCTAGAAGGGGAACCCGTGATGCTGGGTATGTTTCCTGTCGCCGATCATCCTACAATTATGCTTTTTGATTCTGGTGCATCTCATACATTCATCAATAGAACCTTTGTCATAAAGCATGAAATTCCAATTAGGGAAACAAAGGAAAATTTCTATATACAGTCGCCTAGGGGACGTCTGTGTACTAAGGAAATAGTGTACCAGGTACCTATAAACCTGGGTGGGCACATTTTCCCACCACCATAATTATTCTAAAGGATCAGGATATAGATGTGATCTTGGGAATGAACTGGATGTATCAGCATAAAGCTGTTGTAGATACTTTGAATAGGACAATAAGGTTGAGTTTGCCAGATAGTAATTCTTAGCTTCTTATCTAACTTCCAATCTTAAAGAGATCAGTGGAAAAAGTTTGTGCAACTTCCGTCCAGGAGATTAGAGATATTCCTATAGTTTGTGAATTCCTAGATGTTTTTCCTGAAGATTTACCCGATCTACCACCTGATAGGGATGTTCAGTTTAACATAGATCTAAAACCTAGAACAGCTTCGATCTCTTAGAGAGCTTATAGGATGCCTCCTAAGGAATTAGCCTAGTTGAAGACTCAGTTGCAAGAGTTGATTGATAAAGGGTTTATCCAACCTAGTTCATCACCTTGGGGATGTCCTGCAATTTTTGTGAAAAAGAAAGATGAGACTCTAAGATTGTGTGTTGACTATCGTCCATTGAATGAAGTGACAATTAAAAATAAATATCCCTTACCTCAAATAGATTTACTTTTTGATCAACTGGCTGGAGCTAAGGTTTTCTCCAAGATTGATCTGAGGTCAGGTTACCATCAAATCAAAATTAAGCCTGAAGATATTCTCAAAACAACATTTACCACCAGATATGGATTATATGAGTACATGGTAATGTCTTTTGGTTTGATGAATGCCCCAACTCACTTCATGTATCTAATGAATTCAGTGTTCATGCCTGAGCTAGATAAGTTTGTAGTGGTCTTCATTGATGACATCTTAATATATTCCAAGAACAAGAAAGAATATGCTGAACATCTCAGAGTTGTTCTGACACATCTAAGAGAACATCAGTTATATGCCAAGTTCAGTAAGTGTGACTTCTGGCTAAAGGAAGTATAGTTTTTAGGACATGTCTTGACAGCTGAAGAAGTTGCGGTAGATCCAAGCAAAGTTAAGGATATACTAGATTGGAAACCACCAACCACTGTTCATCAGGTTCAAAGTTTTCTAGGAATGGTAGGTTATTACCGTCGTTTCATTCCAGATTTCTCTAGAATATCCAAGTCCATCACTGGATTGTTGAAAAACCAAGCCAAGTTTGTCTGGTCACCTGACTGTAAAGAAGCTTTCTAGACTTTGAAGAGATTCTTAACCACTGCACTAGTGTTAGCACAGCCAAATATCGAGAAGCCGTTCGACGTTTATTGTGATGCTTCTGGTATTGGTATTGGATGTGTATTGATGCAAGAAGGTCAAGTCATCGCCTATGCTTCCAGACAACTTAAGCGACATGAAGAACATTATCCAACCCATGATCTAGAGTTAGCAGCAGTTGTCCATGCTTTGAAGATCTGGTGGCATTATCTGCTTGGTAATACTTATCATATTTATACAGATCACAAGAGTTTAAAGTATATCTTTACTCAATCAGAATTAAACATATAGCAAAGAAGATGGTTAGAATTGATTAAAGATTATGACTTGGAGGTGCATTACCACCCTAGTAAGGCAAATGTGGTTGCAGATGCACTCAGTCGTAAGAGCCATTGCAATTGCCTGACTATGAAGACACTGGATCTGACTTTATGTCATGAGATGGAGAAGTTGAAAATAGAGATAATTCAACAAGGTAGTTTGACTAATATAATTGTTGAATCAACTATTCAAGACCAAATTATTGCCGCTCAGAAAGAAAACAAGGGTATAGCCTATATCAAAGAAAGAGTCAGGAATGGAAAAGCGACATGCTTCAGAATAAATGATGTAGGCGTGCTATGGTTCAAGAATTGCCTTGTGGTACCAAAGGTCCCTGAGTTGCGATAGTTGATTCTTGAAGAGGCACATACCACCAGGTTCTCTATTCATCCAGGAAGTAATAAGATGTACCATGACTTGAAATAGAGATTTTGGTGGACCAAAATGAAGATAGAGATTGCTCGATATATAGCCAAGTACGATACCTGTCAAAAAGTAAAAGCTATACATTTGAGGTCTGCTGGAGAGTTACAGCCATTGCCTATTCTAGCTTGGAAGTGGGAGGATATTAGTATGGACTTTATCGTTGGTCTACCCAAGACATCAAAAGGTTTTGACTCAATATGGGTTATTGTTGATCGACTAACTAAGTCAGCACATTTTCTTCCAGTCAAGAGTATATATCCCACTATCCAATATGCCAAGATGTATTTAGCACAAATCGTGAGCTTACATGGTGTACCAAAGACCATTGTGTCGGATAGAGGTACACAGTTTGTTTCCAACTTTTGGAAACAATTGCATGCTTCGATGAGTACCAAACTTCTGTATAGTACCGCTTATCATCCACAGACTGATGGTCAGACAGAAAGAGTAAATCAAATACTTGAAGATATGTTAAGGTGTTGTGTCCTTAACTATTCCAATAAATGGGATGAATGTTTGCCTTTGGCTGAGTTCTCATACAACAATAGTTATCAAGAGAGCATTAAGATGGCTCCGTTTGAAGCACTCTATAGTCATAGATGCAGAACATCGCTAAATTGGTCTGAACCCGGGGAAAGATGGTTCTTTGGAGTTGATCTTGTGAAAGAAACAAAAGAGAAGGTTAGGCAGATACAAAGTAATTTGAAGATAGCTCAGTCTCAACAAAAGAGTTATGCAGATAAACGACGTCGACCATTGGTGTTTAACAAGGGAGATTATGTATATCTGAAGGTATAACCAATGAAGGGAGTCAACCATTTTGGTGTTAAAGGCAAGTTGGCACCTCATTATATTGGACCATTTCAAATATTGGAGAGGCGTGGAAAGGTGGCATATCGCTTGAAGTTACCAGAACATCTCTCAGCTGTACACGATGTGTTCCATGTCTCCTAGTTAAAGAAATGTCTTCAAGTGCTTAATCAAAATATTGATATGGAAGGAGTGGAACTTGAACCTGATTTGACCTATTCCGAATATCCTATCCGAGTTCTAGATCAGAAAGACCATGTCACACAAAGGAGAACAATCAAGTTCTACAAGATACAATGGAATCAACATTCCGAAGAAGAAGCTACTTGGGAATCCGAAGATTTATTGCTAGAACAGTTTCCAGAGTTTTTTGCGTCGATATAGAATAATGTTAATTGTGTTTTGTCTTTACGAACCATGTTTTGTAAAGGAACCTTAGTTGTTTTATGGTCAGGTTTTGTATGTATTTGCTTGACATATTTCCTTTTCCATTACTTTATCCTAGGACTTTAAATCTCAGGACGAGATTTCTTTTAGGGGGAAAGATTGTAACACCTCTGGTGTTTTAAACCCTAAAATATGTCATGTCATCATGTGCATTGCACATCATTTTTGTGTTAGTGAAAATTTTGATATGCATTCACTAAAATAAGTTTATTTTTATGATGATATGTGTTGACTTGTATGGATGAATCAAGTTCAAAACCTTTGTATTGAATTGGAATTCCAAAACCCTAATTTCCAGCATTTAATTCTACCCTGGAAAACCTAATTCAAAATCTAAGCACATTTTGGAGTTAAGCCTAAAAGCAAAAGTGTAGAGGTTGTCAGTGTGTACAAAGTTGATTTCTGGAGTTTGCAAAGTTGTTATACAAAATTTGAAGTAATTTGAAAAGGGATAAATTCCTAAAGTGTCCCCTTTTGATTTTAAACTTGCATTTCAAAATGTAGACATAATTTGGGTATGCTTGTTTAAGCAAAGTTGTAGAACTTTTATTTTGGAACAACTTTTATTTTTGGAGTTTTTTGAGTTACCATACAAATTTGGAAGTAATTTGAGAATTAAAGCCCTTTGCTGCTCGTAGTCAACCAAGTGCTCTAGCCCGATCTAGGTGAGCCGCTGATGCTATTCGAGTAGTTGTAGGGAGCTCTAGCGAGCTCTAGCCGCTAGAATGCCGCAGCACCACCGTGCACTGCTTGGCCATGCCGCCATGGACGACGTCAAGCTTGGTTTGAGCCATGGCTGGTGCAATTAGTGCCACCAATGGGTGTGCCTTGTTGTGGTGATCACGCTGGTACCCTCGCCGTCGTCGGGGACCTCACCGTCGGTGAGAAATCACAGGTCAGAGGGCTCACCGCCATGGTCAACGTGGGAGTACTGTTCCGACATGTGGGACCCCGATGTCAATGACCGGTTATTTGAAAATGAAATTTTTCTATTTTGTAGAATTGATTAAATAGTGTTGTGATTTATTTATTTTGTGTAGAATTAAATAGAGATACAAAAATTATGAAAATTTTTGTGACCTCTCTGAGATGTAAACTATTTAGGAAAAATATTAAATGTTATTTTTCAGTACATTTTGAATGTGATAAAAATTGCTCAAATTAATTAATAAATGGGTTTCCATGATTTTTCTAGGCTTAAATAATTATCCAAAAATTATGAAAATTGTTTTGCCACTTAGTTATCATGTGATGAGTCTTCACAAATATTTTGAGCTCATTTGGAGAAAATTGATTTTTTTCATAATTATTAATTAGTTATGAATTAATAAAAACAAATAGTAAACCCTAATAATTTAGGTTTTGTTTGAATTTGGGATTGAGTGATGACCTTGAGTCATTAGCTTATAATGATCCTTGGCAATTAAAGTAAGTGTTTGAATTTATGAAAAGGTTTATTCAGTTGTTGGTTTGCAACTGTACCGCGAAGGAAAGTTGTATTCAAGTTACTAACTTTTGCATTCATCGTCAAGAATCATGTTTTATATCGCGCATCATATTAAACATGGCATTATTACTACGTGTAGTGAACAAAAGTGAGAACGTGGTAGTCAACCAAGTTGTTGAGGAAGTTAATCCACCTGTTGAGGTTGGGTTTGATATCTGTGGAACATCTTCGGAACCTAACTATTCCGACAATCAAGGCAAGCCCCGGATGCATTTAAACCTACCTTGTGTTTTAAAAATTTATATCGCTTTTGCTTTTAAATACTACATTAAGTGATTAGGAGTTGAGTGGAAACCTAATTGGTGCATTACCAACCTTTCTTTTCCATATCAACATTGTTACCAGTTTTAATTCGGGAATGTCCACTTATGCTTAGCCATGCTTAGACCGATAGAAGTCGGGTGATTACCTATTACCTGCGAGATATAAATGGATTTTTGGGTACAATTGGGTATTTATGTTATCATGAGATATAATCTTGTGGAGTAATAATTCTAGACTGGGTGGACTTGGCGTATGAGAGCCACAAGACATGGAGGTCTTGTGAGCGGGTTCTTTCCGCCTGTGTCGATTAAGAACCATCCGTTGTTGAATTGCATGAGGTGAGACTTTGTAGTACTAGCCACATGCTCCGATAAGCCTTAACTCGGCTATTCTATTACAAGAATGGCTACTCGCGCACTGGGAGTGGAGAGATGGTGGGAGTAGCATGTACCCACGTGGCAATGGGCTGGATTGGTGGAGTATTGTGCTCTTGGGTGGCGCGGACCCATTCTTGTTTTAAAGGATCTAAGGGTGGGTTGGTATATGTAGGTTAGGGACCCGCATATGTCGTGTGGTTGGGAATCCCCAGCTGGGTTATAATCGGTTCGAATCATCGTTGCTCCTCGGTTATGGAGACTCAACTCACTGTTCATCATCGTAGTTAATAAATATAACTTGAGGAAGATTTGAGAAAGGGTTTGATATGAAGTTCATGATCTCAATACGGATCATGACAGATTCATATATGATCTTGATGAGGATTATATGTTGAAAGAAAGAATCTTGTTAGAGAGCTTTTATGCAAAAGAACTTTGATTCTTGCTAAAGCCTTACCTTGAATCCCGAGCATGCATTCTAGAGTCTTATCTATTGTTACTTTGGTTAAGTCTTGTTGAGTACTTTTGTACTCAGGGTTCTTTAACCCTTGTTGCAGGTGAGCCTCATGAGCAGGTCTGCCTTGGACCATGCTGCATGACGGTTGTTCAAATCGAAGATGACAAGTAAATGTGTGGCCCTTGGGCATGGTACTTTAATTGTGTGTTATGTTTTATGTTACTAAAGCTACTCCACTACTATGGTTTGTAATAATAATCATACTTAGTTTGTAAAGTTTGAAACAACTGTTTGTAACTAAGTATCGTAAGACTTCCGCTATTTTACTTTGATATAAATTAATGAATAAATTGTTGTAATACTATAATGACTCTTTAATGGATCCTGCTTGGAAGAAATCGTGGATGATTCAGGGTTCCTGAGGACACCCGACATGCTTCTTAAGTTACTGGGAACATATGCATAGTTGTCAGAGGTCATTGGACAGTGACAGGTGCATGTGGGCCCTATAATTTAGGAGGTTCTGCCACACCAATATTGTACTTATCACTTGTTAGCAATCCAAATTAAATCAAGTACTTGAGTTCACTAGCTCATGAACAAATTCATATACTACCACTAAATCAATTAACCATTCAAGCAATAGTGGTAGGCTATGAATTTAAAGTTTTTCATTTGTCTTTCATGATCCTAATAAGCATGTACTATATGCACTAACTGCATACTAGTAAGGTATGAAATGATCATGCATATTACAATGATACCTTTGCTATCTTAGAGTAGTGGATAGTCATTAGATTCTAATGAGCCTCCACAATAGCAATGTGAAGTCTAATTTATAGCTTGGTGAAGACCAATCATCATAGATAGAGTTCATTCTTCACCCATATGAATTGAGAACCACTTAAGATTAAGTGTATTAATTCTTGTTGTGGTTGACTTGCTTTCTCTTTTGATCAATGCTTGCATGAGAGCACTAATTTGAATATCACTTTAATTACCATGACTAGCTCTCTTTTGGGTGTTGCTTGCTTTTCTTGATCAGTCCTTTTGATTGCTTCAACTAAGCATCTCAAATATTCCTCGGATCACCACTTGCATATTAGCCTTTCAAATACTACACTTGGTTTACCAACACATAGGCGGTAAGCCCCTACACTAGGGAGAAGTGATCTCTCTCCAAAGAAGCATTTTAGATACTCATTTGAATTGACTTTGTTTGATTGATCCAAGTGATGGACTTAACTTGATGAGTAACCATGAAACCTTCTTTAAGTTCTTTTCTTTCTACTTGTTTAAGTCCTTTTCTTTCTACCAAATGATCTCCAATAATCTCTAGAACTTAAACTTCATCTTCATCTTGAGCTTGGTCTTGATCTTCAATTTGAGTATCACATGTGTGTCAAGTACACTCCACAATCAAATGGCATTGTACTCATTGCTTGTCATACTTCTAGATCAATCCAAGACTAAACTTAGGTTCATCAACCACTTATAATCATGATTCCAACTGGAGGACCTTTCAATCAAAGCGACTCTTGATCAATCCAATAGTTGTCACTTTTCTGGCAGATTCTGTACCCTTCAAAGAATAGTCCATAACTCCTAATGTACATATCCAAATACCATGAAATTTGGTGAAGATGTGGTTTACTAAGTCATATAGTATCTGTAAAAATTTGGGCTCTATTTGACTTCTAGATTGCTACCAGATTTCAATTCTTCTACTACTATTATAAGCTGAAAACTGCTGTACTATAGCTGACAAGATCCACCCTAAAACTGAAGCAATTCTTATCCAACTCTTATAAAATTTATATAGACCTTAATACCATAAGTCTAGAGCATACATACCAAATTTCAAGCCAATCTAAATAGGTTTGATCACTCAAACTCAGACTTAATCTCAGATAGCTCAGATTTTTAATTTATGACATATTTCAATTACTTGAGCTATACTTCATCAAATATGAATCAAACTTGAAGCTAATTTGTTTGAATACTTTCACAAGACATATATCCATTAAATACACTTACTAAAAGTTATCTCATGAACTTATCCATTCAAACCAACTCAAATTTGATTACTAATCATTTAATCCATTCAATGATCTCATAGCAAGCAACAAATACATATATATCCAATTCAATCAACTCATATGCACCCAAATAAAGAAGCTCAACTAGAGATATACCTTGGTTACCTCATGATCATCCAATTAGCAAGCTTCAACTCATATATATATGCAAGCCACCGAATATATCCAATAAATCACCACTCCTTGAATTATAGCACTTGTATGTTGTAGCACTTGGACTTCACTCAATTTTTCACTTGGCATTGGGTTTGGATATACATTAAGCTTCATAACTTGATTCAACACATGATGAATAATGAGAAACTCATTGAATCAAGCCTCCAATGTCATGGTACCTACAAATAATCATCCATTTTTTGATAGTACCTAAACTTGTTTGGGTTCTCTCAAGTTAGGTGCAACATACTTAGACGTAGCCTTAGTATGAATAGCGGGATGTTTTACAATTGCAACCAATGAGGTACCATTGCCATCCTTCCTAAGCATAATATTTGCATCAATTGAAATAGTCTTAGGAGTGTTACCTATGGGACATGAATTAGCCATGTGTTCTCTTTCTCGGTATGAGTAGCACTTTCTCTTTGATTGAGCCTTCTCTTCTTTACTAATGTGGTGCTTCCCATTGCCTTGCCTCTCATGAGTTGCTTGAGCCTTCTTCTCAAGCTTGGTTGGATACTTCGAGGCAAAGTGTCCCATATCTTCACACTTAAAGCACTTGACATGAGCATACACCTTCTTCTCATCTTGAATCCTGCTCATCATCGTGGCATCTTGAATAAGTATTGGATGCCTTCCCTTTCTATCCCTTCTTGTTTTCTTCTTTATCATCATCAAGTCATCATCCTCTTTTGGTTGATCTTGATTTGCTCTTGGGATGTCTTTTTCTTCCTTAACTTGTGGCTTTGGTTGAGCCTCTTCTTTTTGCTTCACCAATTCCTTGGTTGGGTACATTGAGGTTAAATGACCTCATGTGCGGCACTTAGAGCACTTGACATGCTTGAGCCTCTCTTCTTCCTTCTTTAACTTGAGCTTCTCTTTATTGGGGCAACTATTTGCGAGATGTCCCACTTCATGGCATTTGAAACACATAAAATGAGATAGCCTCTTTTGTTCTTGCTTCTTCATCTTTCTTTCTCTTTTTCTTTTCCCTTTAGTCATGCTCTTGTTGAATCCAATGTCACTCATACCACCATAGCTTCTCTTGTTGCTCAACATGTGTTCAAAAGTGATTTTAGTGTTGTAGCACCTCTCTAGCTTGTTGCTCAAATTCTTCACTTCATTTTGAGCTCATTGTTCTTTAAAAGGTTTGTCTCACAAGACAAGGAAGTAGAACATGCATCTATAATTGGATAATATGGCATATCTAATAAATCATCACGAGAGGTGGATACATGCTTGACAAGGAAGTAGAACAAGCATCTATAATTGGATAATATGGCATATCTAATAAATCATCATGAGAGGTGGATACATGATTCTTCCCTACATCACAAGAGTTAGTCACATGTTACAATTGATCACTTGACTTATGTGATGAGCTCTCATTCTTTTTAAGTTTCTTTGAAAATGCTTTAATGAGAGAAGCAAGTTGTTTTAATAATTCTTCATGAGACATAAGAAGCTTCTCATGAGTCAATTTTAGCTCATCATGTGAAGATTTAAGAACATCAAATAAGTGCTTATGTTCTTCACATAAATTCTTTAGAAATGGGTTTTATTTTCCAATTTCAATATTTTGGCTTTCTCATTTTCTAAAGACATGATCATGCTAGCAAGTCTACTAACAAGCTCATCATATGAATCGACATGATCAACCACATTAGCATTGTGTCCCTTTGTGACACCTTGTGACATAAAGCAATGTGGTGAAGTGGATGTGCTTGTAGTAGCATCACAATCATGGCTTGAGCATAAACCAGCATCATCATCATCACCAAGTGTGCTTGAGGTAGAAACATTATTTGCATCACTTGGGGCATCACCACCAACCTTGTCAAGTAAACTTGTGGTAGTATCATCATCATCATTACTTGACCATGAGGTGGAGCAATCTTCCACAATCACCAAATTATGGTCATGCTCGACACACTCATGCACCTCTTCCTTAGGCACCTCCTTCTTGAACTTGCTATCATCCCATGTGGAGGAATTACCAAAGGTGTGCTTGATTGATTCCCATATCTCATGAGCGGTTCCCACGTAGTTTATCCTTTTCATCAAATCAAAGCTCAAAGCATCCATTAGATAACAACAAGCATGTGCATCAAGTTCAAAGAGAACTCTTTGAGCTTTCAATAGATTTCTATGGTCCAAAACATGAGTGAGACCACTAGTGATAATCCACCAAAACTTAGGTCCCTTTGCACGAAAATGATCAAGCATGTGATTTTTCTAATGTGTAAAGTTTGTGCCATAAAAAATATGTGTGTCACAATCATCTAGCCCACTGGACGCCATCCTCTCGAGTCGGTGAAGATCACAAATGAGAGGCCTAGCTTCGATACCATGTGTAGGGTCGAGATGACGGACTAGAGAGAGGGTGAATAGTTCTTTCTAAAATTAAATACATCGGCTAACCGAAATAAATACGGAATTAAAACAATTGATATAGCCAAGACTACACCCCTCTATCTAAGTTCGCATGCACCTTATAAAGATCCTAATTAGGTAACAAAGGTGTCGGACTAGTTTGAGCTCACCTAAATAATTTTAGAGCAAGGTCACACAACCTATGCACTAGTACTTTGGCAACCAGGAGAGCTCCTGCACAATCTAGTAAGCAAAAGTACAAAGCTCCTATGCTCACTAGCAATGCTCAATAATAAGGCTACATAAGCTAAATTAGAGAGCGTAAATTACTTAGCTACACAAACTAAGCAATGTAACTAACAAGGTTACTTAAACCGAATTAGTCACGAAAGAGAGCTACTTCTATGCTACACAAGCAAGAAGGTAACTAGCAAGCTACACAAGCTAACTAATTACAATAGCAACTACACAAGCACAAAGTAAATGAAAGTAACTACAAGCTCATGTAAAGGGGATGCAAACCAACAGGAAGACAAAGATGACATGGTGATTTTATCTCGAGGTTCACGTGCTTGCCAACACGCTAGTCCCTATTGTGTCGACCGCTCACTTGGTGGTTTGGCGGCTAATTGGCATCACTCGCCAAACCCACACGTCGGGCACCGTAAGAAACCTACCCAAAAATGAGAGTAGCTCAATGACACGCTCTACTAGAGTTGCTCTTCATGATCCTCACGGGATGATCACAATCCCCCTCATAAATCCTTCTCCGGAGCACCACATAATCTTCTAGCGCGTTTCGACGGAGTCACAAGCTACCAAGCCACCAGCTTGTAACTCAACCATCTAGTGCCACTCGATACAACCTCATGATGTAATCACACTAGAATCGCTCACTCACTCGGTCGGATGAACACAATCGAGCATGAGTGAGTTAGAGGGCTTCCAAGCACCACCACATAAGCCACCAAGACTCTAGTGTGCTCAGTTGCTGGCCCAAGGCTGGCCAACACTTATATTTATAGCCCCAAACATCTAATCATTCACCAGAGCCGTGCCTCCTTCGCGCCAATCAATCAGACGCGCCCGACAGAGTCTGGTTCTGCTGAGGCCAGCATCTAGTCACTTCTGTGACCACTTTCACTTCTCTGTTTTTTGTGTCCTTTACAAATGTGCCAACACCACCGAGTGTGCACCACCATGTGTATATGTGTTAGCATTTTTATAATCAATTTCAAGGAGTTAATCACTCAATTTATCACGCCACACGATTCTAGCAACAACGTAAAGTTAGATCGCTCAAGTGGCACTAGATGACTGATATGCAAACAAGTTTGTCCCTCTTGATAGTACGGCCATCTATCTTAAATCCGATCATAAACTTCTCTACACATCTATGACCGATGAAATAAAATGCTTTATAGGTTATACCTTTGCCTTGCGCATTCCATTCCATCTCCTCCAATGTTGATGCAACACATGCACCAACACAATCAATAATGATATGATCCACTCCATATCATCACGTGACCATACTGGTTCATCGATCTTGACTTTACTTGCTCTTCACCGTTGCTTCGGTCCATCGGCGCCAAGTCATCACTCAACTTGTCCTTCACACTTGCAACAGGTCCATCGAGCCAAGTCTTGTCTTAATCTTCTCCACCTTGATCACACGACTTAATGTCACGTCTCATATGTAATGAGCTCCTTCATCACATGTGTGAGCCTTGTAACATATCCAAACCATTTTACCTCTATAGCATAGATTACTCACACATAATGTACTTGTGAACTAATCACCTGTTTATCTCACTAAAACACATAATTAAACTAAGATTGTTACTCAATTACTAAAACCAAACAAAGACCTTTCAGCGGTGTTAAGTGGTGCAATCGCGTGCTATGGCCAGCACCACGTCGTGCCAGGAGGCGGCCATCACTGGGGCTTGTTGGCACAGCTGCGCCGCGCCGCACCCGTGGCCCAGGCCTCGGCTGCACAGTGCCGTGCCAGTGGCCTGCCGCCTACTGCGCTTCCCTGCTGCGGGGTTGCGCCAGGGCGAGATGCCGGGGGAGGGGGAGAGACACAGGCGGGGTCGAAGACGGCGTGGCAGCCCCATGCGGCGATGGCGAGGAGGGCCGACTCCGCGGAGCAGGTGAGGTGGGGATTTTTTTTGCCTCCTTCGATTTAGTGGGCGGATGAATGATGACACCGTGACCGGTTTGGGGAGGCGTGCAAGGGTGGTTCCAGAAGCCTGTGCCGTGGCTGGCATCGGAAGGAGCCGCACATAGAGGGCCGACAGATGAACGGCTGGGTTCTTTTAACTGTGGATCCATAGTGATATGAGTCTTGCATGCAGTTGGGAACTATTCATAAGATCACCACGTTTAGAGAGTTTTATAGATTCCTGGTGTAGTATGGAAAGGAAAAGGATGTGCATACTCAAAATACACAAGAAGCTCTATTTGAGCAGGTCCTCGACTGAATTTGATGAGGCCTGGTTTAGTTTCCAAAAATTTTCACCTCAAACTATCCCATCAAATCTTACGACATATGCATGGAGTATTAAATATAGACGAAAAAAAACTAATTGTACAGTTTGATTGGAAATCGCGAGACGAATATTTTAAGACTAATTAGTCCATGATTAGCCATAAGTGCTACAGTAACTAACACGCGCTAATGATGGATTAATTAGGCTTAATAAATTCATCTCGTAGTTTTCAGGCGAGCTATGTAATTAATTTTTTTATTAGTATCCGAAAACCCCTTCTGACATCCTCGAAACATCCGATGTGACATCCAAAAATTTTCATTTCGCGAACTAAACATAGCCTAAGTCTGCGCACGTCTCCATATGCATGTGACAAGATACATTATTAGGGACGACCTGTGGAATTAAGCGAAGTACCAATACAACTAATTTTATTTGTCGTCTCTGTTTTTTTTATATAAAAGTCGTCTCTGTTCTTGAGGAACTCTGAATTGATTAGCACATGCATATTTCATACCTATATATGTGAAGGTTATCACCATTTTCATTAGTGAAATCTGTAGCCACTTTCCTGTACTTCTTTCCCTTCTTTTTGTTCAAGCAAATCCCAGGGAAAAATGTGGGTGGAATCTCTGAAGGCAACAAAAAAAAATGGAAATTATGAAGCAAACAAAAATAAATAGACAAAAGAAACAAACCTGACTACGCCCATAAGACCCACTTAAGTAGTATCAGAGGTTAAAGAAGAGGGAATAAGTTTCCAGTGCTCTGCACAATCTAACAAGAAACACTAACACAGGCAGAGGGAATGAAGTTTGTCTTCTATCCAAAAAAGGCAGATTTGGTTAGAAATTATGCGATGTGCACCCTCATAAAGTGGAGTTAACTCATCATTGGCCTTGTTCGGCTTACCCCATATTCAGCTTGTTCGGCTTCTTTTTTCAGCCGGAACATTGTTTTCTCTCACAACAATTCAGCCGGAACAATATTTTTTAGCCAGTTTCAGCCAAATTTCAGACCAGCGAACGGGCCTATGGGAACGCCTTGTCTTGCCAATTGAAAGCACTATTTTTTTTTGCATACAGTGAAAGTCACCCAAACTTGTGGTGGCGCTGTCACCATTTTTCTATCACTGTCCTATCCGAAACCACTCTTGTGTAACAAATCTCTGAGAGCAAGATAAACATCTAGCTGTCAGAGACCTAGTTAACCAGGTCAAACCACACTTAACCAGGTCAAATCTTTCTCCTTATGCTCGACCTGGTTAAGTGTGAATGAAGTACTGAACTTATTGTTCAGGCGAGAAACAATATTTGTCCAACGATCCTTGGTCCAACCATTTTGTGTCCTAAAAACCAGGCTCCAAGGTACAATTTCATCTCGTGATTCCATCTAGCTCAATTTCCAGTTCTTAAATTTACAACATGTAACACAAATGGTTTGTAATTTTAGTTTAGCTATAATATGCATCCAAAGAAATTCAGTATTTGTTTGTTTAACCGAAATTAGAAGGTTGGCCTGTTTCTTGGGTAGGCTCATCAACAATCCCATGGTCACTGTGAACATCAACAACTCCTTGCGGTTGAGACTTACGCCCCGGGCTGCATTAAACAGGCATATTTGGCTATGTAAAGCCTCTACCTGGCATGACGGTCCTAACAAAAAAACTGGGCCAGATTACAGTATTGAAGCAAAAGATAAAAGGGTACATAAGCCGACGTATTCTGAATCAGAGCTCACACGCCATGCATATTAAGTTAAACACACTCACAAATGATCAATTTCCTGGAGATCTGACAACTCGTTCAGTGTCAAAACTAAGCCCAACTTTTGGAACTCATCAGACCATAATCTTTCGGACCTAAAAATTTGAAGTATTATAGTTGATAAGGAATAGATAGTAGAAACTAAAATGAGCAGCCACAAAAGGACCCAATAATCATTCAGATTTGACCATAACAAAAAAAAATACAGATAATAAGATAATAACAACTGCCAAAAGAATTTGTAAACATGCTGAAACAAAAAACACACCTGTTGTCCTCATCTAAAGCGCTTTTGTACTTCTTGAGAAATAAGGATTTCAAGAAAATATCAAAAGGGAACCTTGTGAATTTTCTTCTGAACACCAAATCCTAGAGGTTTTGCAACTTCTTGTTTCTATTTTTCATGAAAAGGCGATGATTACAAATATAGGTAAAAAGTATAGAAGGATAAAGTAAGTTAGAGAAGCATGATAATTATACAAAAAGAAAACCTAACCTGATAAAAAAATATAAAACTTTTAGAATAATTAATGACATTCACTACTGTAACAAAGAAAATTCAAATGTATATTTGGGGTACGACCCCGGATACCCACGGCAGACTACATGGGCTGCGCTCCCAGGGGCGGTCCAGCCCATAAGACGAAGACTTACGGTGCACGGTACTGCTCGGTGTGTACCGCAAGACATCAAGGACGATATCCTCAAGATACTACGAGATCTGTTAGGATACGTTCGATCACATAATTCATGTAATCTGTTATTATTTTCTGGTTATCTTCTAGATCTAACCGACTTGTAACCTTGCCCTCAGACTATATAAGACGGGCAGAGACCCCCTCAAAACACACGCATCATCATACGATCGTCAATACAAACCAATAGACTACAGGAATAAGGTATTACATCGTGCTGATGGCCCGAACATGTCTAACTCTTGTGTCTCTATTGCCTTCTTGTTCTAGATTACGTGCACCTCTACGATAAATCTACCATCGTAGGATACCCTCGGTGGACTGCCGAGCATCTTTTATCGACAGTTGGCGCGCTAGATAGGGGCGTGCGTGCCGATTTCATAATGAACCAAATGGGACCTCAAGATCAACATCATCCATCGGCAACTCAGCATTGGGCAAGATATTGAATCTCTGTTCTTCGCGTCGTCGTTGTCGTCGACGGGATCTGCTATTTTCCGCTGATCTCATCAATTTGTTGCTATCAAGTCGAAGACGGAGTCGGTTTCCGTGTCGCCGCCGCCAGATCCAATTCGATGCCCTCAGCTGCGCCTCGACGACGCAGTTTCTCGTCTACGTAAAGTCGTTCGTGCTGTCAGCGAAGGATCAGAGGCGTGAAGACTTTGCCCACCCGATGCTGCGCTGCTGTTCCTGATTTGGGAGCCGAGGATTAATAGCGTTGATCGGCGAGTTGTAGACGCAAAAAGGGCAAGTTGATCACAACAGCATGCAAGGCTAAAGCGGCAAGCAAACAGGATACCTGACATCATCTACAAGACCATACTTGCATCCTCATCTAACCTACAAAGTCATACAACATCATCCACGAACACCGCGACCAAGTTCGAGTCCGATTTTGCCAGTCGAGTTTGAACCCGCCGGTGCTGAGACTCTGACTCTGCGCACCAAGTCCACGCTGGTGCCGACTTTGAGATGGATTCGACTAGATCCCAAGGAAGTTATCTACTACAGCACCAATCATGAAGACGATGCATGCAAGGCTTTAGCCAATTTTGGAACATGCACGTATGGATTAATCAAAACATGCAAGCCACACGTATGATTGCACTCGTGTATGTATGCACTCGTCTATTGGGTCATCTGGAGGATCCCGCAAATGGTGGTTCGTCTACTCGCCGAGATGCATCAAGCGACTACACCTATTCGGCCGTGTCTCCGCGTACCCGTCCGAGCTATCAAACGAACCGTCCGAGCCACCAAGTGAGCCGCTAAGCGAACTGCGCACGTCGCCGACCAGTAACATAGGGACAATGTCGCCCGGACTACTTACTCCGATCACCTGCCGAGTCGCAATGATGATCGCTGCGAAGAACGGCGCCGTGACAACCACAACTGCCGCCATGACGACAATTTGGAAAGCTTGAGGGCCGAGCAATTTTTTCAACACTGACCAGATAACGTCATACGCTGCCGACTAGACGTTCTGTCTAAAGTTAAGTCACGCTTTAATATTCTTCTAAATATTCTCCAATCCTCATATATCGCCATAATATTTCTTCGAGCTGTTTTCTCCATATTTGTTCTCCAAACAATTTTCTTTCATGTATACCATCTTAAAGATGACATACAACTAAGTCTAAGGCAAATCCCCGAACAGTCATGTTGACGCTCGGATGTCCCCAGAGATGGCCCTGTCTCTGGCTCCTCCCTACACCTGTACGAACATTTGCCCTTTGCGTTATGGGTGGTCGGCAGCGGCTCTTTAGCAATGCTTTGTTTTTCCTACACGCACACAGGCTCGCGCTCCGCGTTATGGTTAACAGGCTAGCTAGGGCTGGAGACTCAGCTACACACTAACTGGTCAGATGGTTTATATTAAATATAAACACATCTTCAGAATAACACTAAGTGTTCACACCAACTGATCGCCTAGCTGCATACGCTATTTCATCACCATTGCTGATTCTTCTCCGAAGTTCATATATTCTATTTTTACATCATGTACTACCCATTCTACACATTTGTTTCACAGGGGCACGGTTCGGTCAACGAGCTTACACTCAGGGACTGGATAAGATGATCATCGTCTGGGTGGTCGGACCACCTATCAGACAGACTTCACTGCCAATCAAATGGTCGGACTGCTCGGCACTCACTCCTGCTCAGCGTTCACTTCGCCGTCGACCAGTTGGTTGGACTGCTCATCGCATGGGCTTCATCGTCAGGACTCCTCGACGTTTGGATTCTTTGTGCAAGAGCCAGGATCATCGTCCAGGTGGTCGGACCACCTGGTACTTAGACTTCTCCACCGATCAACTGGTCAGACCGCTAGGTTTCTGGACTTCATCGCCGACCAATTGATCGGACTATTTGCTAGTCACTTCTACTCAACGCTTACTTCGCCGCCGACCAGTTGATTGGGTTGCTTGGTGCTCGATTCTTCGCTAACCAACTGGTCGGATTGTCTATCGCTTCATCATCAGCTACGCTGGAGGCTCGCCAGCTATGCTAGGACCTCCTCGGTGTTCAGATTCTTCGTGCAAGCGTCACTAGCTAAGCTAGAGACTCCCTTGGTGGTTAGATCTCGCTATGTCCCATCGGTGTGCTATCAAGCTGCTCTGTGCTCTTCGAATCAGGGTGCTGATCTTGGGTAGCACGTTTGGAGACTTGATACGGGCATGTCAGATGACGTCGGCAAGCCTTTAGACTTATTTTCTTTGACCCTGCTACAAGATTCATTCTTCATCTTCCAGCAGGCTCGTGGACTAAGTGGCTACACTTCACCTGGCGATGAATGTAGTACTTATTTCTTGATTTACCCTCCTTATTGACGGAGTCTAAGTGGCTACACTTCTTCTAAGGGGAAGAATTTTCAAATTTTATCTTGAGCCCCTTACATTCTTCTGGCAAGCCTTACTTGGCTAAGTCCAAGGTCTCCTAACCAGTTAAACTAGTCGGCATTGACTTTTACCGCCCAGGTCACTAGTTAAACTAGTTGGCTTTGTTTTTCACCGCCCAGGTCACCAATTAAACTGGTTGACTTCCACTGCTTGGATCACTAGTTAAACTGGTCGGCTTCATATCAAACTGCTCAAACCTATTCAAGACATCGTTGCTCGAAGGATACAAGGTGCTCGGGGACTAGCTGTGGAGGTATAGCCCACGGTACCTACAAGATAAGACATGGGCCATACCACCAAAGGTGGCCCAGCCCATAAGATCAAGGCGTGCGGTGCACGTCACTGGTCGGCGTGCACCGTAAGACTACAAGAAGATATTGTAATACCAAATAGGATATTTTTTTTGTAACCCTACCCCACCAGAGTATAAAAAGAGGGGCAGAGGTCCCCTAGACGATATATCAAATTTGATACACAATCAATACAAATAATAGAGCATAAGATGTAAGGTGTTACGTTAAGCTGATGACCTGAACCTATATAAATCTTGTGTCTTGTGTCTCTGTTACCATCTGGTTCGTATCATGCGCACCTCCACCGATCAATCTACCTTCGTGGGATATCCCTCGGAGGACTATCGAGCATCTTTTGTCGACATCATATAAGAGTCGTGCTTCTATGTCCTTAGAAAAACATGTCAACCTAAGCTTTCCAAACATTGCAATTTGAACATTCCAAGATTTAGGCCTGCTGACCTCAAAATCAGTAAAAATGCATTGAGGCATATGGTTCCTTCTTCTTTCTTCTCTGTGACATGGTCCTCCTGAATCAGGCTAAATAACAACCGGAGAAGTAGCTATTAATACCTATGTGAGAACCAAGAACTCATCTAGATTTAAGCATTAGGTAACTACACTTAGTAAAAATGTCTAGATTAAAAATAGTATGCACATCAGGAAACAAAGAAAAATGGAGCCCATCAGTATCATGATTTCTAAAAACTCATTGGTTTCAGTTAAACAGGAATATCCTGCAAGAAGCGCATGGACATATGCACTAACCAATCACTATCATAAATCACACAAGGAAAAATGGCATAAAAAGGCACTGACTTTGCTGCTCTTTCAATCTATGGACACAATCCATTCTGAGGAGATGATAAATCAATGCACTATATATCAAGAATGTACCTATAACCATTTTTACTATCCTAGAGGTATTGTTTTGAACAAACCAACAGACTTCAATTCAGGTAATAGAAAATGCAATATTAAAGGGAATAAAATCAGTAAGATGTAGACTAGTAGGAACATAGTTTGTATCTGTAGTTCTCAACTGCCATAGAAATTGTTGTGAGGATCTACCGCTCCAAAAAACACGAGGGAGAGGATCTAGGGTATGAGCCATGGGAAGAAGGGGAAGAAGAGGGTGAGTCACCGTCAAATCCAGTCGCCAAGCTCAAAGCTCTAGTTTGGTTTTGGTGAATTGATAAAACCCTAAGTGCTAACCTATTACTCTAGTGATTATGAGATACGTAGCACATTCCAAGTGATGGAGCAAATGGAGAAGATCATGGTGATGGTGGAGTCCATGAAGATGATCAAGTGCTCGGGCATGGAAAAGAAGAAAGAGAAAAACAAAATGGGCTCAAGGCAAAGGTGAATTTGATAGGGCCAATTTGTTTTGGTGATCAAGACACCTAGGGGGTGTGATCACATTTAGGATAGATAGCCATACTATTAAGAGGGGTGAAACTCGTATCGAAATGCAGTTATTAAAATGCCACTAGATGTTCTAACTCATTGCATATGTATTTAGATCTAGTGGAGAGCTAACACCCTTGAAAATGTTTGTGAAAATATGCTAACACACGTGCACAAGGTGATACACTTGGTGATTGGCACATTTGAGCAAGGGTGGTAAAGTTTGGAGAAGTGAAGGAGGAGTTACACAGGGACCGAACGTTGGACCAGACCTAGGACCGGACGTTGCGCAGAGGAGGAGTGCCTTCGGTCTTTGACCGGACGCTGGAAGAAGAGAACGATCGTACGCGCAGAGGGTGAGTCCGATCAGTGCTGACGTACGCTGACGCAGGCAGTGTTGCAAGGGCAGAGAGGACCGAACCCTCGGCTGCGTCCGGTCGTGCAAGAGTGGACGTGTTCGGTCGCAGAAATGCGGCTCTAGATGCTCTCTAGAAGTGACTAGACTCTACATTCATGGAGCGTTCGGTCGTTCCATCGACATGTCAGGTCATGGTGTGAAGGTAGCACAGGGGCGTGCGATAGGACACGGTGGCGTAGCGTTAGGTCGATGTTGGCGTGTCCGGTCATCACTTAAGCAGTGGTGCGGTGCGAGTTGACCGTTGAGATTGTGTGGTCGAGATTCAAAGCAGGGGACATGTGGCACTCATCGGGCGACCAGATGCTGGAGGTGTGCGTCTGGTCACTCTTGACCGGCACGTCTGGTCAGCCCACAGTGCCCAATGACTCTATTTTATGGGGGCTTCTATTTAAGCCCTATGGCCAGCTCTAGCTCACTCTCTTAGCCATTTGCATTGACATAACAACCATGTGAGCTTAGCCAAGGCCCTCCCACTCATCTCCATCATTGATGCATCATCTTTGTGAGATTGGGAGTGAATTAGGCATGTGATGCCTATTAGCATGTGAACCTCCAAGTGAGTGTATCGCCACAACGGGGACTAGCTTGCCAGCAAGCAAGTGAACCTCGGTGAAAAATTTTGTGTCATCTTGTCCCGAGGATTTCTTGGTATTCATTGTGATTGATTGATTGATCATCGCTTGCCACGTCGGTATAATCTCACTACCTCACCCTTGTATTTACAATCCTAGTGTAGCTAAGCTCTTTAGTGTAATTAGTTTTGAGAGCTAGCTTATGTCGGGTCTAGTGGTTAGTGAGGCTCTTTAGTTAGTCTTTGAGAGCTCACTAACTTAGTGGTAGTGATATAGCCTCTTGAGTGGATTAGAGATCATAGTGACTAGAATTGTGGATATGAGGCTTGCATTTTGAGTAGGCTAGCACAACACTCGCTTCGCTTCATAATTGTCTAACCACCTTGTCAAGTGGTATCAGAGACGTGGTCACCGTGATTTGAGGCTTAACAACCTTCGGTGTCAAAATGGCTCAAATCAACAACACCAAGAAGCCATCCCAATTTGATGGCTCCAATTACCCTTATTGGAAGGCGAAGATGACAACATACATCAAGTCAATCAATAGAAAGGTGTGGAAGGTGGTGGAGACCAAGATTGAGGTTGTCAATGTCAAAGCTCCCACCGTCGCCAAAGAGGTGCTACTCTAAAACAATTGCATTGCTCTTAGTACCATTCATGATGCATTAGATGATAGGACATTTGAGCAAATCAAAAATATTGAGATGGCTCATGAGGCATGCAATAAGTTGGAGGAATCCTTTGTGGGCACTCAAGCGGTGAAGGGTGCAAAGGCATACATACTCAAGGAGAAGTTTGCAAGCTTCAGGATGAAGGAGGATGAGAGTGTGCCGGAGATTTTCCATAGGCTTCAAGTGTTTTTCAATGATCTCAAAGCACTTGGAGAAGAGGTGAAGGACAAGGACTTATCCCACAAGTTCTTGATATGCTTACCATCAAGATTTGGCACATTGATCACTATTCTAGTGAGGAGTGGTTTGGACACTATAACACCAAACCAAGTATTGGGTAATGTGATGACCGATGATACTTATAGGGATGATGATGAGAAGGAAGAAAAGAAGGAGAAGAAAGATGAGAAGAAGAAGAGTATGGCATTCAAGGCTACATCATCCAAGGGCAAGGAAAAGCAAGATTCATCCAGTGAAGATGAAAACTCAAGCTTCGATGAGTTTGATGATGAGAAGATGGCTCTTTTTGTGAAGAGATTTGGCAAGATTCATCAAGAAAGAAGAAGTCATCATCAAGGAACAAGGATGAGGCAAGGAGGTGCTTCAAGTGTGGTAGCAAGGATCATCTTGTTGCCCAATGCCCCTACAATAGTGAAAATGAAGATGATGACAAGATGGGCAAGAAGAATGACAACAAGGAGAAGAAGAAGGATAAGATGACCTTCAAGAAGAAGAAGAAGGGTGGTTCATATGTGGCCACTTGGGATAGTGATGCTTCCTCAAGTAATGATGATGATAGTGATGATAACAAGACCACCAAGAAGAAGGCTCTTGCAAGCATTGCCATTAATGAGAAGCCTTCTCTCTTCGACACTCCATCGACATGCTTCATGGCTAAGGCCACTAAGGTACAAACTTGTGATGATGGATGTGAGAGTGAAAGTGATAGTGATGATGATGATGAACCCACTAAAGATGAACTAATTGATATATTTGAAGATGCTAAAACTCACTTTGATCTCAAAAGAAAGGAATGCAAAGACTTGCGTAAGGAACTAAAAGCCCTTAAGCAAGCCTTTGATGAGCTCAATGCATCTCATGAGAGGCTAGAGGATGCCCATAAGAAGCTTAGCAAGGCTCACACTAAGCTTGAAAAGGCTCATTCCATTCTTGTTGAGCAAAAAGAAAAAGTAATTGAGAAATGTGACATAGGCATAACTTGTGACATAATTAATGAATCATTCTATAAGCCTACTGTTGTTGCTCCCACTAACCCTTCATGTAGCTCATCATCCACTTCCACCTCACCTATGAGTGATGGTTTCACTTGTGATGCCTCACTTATGGTTGAGAATGAGACCTTGAAGAAGGTGGTAAATGAGCTTACTTGTGCTTTAGGCAATGCCTATGGTGGCGAGGTGAACACCCTAGTTTGGTTTTGGATAATTGATGAAACCTAGGACTAACCTTTTATCTAAGTGTGTGAATTAGAAAAGGTGGTCCAATCCAAGTGATTGAGCAAGATGAGGTCCATGGTGATGGAGGTGGACATGAAATGAGGATGATTAAGCTCAACTTGGAAAAGAAGAAAGAGAAAAAAACCAAGAAGATCAAGGCAAAGGTATTTAATAGGTTTTTGTTTTGTACTCAAGACACCATAGAGGGTGTGAGTGACTTAGGATCGATAGCTGTACTATAAAGAGGGGAAATCTTTGGCTAAATGGTTTATCGAGTGCCATTAGGTGACATGACTTTTGCATAAGCATTTAGGAACCTAGTGTGCTAACTTTGACCCTTATAAAATGCTTTGAAAAATGATAACACACGTGCACACAAGTTCTACACTTTGTGGTTAGCAACTTAGAAGCAAGGGTGAAGTGGCTGTAGACTTAGAAAAAGGAAAAGGAGAGGAAGTCCATGACTAGACGCTGAGCAGGTCCTGACCAGACGCTGGCTTAGAGTCAAGTCAGTGTTAGGCGATGGTGCGTAGTAGGCCAACAGCGAGGGTTTGGTATTGGACGCTAGCTCGACTGTGACTGGCGTGTCTGGTCACCTTTTGCTATAGTGGCGTGACAGTGCGATCGAACGTACAGGGGCCGCGTTAGGTCAGTGCTAGCGTATGGTGACGTTAGCAGTGTTCACGCACAGAAAGGATCAGTGCAAGGACTGGATGCTGGGCATGTTAGGTCACCTCTGATCGGACACGTCCGATCAACAAAAAACCTCTCTGGTGCCTTATTAGAGTTGACCGGACTTGACCGGACTCTGGAGGCACGGTGTTAGGTCATTTCCTTCAGCGTGTCCGGTCATCACTTAACGACACGAGCGATCGGTTTTGACCGTTGAGATCTAGCAGTGCAAGTTGAAAGGGAGGCCACGTGGTGACCATCTATGGATCAGACGCAGGCGACCGGACGTAGGGCAGCGTTCGGTCACGTGAGTCCGGTCAGCCCGAGGACAGAGCAATGACTCTTTTTCTTTGGGGCTCTATAAATATGTTTTGGCCAGGCCTAGGCTCACACTCTTGGCACTTTAACATACTTGATATCCTTGTGAGCCTAAGCAAACACTTCCCACTCATCTTCATCATTGTTTCATCATCATAGTGAGATTAGGAGTGATTCCAAGTGCATTTGCTTGAATGATTGCATCTAGTGGCACTTGGGGATCATTGTGGCTACAGATTTCTTGTTTCTCTTGGTGGTTGCCACCACCTAGATGGCTTGGAGCAGCAGACAAGCTTCGGCATGTATTGGTGATTGTTTATGGCCAGCTCCAGTGATTGTGAGGGGTCTTGTACCTTCCTCGGTGGAGAGCCAAAAGGTAACTCTAGTGGATTTCTCATGTCATTGAGTTACCTCACTTGTGGGTAGGTTCTTGCGGTGTCCAATTGTGTAGACGAGGTTCATGCAACACCTCTTAGCTGCTGAACCACCAAGTGTTGGTCAACACAACGGGGACTAGCATGCCGGCAAGCACATGAACATCGGGACAAAAATTGGTTGTC
This sequence comes from Miscanthus floridulus, assembly GCF_019320115.1. Lineage (NCBI taxonomy): Eukaryota > Viridiplantae > Streptophyta > Magnoliopsida > Poales > Poaceae > Miscanthus > Miscanthus floridulus. Next base: position 97,426,827 of record NC_089582.1, on the reverse strand, counting down.
TCTTGCCCTTTGGTATTCTCCCAGTGATTGAATTGGTATTCATCTTGTGATTGATTCACTCCTCTATGTGGCGGTATAATCACCCTACTAACTCATTTACTTTCCTGCAAACTAGTTGTAGCAAGCTTTTTAGTGTAGCTAGAATTGAGAGCTTGCTTTGTAGTTTAAGTTCATCTAGTGGAGCTCTTTAGTGTAGCAAGTGTGAGAGCTCTTAGTGAGTAGTGACTTAGCAAATTGTGTGCCTATTGATTATAGTAACTAGAATTGTTGGATGGGTGGCTTGCAACCCTTGTAGAGCTAGAGCAAGTTTGCATTTCGCTATTTGTCATACTAATCAAATTGCTCTAGTGATCTTATAGATTTTTAAATAGGCTATTAACCCCCCTCTAGCCATATTAGGACCTTTCAAGTGGCGTTAGAGCCATGGTTACCATTTGATTCAAGGCTTAACAACCTTTGGTGCAAAATATAGCTCAAATAGTGTTCAACCATGTTGGGGGCAAACTACCATTCTTTGATGACACATCCTTTGATTATTGGAAGAGAAAGATGAAGATGTACCTTGGTTCAATCAATGACAAGGTGTGGGGATGTGGTAGAGAATGAGTTTGTGATCAATGACCCTACCAATCTCACCGATAATGACAAGATCAACAAGCAATGCAACACTTTGGCACTCAACACAATATATAATGGCATTTATTCAATGGTGATTGAGCAAATCAAAGATCTTGAGAAGGCAAATGAAGTTTGGGTGAGACTAAAAGAAACATATGAGGGCACTTCAACGGTAAAAAGTGCCAAGCTCTACATGCTCAAAGACAAGCTATCAAACTTCAAGATGAAGGATGATGAGTCCATTTTGGAGATGTTCTATAGGCTATAAGTCATCATCAATGATCTCAAGAGTTTGGGTGAGAAGGTGAAGGATGAGAACTTCTCTCACAAGTTCTTGATGTGTTTGCCAAAGAGATTCAAGACATTGAGAACTATCATCTTTAGAGGTGGATTGAAGGATGTCACTCCAAATAAGTTGCTTGGTGATGTGATGATCGAGGGCCAATACAATAGTGATGGTGAAGAGCTTGTGAAGGAAGAAGACAAGACGAAGAAGAGTGTGGCATTCAAGGCTAGCTCATCATTCAAGAACAAGGGCAAGTCCAAGAAAGAATCAAGTGATGATGAAGATCTTAGTGACATTGATGATGAAGCTATGGCTCTCTTTGTGTGCAAGATGGGAAAATTCATGAAGAAGAAGAGCTATGGTGCAAGAAAGAGAAGAGATCATACCAAGAGCAAAGAATATGTGAGAAGATGCTACAATTGCAAGAGCCCCGATCACATTGTAGTGGATTGTCCCTACAATAGTGACAATGATGAGGATGAGAAGAAGAAGCATAAGAAGGAGAAGAAAGAAAAGAAAGAGAAGAAGAAGGAGAAGAAGATGACCTTCCAAAAGAACAAGAAGGGTGGAGGCTATGTGGTCACTTGGGATAGTGATGGCTCTTCAAATAGTGATGACTCTACTGACGATGGCAAGAAATCTATCAAGAAAGCACTAGCAAGCATCACCATCAACAACAGGCCTTCCATCTTCGACACTCCATCGACATGTCTTATGGCAAAGCCTACCAAGGTAAAATATGATGTGAGTGATGATGATGAATGTGAAAGTGATGCTTGTAGGAGTGATGATGATGATGAGGAGGAGTACACCAAGAAGGAGCTCATGGACATGTGTGAGCAAGTGCACACTTGCTTTGTGATGAAGAGAAAGGAGTGCAAAGAATTAAACAAGAAAGTCAAATTTCTTAAGCAATCCTTTGATGAGCTCAATGCCACTCATGGGAGGCTAATGGAAACTCATGAGAACCTTGGCAAAGCTAAATCTAAGCTTGAAAAGGCTCACTCCTCTCTCATCGAGCAAGCCAAGAAGGAGAAAGCCAAGAAGGAGCAAGTGATTGTGTCTTGTGATGTGGGACTAACATGTGATATTATTGATGAATCTTTTTATAAGCCCATTGTTATTGCTCTCACTAATCCTTCTTTGAGTGATGGTTTCACTTTTGAGTGATGGTTTCACTTTTATAAGCCCATTGTTGTTGCTCTCACTAATCCTTCTTTTGAGTGATGGTTTCAACTTCACCTTTGAGTGATGGTTTCACTTGTGATGCCTCACTAATAGTGGAAAATGAGACCCACAAGAATGAGGTGAATGAGCTCACTCATGCTTTAGGCAATGCCTATGGTGGAGATGCCCCCTTGCTAAAGTGCTTGGGTAGCCAAAGGTTTTCTCTCAACAAAGAGGGATTAGGCTATATCCCCAAGAAAGGCAAGGCGGCATTTGTCACTCCCAAAGCTAGCTTTGTGAAAGGCAATGGTCGATTTTGCAATAGATGCAAGCAAGTTGGGCATATAGAGCAATATTGCAAGACTAACAAGAATAAGCAACTTAATGTATCCTCAATTAGATTTGATTCTTGTTACATGCTTATTAAGAGTGCCAATGGTGTGAAGGCTAAGTTCATTGGTACACCAATTGTGGGCCCAAAGAAGAAGGCCATTTGGGTACCAAAGACCTTGATAACTAACTTTCAAGGACCCAAGCGAGTTTGGATATCTAAAAAGAATTGATACTCTTTTATAGGTCAATTATAAAGCTGAAGGAAGGCATTGGGTGCTTGATAGTGGGTGCATACAACACATGACCGGTGATTCAAGAATGTTCAATTCAATCAATGCAAATGAGAGCAATAGGATTGATAGTATCAAATTTGGTGACAATGGGAAAGGCAAGGTCAAGGGTCTTGGTAAGATTGCAATATCCAATGACTTGAGCATTTTCAATGTGCTATTAGTAGAGAGCTTGAACTTCAACCTATTGTCGATAGCTCAATTGTGTGATCTTGGTTTCAAGTGCATATTTGGTGTCGATGATGTAGAGATCATAAGTGTAGATGGCTCTAACTTGATATTCAAAGGATTTAGATATGAGAATCTATACTTGGTTGATTTAAATGCTAGAGAAGCTCAATTGACAACATGTTTGCTCACTAAGTCTAGCATGGGTTGGTTATGGTATAGAAGGCTTGGTCATATTGGAATAAAACAATTGAACAAGTTGATCAAGTATAACTTAGTTAGAGGCTTGAAAGATGTCACATTTGAGAAGGATAAGCTTTGTAGTGCATGTCAAGCCAGAAAGCAAGTTGGCAACACACATCCTAAGAAGAGCATGATGAGTACATCTAAGGCATTTGAGTTGTTGTACATGGACTTATTTGGACTAACCACATACTCTAGCATTGGTAGAAATAAATATGGATTTGTGATTGTGAATGATTTCACTAGATACACTTAGGTGTTCTTTCTTATTAACAAGAGTAATGTGTTTGCAACCTTCAAGACATTCATCAAGAGAATCCACAATGAGTTTGAAACAACCATAAAAAAAGTGAGAAGTGACAATGGAAGTGAATTCAAGAACACAAGAGTTGTTGATTTGTGTGATGAGTTTGGAATTAGGCATCAATTCTCGACCAAGTACATTCCATAATCAAATGGCCTAGTTGAGAGGAAGAATAGAACTTTAATTGACATGGCAAGATTAATATTAAGTGAGTACAATGTGAGTTATTCATTTTGGGCCAAAGCAATCAACATGGCTTGCTACTATAGCAACCAACTCTATTGCCATCCATTGAAGGGGAAGACCCCATACGAGCTCTTGAATGATAGAAAGCCTAACATTGCATCAACAACAACAACAACAACAACAAAGCCTTTAAGTCCCAAACAAGTTGGGGTAGCTAGAGTTGAAACCCAATAGAAGCAATCAAGGTTTAGGCACGTGAATAGCTGTCTTCCAAGCACTCCTATCTAAGGCTAAGTCTTTGTGTATATTCCATCCTTTCAAGTCTCCTTTTATTGCCTCTACCCAAGTCAACTTCGGTCTTCCTCTGCCTCTCTTCATGTTACTATCCTGACTTAGGATTCCACTACGCACCGGTGCATCTGGAGGTCTCCATTGCACATGTCCAAACCATCTTAACCGGTGTTGGACAAGCTTTTCTTCAATTGGCGCTACCCCTAATCTCTCACATATATCATCGTTCCGAACTCGATCCCTTCTTGTATGACCGCAAATCCAACACAACATATGCATTTTCGCGACACTTAGCTGTTGAATATGCTGTCTTTTTGTAGGCCAACATTCTGCACCATACAACATAGCAGGTCTAATCGCCATCCTATAAAACTTGCCTTTTAGCTTCTGTGGTACCCTTTTGTCACATAGGACACCAGACGCTTGCTGCCACTTCATCCACCCTGCTTTGATTCTATGGCTAACATCTTCATCAATATCCCTATCCCTCTGTAGCATTGATCCTAAATATCGAAAGGTATCCTTCCTAGGCACTACTTGACCTTCCAAACTAACATCTTCCTCCTCCCGAGTAGTAGTGCCGAAGTCACATCTCATATACTCAGTTTTAGTTCTACTAAGTCTAAAACCTTTGGACTCCAAAGTCTCCCGCCATAACTCCAGTTTCTGATTCACTCTAGTCCGGCTTTCATCAACTAGCACTACATCATCCGCGAAAAGCATACACCAAGGGATGTCCCCTTGTATGTCCCTTGTAACCTCATCCATCACTAAAGCAAACAAATAAGGGCTCAAAGCTGACCCTTGATGTAGTCCTATCATAATCGGGAAGTCATCCGTGTCTCCATCACTTGTTCGAACTCTAGTCACAACATTGTTGTACATGTCCTTAATGAGCCCGACGTACTTCATTGGGACTTTATGTTTGTCCAAAGCCCACTACATAATATTCCTTGGTATTTTATCATAAGCCTTCTCCAAGTCAATAAAAACCATGTGTAGGTCCTTCTTCTTCTCCCTATACCGCTCCATAACTTGTCTTATTAAGAAAATGGCTTCCATGGTTGACCTTCCGGGCATGAAACCAAATTGGTTCATAGAGACCCGCGTTATTGCTCTCAAGCGATGCTTGATAACTCTCTCCCATAGCTTCATAGTATGGCTCATCAACTTAATTCCCCGGTAATTTGTACAACTTTGAATATCCCCTTTATTCTTGTAGATCGGTACCAATATACTTCTCCTCCACTCATCAGGCATCTTGTTCGATCGAAAAATATGGTTGAATAGTTTGGTTAACCATACTACAGCTATGTCCCTGAGGCATCTCCACACCTCGATTGGGATACCATCTGGTCTCATCGCCTTACCTCCTTTCATCCTTTTCAATGCCTCTCTGACCTCAGATTCTTGGATTCTCCGCACAAAGCGCCTATTGGTGTCATCAAAAGAGTCATCCAACTGAAAGGTTGTGTCCATATTCTCACCATTGAACAATTTGTCAAAATACTCTTGCCATCGATGTCGGATCTCATCGTCCTTTACCAAGAGATGCTCCCTTTCATCCTTAATGCACTTAACTTGGTTGAAGTCCCGTGTCTTTCTCTCATGAACCCTAGCCATCCTATAAATGTCCTTCTCTCCTTCCTTCGTACTCAAATGTTGGTAAAGATCCTCATACGCTCTACCCTTTGCCACACTTACAGCTCGCTTTGCAGTCTTCTTTGCCACCTTATACTTCTCTATATTGTCCACACTCCTGTCATGGTACAAGCATCTATAGCATTCTTTCTTCTCCTTAATAGCCCTTTGGACTTCCTTGTTCCACCACCAAGTATCTTTAGCCTCGCGTCCCCTTCCTTTGGTTACTCCACACACCTCTGAGGCTACCTTCTAAATGTTGGTTGCCATCTTGTCCCACATATTGTTTATGTCGTCTTCTTTTAGGTTACTTTGAGGTTTTTGGTTGCAAATGCTATATATTGAAGAAAGGCACTAGATTGAGCAAGTTTGAGAAGAAATGTGATGAAGGTTTCTTGCTTGGTTACTCAACTACTAGCAAGACTTATAGAGTTTGGAATTTGGCTAGTGGTACTCTTGAGGAGGTTCATGATGTGGAATTTGATGAAACCAATGGTTCCCAAGAGGAAGATGAGAATCTAGATGATGTGAGAGGCACTCAATTGGTCAATGCAATGAAGAACATGGACATTGATGATATAAGGCCTAGAGAGGTGATTGATGTTGAAGATGACAAGAATCAAGTGCTCTCCAACTCAAATGTGCAAGTTAGTGGTTCTCGTGATCAAAATCAAGCAAGTACAAGTGATGACAAAGTGCAAGATCAACAAGTGGCTAGTTCATCATCTCAACTAAGTGATCAATTAAATGCAAGCAATCAAGTTCAAGTGCTCCAACTAACCAATGTTGTAAGAGATCATCCATTTGACTCCATTATTGGTGATATCTCAAGAGGTGTACAAACAAGATCAAGATTGGCATCATTTTATGAACACTTCTCATTTGTGTCATCCATTGAACCTAAGAAGATAGATGAAGCATTGAAGGATGTTGATTGGGTGAATGTTATGCATGAAGAGCTAAACAACATCACAAGAAACCAAGTATGAGAGTTAGTTGAGAGGCCTAAGGATCATAATGTGATTAGAACCAAGTGGGTCTTTCGCAACAAGCAAGATCAAGATGGGATAGTTATAAGGAACAAAACAGGATTAGTGGCTCACGGTTATAGTCAAGTTGAAGGTCTTGACTTTGGAGAAACATATGCCCCGAATGCAAGATTAGAAGCAATTAGGATCTTGTTAGCCTATGCTTGTTCCCACAACATCAAGTTGTACCAAATGGATGTGAAGAGTGCATTTCTCAATGGGTACATCAATGAGCTTGTGTATGTTGAGCAACCTCCTGGTTTTGAAGATGAGAAGAAACCCAACCATGTCTACAAGTTGAGAAAGGCTTTATATGGATTGAAACAAGCACCAAGAGCATGGTATAAGAGATTGAGGGATTTCCTACTCTCTAAGGGATTTAAGATGGGCAAGGTTGACACCACTCTCTTCACCAAGAAGCTAGGCAATGACTTGTTTGTGTTGCAAATCTATGTTGATGATATCATATTTGGATCAATCAATCAAGATTTTTGTGTGGAGTTTAGAAAGATGATGACAAGTGAGTTTGAGATGTCTATGATTGGACAGCTTAGTTACTTCCTTGGTCTTCAAATCAAGCAAATGAAGAATGGCACATTTATGAGTCAAGGCAAGTACATCAATGACGTGCTCAAGAAGTTTGGAATGGATGATGCTAAAGCTATTAGTACACCAATGGGGGCAAATGAAAGCTTGGATAGTGATGCTAGTGGAAATATGGTGGATCAAAAGATATATCGGTCTATGATTGGAAGCATACTCTATATGACCGCATCAAGGCTAGATGTTATGTTTAGTGTTTGCATGTGTACTATATTCCAAGCCTCACTAAGAGAAGGTTATTTGAAGGCAACAAAGAGAATATTGATGTACTTGAAGCATACACAAAATATTAGATTGTGGTATCTCAAAGGAGCTAGATTTGAGTTGATTGGATATTCGGACTCCGATTATGCGGGATGCAAAGTCGAGAGAAAGAGCACATCAGGCACATGTCAACTATTGGAAAGATCACTTGTGTCTTGGCCATCAAAGAAGCAAAATAGTGTAGCACTTTCAACTGCTGAAGCGGAGTACATTTTGGCTGGTAGTTGTTGTGTTGAATTACTTTGGATGAAGGCAACTTTGAGTGACTTTGAAATCAAATTCAAACAAGTGCCATTGCTATGTGACAATGAGAGTGCTGTGAAGCTCACCAACAACCTGGTTCAACATTCAAGAACAAAGCACATAGATGTCCGCCATCATTTCATAAGAGATCTCCAACAAAAAGGAGACATTTGCATTGAGAGTGTGGGCACCGATGATCAACTTGCCGATATCTTTACCAAACCACTTGATGAGAAGAGGTTTTACAAGCTAAGGAATGAATTGAACATACTTGATTTCTCAAATATGTGTTGATGCACCCCATTATATGACATGCCTCTCCTTCGAGCAAAGCAAGGTAAAGTTAATTGACATGTCATTCATCCATTGCTAAGGACTTGTTTAGTGCATCTAGTCATTCCTATCATGTCTTAGGCTCATTCATGAAAATCAAATAAATTTGATGCTTGTATGGTACCACTATTGCTTGTATGCTTGAAATGATCTAGTGGTAGCATATGACATGTTTGTGGGCTTGTGAACCTAGTGCTTGATCTAGAAAATGAGCTATAAGTGTTTAACTCAACATGGTGCATGATAACCCTCATTTGGATGTGTGAAGAAGCTTGCCCTTGGATCAAACTGAGTTAAATATCTTTTGCAAGTGATCTAGATTGAACCAAATTGGGAAAATGATCCTCAATTCACATGGCTTCATCCCAACCTATCTAAAATTTGAGCTCGGCTTTTGTGTTAATTGTTGACAAAGGGGATAGAATTCACAAAGATAGTAAGATAGGGGGAGCAAACAAATGAAATGACATTGTAAGGGGATCAATTAAAATTTGAAGCACACAAGTAGGGGGAGCAAGCTCATAAACTTGTATGTTGCATTTGTATGTGCATTTACATATGTTTGCTTGCATGGCACAAGTTCTTAAATTCCCTATCCATGCTTATGTGGTGTATGCTAGATTGTAAAGAATGATTGATGAAATGAAAACTAGCATGCATAGGATAGCTAGATATACCTTGATCTTTTACAAGTGGTACTAGAGCCTTGCTTAAAATGTTGATCTCATGAGGTATCTAGTTTGTCTTTGCTTTTCAAGTCATATCTAGCAAATCATGGTGTTACGGATGGTGTTCAAATGGCAACTCCAATTGGTATCACGCTTTAAAGTCCATTTTTTTACACCTTAGAATCATTTGGCAGCTATTACTCTCCCAAACTTCTAATCCATGCATATGTGCAAGCTTTCAAATCCAAACTCTTAGCACATATGTAGGGGGAGCTAATACTATCAATTTGGGTTGATGAAACTTGTCCATAACCTTTACACATGGTAATATGCTTGGGTAAGCAACATGAATTCAAAAAGATTTCATTGAATATCTTTGTAAATAGGTTGTCATCAATTACCAAAAAGGGGGAGATTGAAAGCCCTAGTTTAGTTTTGGATAATTGATGAAACCTAGGACTAACCTTTGATCTAAGTGTGTGAATTAGAAAAGGTGGTCCAATCCAAGTGATTAAGCAAGATGAGGTCCATGGTGATGGAGGTTGAAATTAAATGAAGATGATCAAGCTCAACTTGGAAAAGAAGAAAGAGAAAAATAAAAAAAACCATTTGCTTACCAAGGGTGCCAATGGTGTGAAGGCTAAGTTTGTTGGTACAACAATTGTGGGCTCAAAGAAGAAAGTCATTTGGGTGCCAAAGAGCCTAGTAACTAACCTTCAAGGACCCAAGCAAGTTTAGATACCTAAAAAGAATTGATCTTCTTTTGTAGGCCAATTATAAAGCTAGAGGAAGGCATTGGGTTCTAGATAGTGGGTGCACTCAACACATGGCCGGTGATGCAAGAATGTTCAACTCAATCAATACCAATGGCAATGATGGTTATGATAGTATCACATTTGGCGACAATGGCAAAGGCAAGGTCAAAGGGCTTGGTAAGATTGCAATGTCCAATGACATGAGCATTTCTAATGTGTTGCTAGTTGAGAGCTTGAACTTCAATTTGCTATCTGTGGCTCAATTGTGTGATCTTGGATTTAAGTGCATATTTGGAGTAGATGATGTAGAAATCATAAGTGTAGATGGCTCTAATTTGATCTTCAAAGGCTTTAGATATGAGAATCTATACTTGGTTGATTTTAATGCTAGTGAAGCTCAATTGTCAACATGCTTATTCACTAAGTCTAGTATGGGTTGGTAATGGCATAGAAGGCTTGGTCATGTTGGAATGAAACAATTGAATAGATTGGTTAAGCCTAACTTGGTTAGAGGCTTGAAAGATGTTGTGTTTGAAAAGGATAAACTTTGTAGCTCTTGTCAAGCCAGCAAACAAGTTGGAAACACCCATCCTAAGAAAAGCATGATGAGCACTAGTAAGGCATTTGAGTTATTGCACATGGACTTATTTGAGCCAACACAATACACTAGCATTGATGGAAATAAATATGGCTTTGTGATAGTGGATGACTACACTAGATACACTTGGGCATTCTCTCTAGTGGACAAGAGTGATGTGTTTGCAACATTCAAATCGTTTGTCAAGGGCATTCACAATGAGTTTGAAACAACCATCAAGAGAGTTAGAAGTGACAATGGTAGTGAGTTCAAGAAAACTAGAATTGATGAGTTGTGTGATGAGTTTGGAATTAGACATCAATTCTTGGCCAAGTACACTCCATAATCAAATGGTCTTGTTGAGAGGAAGAATAGAACACTCATTGATATGGCAAGGTCTATGCTTAGTGAGTACAATGTGAGTCAATCCTTTTGGGCCAAAGCAATCAACATGACTTGCTATTGTAACAACTGCCTTTATTGTTACCCCTTGAAGGAGAAGACACCTTATGAGCTCTTGAATGGTAAAAAGCCCAACATTGCATATTTTTTTTTTGTCTTTGGATGCAAATGCTATATCTTGAAGAAAGGCACTAGATTAAGCAAGTTTGACAAGAAGTGTGATAAATGATTCTTGCTTGGATACTCAACCACTAGCAAAGCATATAGAGTTTGGAATTTAGCAAGTGGTACTCTTGAGGAAGTTTATGATGTTGAATTTAATGAAATCAAGGGTTCCCAAGATGAGAATAAGAATCTTGATGATGTTAGAGGCATTCAACTTTCAAATGCTATGAAGAACATAGATGTTGGTGAATTGAGGCCTAGGCAAGTGATTAATTAAGAAGATGATCAAGTGCAAGTACTCTTTAATTAAAATTGCAAGTTGACACTAATCAAGCAAGTTCAAGTGGCTCTCATGATAATGAAGAAAATCAAGTGGCTAGTACATCATCTCAATCTAATGATTAAGTGCAAGCGCTCTCTAACTCAAATGTGCAATATGATACAAATCAGGCAAGTTCAAGTGGCTCTTATGATAATGTGCAAGATCAAGTGGCTAGTACATCATCTCACTCTACTGATCAAGCTAGTGCAATCAGCAATGTTCCAATACTCCAACCAACTTATATTGCAAAGGATCATCCATTGGACACTATAATTAGAGATATTTCTAGAGGTGTATAAACAAGCTCAAGATTAGCATCATTTTATGAACACTTCTCATTTGTGTCATCTATTAAACCTAAGAAGATAGATAAAGCATTGATGGATGTGGATTGGGTGAATGCTATGCATGAAGAATTGAACAACTTTACTAGAAATCAAGTATGGGAACTAGTAGAGAGACCAAAGAACCACAATATGATTAGAACCAAATGGGTCTATAGAAACAAGCAAGATCAAGATAGGATAGTAGTAAGAAACAAAACAAGATTGGTAGCTCAAGTAGAGGGTCTTGACTTTGGAGAAACATATGCCCCAGTTGCTAGATTGAAAGTAATTAGAATCTTGCTAGCCTATGCTTGTGCCCACAACATCAAGCTCTATCAAATGGATGTCAAGAGTATATTTCTCAATGGCTACATTAATGAAGAAGTATAGGTTGAGCAACCTTCTGGTTTTAAAGATGATAGGATGCCCAACTATGTGTACAAGTTGAAGAAAGCATGTATGGATTGAAACAAGCACCTAGAGCATGGTATAAGAGGTTGAGGAACTTCCTACTCTCTAAAGGGTTCATAATGGGTAAGGTTGACACCACTCTTTTCACCAAGAAGATTGGAAAAGACTTGTTTGTATTGCAAATCTATGTTGATGACATCATATTTGGATCAACCAATCAAGACTTTTGTGAAGAGTTTGGGAAAATAATGGCTAATGAATTTTAGATGTCCATGATTGGAGAGTTGAGTTTCTTCCTTGGACTTCAAATCAAGCAATTGAAGAATGGTACATTTGTGAGTCAAGGCAAGTACATCAAAGACATGTTTAAGAAGTTTGGCATGAATGAAGCAAAAGCTATTAGTACACCAATGGTAACAAATGGCAATTTAGATAGTGATGCAAGTGGCAACATAGTGGATCAAAAGTTGTATCGCTCTATGATTAGAAGCCTACTCTATGTGACCACATCAAGGTCAGATGTCATATTTAGTGTATGCATGTGTGCAAGATTTCAAATCTCATCAAGAGAAAGTCATTTAAAGGCTACAAAGAGAATATTGATGTACTTGAAGCATACACAAAATATTGGTTTGTGATATCCCAAAGGAGCAAAGTTTGAGCTAGTTGGATATTCGAACTCCAATTATGCGGGATGCAAGGTAGAAAGGAAGATCACTTTAGGCACTTGTCAATTTTTGGGAAGATCACTTGTTTCATGGTCATCAAAGAAACAAAATAGTGTTGCATTATCAACCACCGAAGCTGAATATATATCCATCGGTAGTTGTTGTGCACAAATTCTTTGGATGAAGGTCACCTTGAATGACTTTAGAATCAAGTTCAAGAAAGTGCCATTGCTATGTGACAATGTGAGTGCAATCAAGCTAACCATCGATCTAGTTCAACATGCAAGAACAAAGCACATTGATGTCCGCCACCATTTCATAAGAGATCAACAATAAAAAGGGGATATTTCAATTGAAAGTGTAGGCACCAAATATCAACTTGCCGATATATTCACCAAGCCATTGGATGAGAAAAGATTTTGCAAGCTAAGGAATGAGTTGAACATATTAGATTTCTCAAATATGTGTTGATGCACCCCCCCATTTATATGACATGCCTCTCCTTTGAGCAAACCAAGGTAAAAGTTGATTGGCATGCATACATCCTTTGCTAAGGACATGTTTAGTGCATCTAGTCATTCCTCATGTTTCATGGGCTCATTCATGAAAATCAAATGAATTGGATACTTATATGGTACCACTATTGCTTCTATGTTTGACTTGATCTAGTCGTAGCATATAATATATTTGTGGGCTTGTGAACCTAGTGTTTGATCTAAAAATGAGCTATAAGTGTTTAACTCAACATGGCACAAGATAACCCTTGAAACGAGGTGTGAAGAAGCTTGTCCTAGGATCAAACTAAATTAAATATCTTTGGCAAGTGGTCTAGATTAAACCAAATTTAGGAAAATGATTCTCACCCCATTGATTGACATCGATAATATTAACCTATCTAAAATTTTAACCTTTGTGGTCATTGATGACAAAGGGGGAGAAGTAATGCACAAAGATAGTGAAAAGATGACAAATGGGGAGAAATATGAAAGTAAGGGGATCAATTAAAATTTGAGCACACAAGTAGGGGGAGCAAGCTCATAAACTTGATTGATGCATTTGAATGTGCATTTCATATGTTTGCTTGCATGGCATAAGTTTTAAATTAAAAATCCATGCTTGTGTGGTGTATGCTAGTTGTAGGTTTGAGTGATGAAATGAAAAACTAGCATGCATAGGTGATAGTTAGATATGCCTTGTTTACTTGTGTTGCTTTCACAAGTGGTGCTAGAGCCTTGCTTATAATGTTGATCTCACGAGGTATCTAGTGTTTGTGTTGTGCAAGTATTTCCAAGAGGTATCTAACTAGCAATGGTGCTAAGGATGGTATATTTAGTGCACTCCGATTGGTATCATGCTTCAAAGGTCCATCTGTTATACCTTAGCATCATTTGATAGACATTACTCTCCCACAACTCAAATTCATGCATATGTGCAAGCTTCAATCCAAACTCTTAGCATATATGTAGGGGAAACAAATACTACCAATGGGGTTCATATCCTTTTACACATTGTAAATATGTTTGGGCAAGCAACATGGATTCAATTGAATTTCAATTCATATGTTTATGAAAGGGTTGTCATCAATTACCAAAAGGGGGAGATTAAAAGCTCTAGTTTGGTTTTGGTGAATTAATGAAACCCTAAGTGCTAAACTATTACTCTAGTGATTATGAGATAGGTAGTACATTCTAAGTGATGGAGCAAATGGAGAAGATCATGGTGATGGCTGAGTCCATCGAGATGATCAAGTGCTCGGGCTTGGAAAAGAAGAAAGAGAAAAACAAAATGGGCTCAAGGCAAAGGTGAATTTGATAGGTCCATTTTGTTTTGGTGATCAAGACACCTATGGGGTGTGATCACATTTAGGATAGATAGTCGTACTATTAAGAGGGGTGAAACTTGTATCAAAATGTGGTTATTAAAATGCCACTAGATGTTCTAACTCATTGCATATTGTCGACAAAATATCATCGACAGTCCTCCGAGGGGTATCCCACGAAGGTAGATTAATCGGCAGAGATGTGTGTAATCAAGAACAAGAAGACAATAGAGACACAAGAGTTAGACAGGTTTGGGCTGTCAGCGCAACGTAATACCCTACTCCTGTGGTCTGTTGGATTATATTGGCTATCGTATGATATTGTGTGTGTTTGGAGGGGGTCCCTGCCCGCCTTATATAGTCTATGGGGTAGGGTTACAAGTCAGTTAGTGTTGATGCAAAAGTGATCTGCAAACACAAAGGGCTAATACCCGAATCGATATCCAAAGCGTGCCAGTCGATTTGACCTGCTAATCGACAAGGATGAAGATACGAACACTTTGGTCCTGACAACAGCGATACGCCCGGAAGTCACGGCCAAGAGGTGCTCACGCGGAACTCAAGAATCGCCGAAGGTCGCACTGAAACGATGCAGCTCGCCGAATCAATGAGAACTCGTAAAAAAGGGAAAATATGCAAATTGACGAAGTCGCCGAAAAGTAAGTAGACGCAAATAGGAGTAAAAATTGGTTTTGATGTTGATTGATATATATCTATTACATTGCCCCTTACTCCATATTTATACCCTGATCTAAAGAGACACAACCAAACACAACTAGGACACCAATCCCATATCTAAGGAAACACGTGACTCTTACATGAATCATAACCTAACAAATACAGAAAAGGAAATCAACTCCTATCTATTTCCCTGTCCGCCTCAATTACGATGGAAATCTCACCGTCCTCCTTCCCATCGGCATACTCCCTATTTCATCGGCAGTAGTCTTCAAGTCTTCCTTCATCGGCATACTCCCTGTTTCATCGGCAGTAGTCTTCAAGTCTTCCTTCATCGGCATACTCCATGTTTCATCGGCAGTAGTCCTCAAGCCTCCCTTCATCGGCATCGACAATAACACCTCCAACCTCATCGGCAACACCCGAGTCCAAATCAACCTTTACATCGACCATCACCAGCTATCGGCAACCATCTTTACAAACTGGCTTTCATTGGCTATCAAAGTATTCAATAACTTTCCCCTTGCCGATTAGTCCACTCCGATTATTTTGACACGTGCAAAAAACGGTGTCAACACATGCCCCCCAATTTCGGAGTATAAAACCATTAATGCTCCGAAATTTACTCCAGATAACGCTTGCCTTTGCCCGATTACCGTAACTCATTCTCCAAGCCAAAACTTGATTTGCTATCAAATCCAATCAAATCTAATCTTGATTCACGCACTTCAGTAAATATCGCACAATCGCCAACCACTCTTGCCTTGATTATGGTTGAGATACCAAAACAATAACCCATCGGCAAGATCTTAACATGATAATGCTGCCATTTTCAAAATTTAAAATATTCATGTATCGATATCCCTTCCAAGTCATGATTACTTGTTATCAACTCATCTGTACAATCCCCTGATTATCGCGCGAACAGTTACCATATCCCTCTGAACTGCCTTGACCTATATGCGCGCGACATAGAGATAAGTCCAAAATACCCTTATTCTGGGCGGCTTATAAATAGATTTCTCCGGAACCCTCATTTTCTATCTTTAGCCTCCAATCCTTGGCATTCTCTCTCTCCGGCGGCGACTCCGACGAACAACCGCGCGACCTCAACCAACAAGAACCCTTCTCCGGCGCTAACTTCAAGTTTCCGGCTCGTACCTCCACCTTCCTCAAGACAATGGCCATCAATTTCGACGTCCCCGCGGTTCGCTCCACTTCCATTACCTTTTACTTTGATCTTTTTGCAAATTCATTCAGTTGGTGATTTTTCCTTTCTTCTGTCTTCTGGATTCCATAACCTTAGGAACTGCGCAACAAATTAATTATCCCAACCGATCAGCCGCACGTCCAATGCCTTGGACCAATGGGCAACCCAGATCCAACTGATCTGATCAACGCAGAGGTTAACAGAATTCCCTTTAGAGCCCAAAATTTCTCTCTGAATTTGTGGAAAGACACATTCCGATCTTGGCCCAAAACCACCAAAGGGTGGAAAGATTGGTATTTGAGGGTTAATAGATCGATGCAAGTATACTGGGCAGAACGAAGGTTAGACCAATGTATCAGGCTCTCTATTGCCGATATGCAGAAAAATGAATCAATGATAATTGCAGCTGCTTATTTCTGGTCAGACACGACCAATACTTTTATGTTTGGACAT
The DNA here is from genome assembly GCF_019320115.1 of Miscanthus floridulus. Lineage (NCBI taxonomy): Eukaryota > Viridiplantae > Streptophyta > Magnoliopsida > Poales > Poaceae > Miscanthus > Miscanthus floridulus. The sequence continues at coordinate 97,410,375 of NC_089582.1, read as the reverse complement.
GGCCCAGCTACTCCTACCCTTGCCGATGTCCACATGCTTACTGGCTTGGACATCTCAACTGCCGATGAAGGCTCCATCTATGGTAGAAAGCCTGAATATAGGGTGAATACCCGCAACATCGGCGGTTGGACAGGATATATTCAAGAATACCAGAAAACCGGGACACTTAGCCAGAGGGAACATGCCACATTCCTGAATATGTGGTTAGAAAAATTTATCTTCTGTGGTCGATCAGTAGGACCAACCAACGCCTTCCTCCCTGCAGCTGAACTTTTGGCTAATGGCGTAAGGTTTCCTCTTGGCCGATACCTTCTGAGCTCCACTTATCATCTCCTTCATCAAGTGTCCCAGAAACTTTTGCTTGGCGAACCCATCGGCAACCTGGGAGGCCCGTGGTGGTTTATCAACATGTGGCTGAATGCCCATATGCACAAACGTTTGCAATGGGACTTTTTTGCTCAACAATTCCCACGAGAAATTGCTGAAGATTATGTGCTTGGGGATGATGAATCGGCAACACGCTCACCCCTCAATTTTGGTGAAGCCATAATTGTCCTTCCTGGAACAGAAGCCAACGAAGACCAAATCGGCAGATTCTTTCAAAGCTTCTACAATGGTCTTTCTCGTGATCATAGGGCCTGGGTGCCTTATATTGACGAAGAAAACAGATTCCCCCTTCTTTTCAACTTTGCCGATGACACTCTGAATCAAGACAATGAGCTCATGATGGCTATCATCACTCCCAGGGCGATTCCAGTAAACACATTCGGCAGCGGGAAAAACACCAACATTACATATGAATTTTACAACCCATCGGCAGTATCCCGCCAATTGGCTTTTGGGCAACTGCCAATCAAACTCTGCTTTGCCGATGTGATCAAACCTAGGGAAACAATCACCTGCGGAACAGACTGGAACAAGGTAGTACAACTCTCTCCTGATGCCGATACTACATATGTTGATATATCCACCTGGACACCAATATCTTTCATCACCGAGTCATACAAGCAATGGTGGCGAGAGTGGAAAGAACAACTGTTCGCAACTTCTGCTCACACATATCGGCACATGATCGACCCTGAATATGCCATCCCTGACGACGCGGTAAGTTTCCTCTAACTCCCTTCTGCTTTTCCCTTCATATATCAGTAACTGATTCTCTTGTAACAGGTTAACAACCCAGCACCATCGGTGAGCAAAAGTGGGAAACCCTTCAATCTCCGGCCTGTTTCCCCAACATCGCCGATCGGCTACAACGCTCCCACCTTAGCCGCTTTGACCCACCAGAAGATTCGTACCAAGACCATCACTTCTAAGTCCAAATTGGCTACATCCAGGGCTACTCCATCGGCCGCTGCTACAACCTTGGTCAAAGCCTTTAAGGTAACAACCTTGTTTATTTTCACTTATGCCGATCACAAACTGTATTAACCTTAATCATCAGGGGGTAAGAGCTGCTACTGGATCGTCATCGGCAATTCCGCCGATATCAAGCACCACTTCTTTCGATGAACCTTCAGAGGTAGCTTCTTGACTTTACATTTTATCTATTAAATATCATATCTTACACTTGTTTTGCAGCAACAATTGGGTACATCGGCAAACGTACCAGATGTCCAAGCTTCACAACCAACAAGTGTCGATGCCCCCCAGCCAATCGTTGCCGATGCCCAAGCCAAGCGCAAAGCTTCAACAGATACTGAAGCACAGCCAAAACGACAAAGGCCTATGCCGATCCCTACATCTGCCCCAATGTCATCGGTCATCATACCTCAAGAGCCCACCACCGATGAAGTCACAGAAGATATCCCATCGGCAAGCTCAGCCGATCCTCCACACGACATACTCCAGGTTGCTTCCTCCAGTCAAGCACAGGAAATTGCCTTGAAACAGGTAAACCAATCAGCCCATCTGATTTTACAATACTCATACTTACCCCTAACTGATCTCCTTTTCTTTCTCTCAGGAACAAGATTCCCCGAACAGCCTATTTTCCTTTGCCATTGACATTTCTGACGACGATGGAGAGGAGACAAGTTCTTCCCTTGCACTGGGAACAATATCGGCAGAGACTAAATCCAAGTTGGAAACCCTCCTGAACTTGCTACAGCAAGGTACCGCCCAACTGGTAGATGACTCGGACCCCGCAAAAGCAATTTTCAAAACAATTCGCGGCCAGGTCCCTGCCGATGTTGAAGAAGTACTCTTCCCAGCAGCTCACTTAGAAAGCCGCCAACTGCAATATCAACGGGCTGCTCAGCGCATTGCCGATAGAGCAGCTCAAGCTCAACTCAAAGAAGAGATGCTACAACTGAAACAAATCGTTGATGAGAAGCACAAGGGCATCGTCAACTTGCAGACTTCGGGTGCTGCACTTAAGCAGAAAATCTTGGATCTATCAGTAAGGAAGGTAGCTCTATTGGCTGAATTGAAAGAAATCGATGCAGCCTTAACTCATGCTCAACAAGAAGAAAGCCAGCTACCCAATGCTGTCAAAGCCCTTCAGCAAGAAAGAGATATCCAAGCTCGCAAAGCTTTAGCCATGAAGAAGAAACTCAAGCCTGTGGAGGGTGCTGCCGATGACGATATCAAATAAATGGAGGAAGCCGACCAGATTCGCCTGCGTGCGATATTAGCTATCCAATCCTTGTTGAACGTGTAATCTTATTTATTGTATCGGCACTTTATGAGACATTGACACCCTTGCATAATTCTAGCCGATAGTACTGTTATCGGCACTTATACTTTTATGCTTCTGTCCAGATACTAGGGTAATATTTCTTTAAATATTTTCCATTTAACGCTCTGGGAAACACAACCCCTTCGAGGGTTTCTAAAATATATGCATTACCAGGAATAGACTGATTTATCCGATATGGACCTTCCCAATTAGGAGACCACTTTCCAAACTTTGAACTTTTAGTCCCAATCGGTAAAATCAATTTCCAGACCAGATCTCCATCGGCAAACTCTTTTACTTTCACCTTCTTGTCATACCATCTAGCTACTCTTTTCTTATTTTCTTCAATACTAACTAAAGCCCTTAACCGATGACCCGCCACATCTTCCAACTCATCCTTCATAAGAGTATTATAATCATCGGCTGTCAGCTGATTTTGAGAACGTATTCGTCTAGAGCCAACCTTAATTTCCCAAGGCAATACTGCATCGTGTCCATATACTAACTGATAAGGCGTTACTTTGGTTGCACCATGACATGACATCCGATATGACCACAAGGCTTCATTTAATACTGTATGCCACCTCCTAGGATTTTCTTCAATTTTGCGCTTAATGAGTTTGATGATCCCTTTGTTAGAAGCCTCAGCTTGACCATTAGCTTGAGCATAATATGGAGAAGAATTTAAAATTTTAATTCCCATACCTACAGCAAACTCATCAAATTCTCCTGATGTAAACATAGTACCCTGATCGGTAGTGATAGTCTGAGGAATACCAAATCGGTAAACAATATGTTCTTTCACAAAATCAATCATATTGACCGATGTCACCTTTTTTAAAGGAATTGCCTCAACCCACTTTGTGAAATAATCGGTAGCAACCAGAATAAACTTATGTCCTTTACTCGATGGCGGATAAATCTGACCAATGAGATCAATAGCCCATCCCCGGAACGGCCACGGTTTGATTATAGGATTCATAGCCGATGCAGGCGCTCTTTGAATATTACCAAACTTTTGACACCCCTGGCATCCCTTAAAATATTTAAAACAATCTTCAAGAATAGTCGGCCAATAGTACCCATTCCTTCTGATCATCCATTTCATCTTGAAAGCCGATTGATGTGCCCCACATACTCCTTCATGAATTTCACCCATCAAGCTTTTCGATTCATCATTGCTAACACATCTGAGTAAAACTCCATCTATAGTTCGATAATATAATTCATCATCGAGGAGCACATATTTGGTAGCTTGGAACCTTATACGTCTCTCAACCTTTCTATATGGATCCTTTAAATAATCGACAATCTCTTTCCTCCAGTCATCGGTATCAACTGCCGATGTTAGCACTTCCTGAATAGGCTGATATCCTGAAGCATGCTGAGCTAGTCGATTAGCTTCCTCATTATGCAATCGAGAGATATGTTCAAGACGAAAATCTCTAAATCCTTTCAACAATTGCAAACATCTTTCATAATACGAAATCAAAGCCTCACTTCGGCATTCATAAATTCCAGCCAATTGATTTATAACTAGCATAGAATCACCAAAGATTTCAACAACATCGGCACGTATCTCCTTTAGCAATTCTAACCCTTTTATCAAAGCTTGGTATTCAGCTTGATTGTTTGTTGCTGTAGCAACAATCGGCAATGAAAACTCATACTTCTTTCCTTGAGGTGAAATTAACACAATGCCGATACCTGCTCCTTCACCACATGTGGACCCATCGAAGAAAAGTGTCCAGGGAGCAATCCCCAGAGAGTCCACCGTATTACAATGCTGAGTGACAAAATCAGCCATCACTTGCCCTTTAACTGCCTTAGTTGATTTGTAGCGTAGTTCAAATTCTGATAATGCTAAAATCCATTTGCCGATTCTACCACTTAATATCGGCATCGACAGCATATACTTGACCACATCGTCTTTGCATATGACCGTACATTCGGCAGATAACAAATAATGCCTTAATTTGACACAAGAAAAGTATAAGCACAGACACAATTTTTCGATAGCCGAATACCTCGTCCCAGCATCCACTAATCTTCTGCTCAAATAATAAATAACACGTTCTTTCCCTTCAAATTCTTGAATAAGAGCTGAACCGATAACTGTATCATCAGCTGACAAATATAACCTGAAAGGCTTCCCATGTTGAGGTGGAACTAGCACTGGAGGATTTGATAAATATTTCTTAATTTCATCAAGGGCTAATTGCTGTTCAACTCCCCATACAAATTCCTGATCAGCTTTCAATTTAAGTAGTGGGCTGAAAGCCTTGATCTTACCCGACAGATTAGATATGAATCTTCTAATGAAATTAATCTTACCGATCAAAGATTGCAATTCAGTCTTATTGGTAGGAGCAATCACCTTGTTAATTGCATCAATAGACTTCCTACTGATTTCAATGCCCCGCTGATGCACCATAAAACCCAAGAATTGTCCTGCCGATACACCGAATGCACATTTATTAGGATTCATCTTCAATCCATGCTTCCTTGTGCACTCCAGTATCTTTCGCAGATCGGCTAAATGTGCTGTGATATCTCCAGACTTAATCACTACATCATCAATGTAAATCTCCACTAATGTGCCGATGTACTCATGAAAAATAAAGTTCATAGCCCTTTGATAAGTAGCACCGGCATTTTTCAAACCAAACGTCATGACTATCCATTCGAACAACCCCACATGTCCTGGACATCTGAAAGCAGTCTTGGGAATATCTTCCTCAGCCATGAATATTTGATTGTAACCTGCATTACCATCCATGAAGCTGATAATTTGATGTCCAGCCGCAGCATCAATCAATAAATCAGCAATCGGCATTGGATAGCCATCCATCGGTGTGGCTTTGTTGAGATTCCTGAAATCAATACAAACACGAAGTTTTCCATTTTTCTTATAAACAGGAACCACATTAGAGATCCACTCTGCGTATCGACATTGCCGAATAAACTTTGCTTCAATTAATTTAGTTATTTCAGCCTTAATGTCAGGAAGTACATTAGGGTTGCATCGGCGCGCTGGCTGCTGATGTGGCCGAAATCCAGATTTGATAGGTAACCGATGTTCAACTATCGATCGGTCTAATCCAGGCATCTCAGTATAATCCCAAGCAAAACAATCTTTATATTCTTTTAACAAATCTGTTATTCGCTGCTTACACTTGGAATCTAACTTAGCACTAATAAAAGTAGGTCTTGACCTATCACCATCACCGATATCTACTTCTACTAAATCATCTGCCGATGTGAACCCTTGACCTAATTTTCCATCATCGGCAAACCTATCCATTAAAACTCCTCTTCAGAACCGACTGCTTGGATTGGTGGAATTTCATAATCAGCAACTCTAAGGAACTCTTTCTCCCAAGCTTCTCCTGATATGCATTTAGTTCGCTCATAAGTATCTGATTCTGCCGATGCCATGATATAAGAAGAATCACCAGGGACGACCTCAATCTTATCCCCAATCCACTGTACGAGGCATTGATGCATTGTAGAAGGAACACAACAATTAGCATGAATCCAATCCCTCCCTAGAAGCAGATTATATGCACCCTTGCCGTTGATAACAAAAAACGTTGTTGGCAAGGTTTTGCTGCCGATGGTCAATTCAACGCACACTGCCCCTTTAGCCGGTGACACATTGCCTTCAAAATCTTTCAACATCATATCGGTTTTGGTCAAGTCTTGATCTCCCTTACCAAGTTTCCGATACATCACGTAAGGCATAATATTAATTGCAGTCCCTCCATCAATAAGTACCTTAGACACAGGCTGCCCATCAACTCTGCCCTTCACAAATAAAGCCTTAAGATGCTGTCTCTCATCATCGGTTGGTTTCTCAAAAACAGCCATCATTGGATCTAGTGTTAACTGAGCTACTTGATCAGAGAGAACAACTTCTTCCTCATTATCAGATAGTGCCAAAAACTCCATCGGCAACATGAATACCATATTGACATCTGCCGATGGACCCTTATTTTTGTGTTTTACCTGCCACTGCTGATGACCAGGCCTTTCATTGGAGGAATTTTCCTCTTGGTATAAATCCTCCTGACGCTCACGTTGCATCCTCCTTCTCTGCGTCTTTGTCAGACCCTCTGGGCACCATCGAGGAAACTTGGTTTTCCAAACCGGCTGATAACAAGTCCTAGTTGGTTCTACACGACGTATATTATGGTCCCTGTAGAATATTTCCTCATCGGGAACTCTTGCGTTTGCCATCTCCTCAAGCTCCTCTTGATTCCTTGGAAAATATCCAGCGCGTTTACCAAGCCTCTCATGTACACTAAGTCTGCCCCCCAGCCGATCATGCACTGATGCTCTGCCTCTGATCGGCTCATTGATAGACAAACCCTGATTACCACGTTGAAACCTCCTTTCTGAACGATTGACTCCGTAATAACCATTACACTCAGGGCAATTTTCAACAGTTGACAATTTAATACCTTCTTCCCAGCAATGGATGAAAAACGGACATCTCCAATGATCTTTATGTCGATTCCACTCTTCCTGACGTCTCATTTCTTGCTGTTGCCGATATCGGTCATTACGTTGACGCCAACCCTCCTGCTGCCTTCGATGAGTAATCACAATGCCAGGTCGAGGAGGATTTTTGGAACTACTGCTTTCTCCTAGCAAACCCTTACTCTTTGCATCATCGGTAGTTATCCGATGTTGGGGGTCTACTGACGCGTTTTTCTCAGCAGCCTCTGACGTCAATACCTTGGTCTTTCCTTTGGCATCCAACATATTTGCTGGAAAAGGGTGTTGATCAATTTTCATCGGCTTCTGGGTCTTGGAAGTACCAAACTTAATTCTCCCAGATTCAATAGCCGATTGTAACTGTTGCCTGAATACCTTGCACTCATTTGTACTGTGTGAAGTTGCATTGTGCCATTTGCAGTACAAAATCTTCTTCAATTCTTCTGCCGATGGGATCACATGGTTAGGTGACAGCTTAATTTGGCCCTCTTGAAGCAGAAGATCAAATATTTTATCGGCCTTGGTGATATCAAAGGTAAACTTTTCTGGCTCTTTTTGACCAAAGGGACATGATATCGGCTTTTTATTCTTAACCCACTCAGCTAAGCCGATAACTGGTTCTTCATCAGAGTCAGAATCTCCTACTTCTTCAACAAATGATACCTTTTTACTCCAGTTCTTTTTTGGTTCAAAAACCCTAGTATCTTGATCAGAGATCCTTTGCACAAGATGACTGAGACTTTCAAACTCCTGAGAAGCATATCTGTCCTTAAGATGTGGCAATAACCCTTGGAAAGCCAGATCGGCAAGCTGCCGATCATCCAGCACCAGGCTGTAGCACTTATTTTTTACATCTCGTAGCCTTTGTACAAAGCTCTCTACCGATTCATCATTACGCTGTCTCAATTTTACTAAATCGGTAAGCTTCTTTTCATGGATTCCAGCAAAGAAATACTTATGGAATTGTTTTTCTAGATCAACCCAAGTAATAATAGAATTTGGTGGTAATGAAATGAACCATGTAAATGCTGATCCAGACAAAGATGATGAAAATAATCGAACTCTTAATTCATCTCTGTTAGCTGCCTCTCCACATTGAATAATGAAACGATTGACATGTTCCATTGTTGATGTATCATCTTGCCCAGAGAATTTAGTGAAATCCGGTACCTTGTACCGATTTGGGAGAGGAATTAAATCGTATGCAGGAGGGTATGGAGTCCGATAAGAATAAGTATTGACCTTGGGCTTTATTCCAAACTGATCCTTCACAATTTCTGCTATTTTATCGGCCCAAAAAGCATCAGCCTCCTGCTGACGAACTGGTTGAATTTCTACAGGAGGTGCCTGCTGACATCCCTCCACATATCTTTGTGGCCCACGATCTCCAGCAATCGGCATATTTGCCGTTACTTGTGGTCCATTAGCCTGTTGGAAAGGATTCATCGGCTGGGCTGCCGATGCTTGATTCTGGAAACCAGCTTGCATATGACCTTGTTGAATCCCTGCAACCTGCGATGGCTGGTAATTTGCTGATATTGTTGGATAATTATAACTGGTTTGAGGCATGAACTGAACCCCAGTTTGACTCATAGCAGGGGCTTTCTGCTGCATCGGCAGTAAGCTCGCCGATGGGCTTGAATTGAATGTTTGAACCATAGGCATCTGGAAACCTCCTAGAGTTGGTTGCACAGAAGTGGTTGCGGCATATTGAGGCACTTGAGCCATCGGCGAAACGGCCGATGATATAGGCGCTCTTCCTACTGCATCAAACACTTGAGGTAATCTAGGATTGAAAGCAGAGGACTCTGGAGGCATGCCATATCCCCACCAATTAGTAGGAATCTGGCTATTCTGAGACACAGGGCCTGACATAGCTGATGCCGATAGATCTGTATTAAGCTGAACTCGCCCTCCTGGTAATACCTGATCTGATTGTATCGGTGTAGATTGAATATTAGGTGAGCCTGCCAATACTGGAGGGGAAGTAACTTCTGTACCCACAACGGCCGAAGGAGCCGATGGAGTTTTGACAGATGCCGGCTCTGGTTGATGATAGGCAGGCCCCACGTAATGTGGTGCCGCTTGTCCTTCTTTGAGAGTTCGAACCACAGCATTATGAACAGTATTGGACAGCACATTGGAATGATTAATCAAAGCATGATTTACTGCAGAATTAACCATCTCTTGAAGTTTACCAGGATTGGAGTCAAAGGTAACCTGCCGAGGCAATGGCAAATCTTGCTTCTGGATGACTTGTCCACTCTTGTTCAAGCTAAACGATCTCAGACAAAGCTGCTTGTATTCTTCTACAGCCTTTTCCATAGCCTACCTCTGTTCTTCCTTGAGATCTTCTTCTGATACTGCGATAATGTTCCCTGAATCGATCTCGGAATTGAACATATTGATTGATTGGTCCCACTGGGCGTGCCAAAAGATGTGTTGATGCAAAAGTGATCTGCAAACACAAAGGGCTAATACCCGAATCGATATCCAAAGCGTGCCAGTCGATTTGACCTGCTAATCGACAAGGATGAAGATACGAACACTTTGGTCCTGACAACAGCGATACGCCCGGAAGTCACGGCCAAGAGGTGCTCACGCGGAACTCAAGAATCGCCGAAGGTCGCACTGAAACGATGCAGCTCGCCGAATCAATGAGAACTCGTAAAAAAGGGAAAATATGCAAATTGACGAAGTCGCCGAAAAGTAAGTAGACGCAAATAGGAGTAAAAATTGGTTTTGATGTTGATTGATATATATCTATTACATTGCCCCTTACTCCATATTTATACCCTGATCTAAAGAGACACAACCAAACACAACTAGGACACCAATCCCATATCTAAGGAAACACGTGACTCTTACATGAATCATAACCTAACAAATACAGAAAAGGAAATCAACTCCTATCTATTTCCCTGTCCGCCTCAATTACGATGGAAATCTCACCGTCCTCCTTCCCATCGGCATACTCCCTATTTCATCGGCAGTAGTCTTCAAGTCTTCCTTCATCGGCATACTCCCTGTTTCATCGGCAGTAGTCTTCAAGTCTTCCTTCATCGGCATACTCCATGTTTCATCGGCAGTAGTCCTCAAGCCTCCCTTCATCGGCATCGACAATAACACCTCCAACCTCATCGGCAACGCCCGAGTCCAAATCAACCTTTACATCGACCATCACCAGCTATCGGCAACCATCTTTACAAACTGGCTTTCATTAGCTATCAAAGTATTCAATAACTTTCCCCTTGCCGATTAGTCCACTCCGATTATTTTGACACGTGCAAAAAATGGTGTCAACAGTTAGATCTAAGAGATAACCAGAAAGTAATAACAGATTATAGGAATCATGGGATCATACGTATCCTAACATATCATAGTATATTTAGGATATCTTCCTGGTGTCTTGCGGGACGCGCCGAGCAGCGTCGTGCTCTGCTAGGCTTCATCTTGTGGGCTGGGCCACCCCTGAAGGCACAGCCCATGTGGTCTGCCATGGGTATTTAGAGTCATATCCCCCACAACTAGTCCCCAAGTGCCTTATATCCATTGTACAACACCGTCTTGAGCTTCTTCAAGCAGGTGTGAGCAAAGCCAAGCATTTAGACTCATGGTTCGACCACCATGATGAGTTGCCGAGCAGTTGTAAACCGTCGCCGAGTAGTTGTGAACCATCATTGAGCAGTGTGAACCATCGCCGAGTAGTGTATCCCAAGTAAGGCTTGCCATAAGGATGTAAGGAGCTCAAGTTAAAAATAAAAAATTTCCCTATGGTAGACCAAGTGTGCCCACTTAGAGTTCGACCACGAGAAAGGAAGATAGTCTTCTTCAATGTTAGGAGGCACAGAGTCTTCTAGATTAAAGCAAACATTCTCACCGCTAGGTGAAGTGTGCCTACTTAGTCCCCGAGCCTGACAGTAGGTGATGTAGTCACATGGTGCCAGGGTCCAAAGTAGAAGAAAAGCAGAAAACCAGTCGAGCAGGCAGCCAGTCCCCGGGCATAGCCTGAAATGAGAAAAGCACATTCACCGCAAGGTGAAGTGTGCCCACTTAGTCCCCGAGCCTTACAGTAGGTGACGTGGTCATATGGTGCCAGGGTCAGAAACAACAGTCAATAGAAAAAAGTCCCTAGTGTGGTGAGGAACCAAGTCATATTGATGACGTAGTCCCCGAGCCACAAGTGGAAATCTTGGAGAAAACAAATTATGGAGAAAAAACCAGAGTAATGGTTGTACAATAGGAATTACTGAGCCTTAATGGATTGCGGAGAAGTCAGCAAATATTCAGTGAGCAGTAACAAATTGTGGCAAAAAATGGGCAATATGGGCTGCAGTTGCGTGAAATCCTAGGTAACGGCCCACCACGCCGCTTCGGAGAATTCGGAGAGGCATAAATCATGGAGCAGTTTCCCAAAAACCCTTGAATGTGAAAGGTGGGGGAGTGCTTTATAACTGCGCCGCCGCACTCCGTGCTCCCACCTTTGCCACTTCGCCACTTCATCTTCCTCCTCAGCCCTCGCGCTTCCGGATTCATATTCACACACGTTTCCGCCACCAATCCCAAACCAGATCAGAGAGATGGCGCCGAAGAGGGGAGTTGGAAACCTAAATAAGGCGACCGTCGGAGCCAGCCATGGCAATGAGTGGGTGTCATCGCTCATGGGGGAGGCAAAGATCAATGGGATGGTGGAGGTGGGCATTCTTCCTAACCGCATCACCGTCGGATGGCGGTCGGCTTACGATGAGCCCTAACCGATGCCGCATATCGATGAAGCTATAGTATTTGAAGATTACTTTTGGCACGGGATAGGATTTCCCATTCATCCTTTCTTGAGGGATCTGTTGGAGTTTTGGAGAGTTAGTCTATGCAATCTCCACCCAAACACCATCTTGCACATCTCAATTTTTATCCATTTCTATGAGGCATATCTCAGGATTCTTCCCCACTTCAACCTCTTCTGTCACCTATTCTAGCTGAAGAAGAAGGGCGGCGGTGGTTCTAGGGTGGTCGGTGGCGTGTATCTACAACTCCACAATAGGATGGCAGGCGAGTACATCACTATACCACTGAACACCTCACTGAAGGGGTGGAACACCAGGTGGTTCTACATGAAGCAAAGCCATCTCGCCATCTGCTGCGACATTGACCATGTCCCAGAAAACCAAAAGAGCTGGTCAGAGAAGCCGAGCAGTGGTGATATAGATCAGGTCAAGGAGCTCCTTGACCTGATAAAGGGCGTGAAGATGAACGGTGGACTAGTGGTGGCGAGCTTCATAGTGCATCATGTCAAGCCCTGCAAGGAGAGGGCCCACATGGTCTTTGACTTCAAGGGGACACTAATGGCACCTGAGAGAGGACGGAGAGGCTATCGAAGGACAATGTGATTAGCCAAGCAGCTGAACTATTTGCTCCAAACACGTCGTTCAACGTGCAAGGGCAGACAAGAACCTTCAACTGCACGAACCCCCCTCCTCAGGTAAAAGTCTCAATTGTTTGTTCCTGATGCTTTTTATCCTAGAGGCACAGACACTAGTCAGACGGTGTTGAAGAAAGTCCAGGAGAAAAGGGTGGCGACAGATGAGCCAGCCCACAAGAAGAGGAAGACGGTGGGTGCAGCTCCCCGCAAGCCAGGCGACATCTCACTTGGCGGTGACCAGACCACTCGAACGCAGAGTGTGGTGATGTCCGAGTGGTCGGATGATGATGGGGCTCCAGTAGCTCCTCCTCTGAGTACTGAGGTGCCACCGCGCAACACATGCATGGAGGTGCCATCGAAAGGAGGGGAGGGAGTCCACAAGCAATTGGTGACAGAAGTCCTCAAGCAGCAAGCGAAGGGAGTCCCCGAGCGATAGGTGGAGGAGAGGCCAATGGCTAGGGGCATGAGACCTCTTGCCTAGGGCACGTGGGTTGATCCTAGAGCTATGCCTAGGGGTTTGGGGAGGTAGTGCTGGTTCAGAACCATGTACTGGGAGGCTGATGTGTAAGTATCCTTGCCTTGAATTCAGTTTGCTATCGGATCCTTATAGTTGTGGCAATTGATGAGCTAATTTGATGTAGAGTGAAGCGTATGGAGGATCTGAATCCATCCATCTTGACTAGCGAACAAACGGGGGCTAGCCCCGATGTAGAGGCAATACTAGCAAACCCCATCCCAGAGTCCCTAGGCACTCGGTGGCCTACGGAGGAGTCTACCGCAGCTACTAAAGGACTTGGCGACAGAGAACAGTTGGCGCCGATGATGGATGAGTCAGCGGCGATGCACGGGGCAACAGCGAGAGCCGCTGGGTCTTTGGAGGAGAATACTGGAGTTACTAATGTTGTGCCGGAGTCTAGGGCAGAGAAGCTTGTGGTGCTAGAGGAGCAGGTGGCCTTCCCAGAGACATTGGAGGGTGTCTTTAGACATGCTGTGTAGCCACCGAGCCCCCAGGTGGTGCCACTAGCTGTGGAGGATGAGGTGAAAGAGATTGAGCATGAGGAAACACGACCTCAAGCCATCCAGATCCTCCACAAGCGGGGTGATGAAGTGGTGGTCGTGGAAGAGGAGGACACCACCAGGGAGGTCAAGAGGCTAGAGTCCACCCTTTCCATAGTGATGAAGCAGATCAAGGTTAATATTGCGTCATCAACATTCATCTTTGACGTTGGAGATTGGAGTTCTTCATAATCTTGGTGATTTTATAGGGCATAGCATGAACTGCCGAACAATGGCGGTAGCTGATCAAGAGGTTGGAGCCTCTCGCTGAGGAGAACACAAAGCTGAAGGAGGCGGTGAAGCTTATGGATAAAAATGTCCAAAGGGCCCAGCGCAAGCGGGATCTTGCTGAATCTAATGTGCGGGATCTGGAATACCAAAAGGGGGCCTTATCCAAGTAGCTGCGACCATGTTCGAGTAGTTGTGGGGCAGCTCCGAGCAGCTGGAGCATAGCTCCGAGCAGCTAAGAAGCCTCTCCGGGCAAAAAAAAAGGTACTATGGATCGGTGAACTTTTTCTGTATTGCCAAACAACTTTAATGTTGCTGACGATCATCACTTTTGTAGAGCAAAATGCAGAGCTCGTCCAGTTGTGTCAGGTCATCGATCAACTCCAAGAGGAGGAGAAGAAGGTGTCTAGGCGAGCGGAGAAACTGGTCAAGGAGCTGAAAGCTGAGTAGCTTGTGGTTGGAGTTGTTGCTTAAGTGACTTATTCACTTGACGGGTCTTCTTGGTGCTTGTAGAATACCGTTGAAGGACCAAGGCCCAGTTTGACATGCTAGAGCTAGAGGCGCAAACCCAGAGGTGAAAGCTCGATGCCATGGTGACCAAAGTCAGGTCGGTGCTTGACTGTGTCAACATGGAGGCAGCTCCTTAGCTTGACAACAGGCCGCCTCGTCTGGATACCATCATTGATAGGTGCAAGGTGGCATGGGAGAACTTCAAAATCTTCAACCACAACACCACTACCTCTGTTGTGACCCATGCCCTGGCAGTAGTCTAGTCTCGTTACCCTACCATTGATCTATGAGCGATAGGGGCTGGATTCGCCTGAGGGACTGGTGCGATGAAGTAGCAGGAGCTGGAAGATGAGGTGGAGGACATGGTGAAGAAGCTAGCCAGAGACGTCGACCTGTTCGGCGAGGTGGACAAAGAGGGCCAAACATAATGACCTGCTTAGAGAGTAATCTATAATAGCTGGAGAGGATAGTTAAAATGTGCAAGGGCACATATAAACATTCATGTATGTGTACAAATGTTGTAAAGTGACATGTGCATGTTTATGCAGTTTGCCAGTATTTTGGTGAAAAATCATTGTAGTGTAAACCCTAACGCGATTATACATGGTATAAGTAGCGTCCGAGCAGTTAGTTTGTTACTAAGCTCTTGGCCTTGGCTAGCCTATATTCCATAACATCGAGCGCAGAGTCCGTGCACGTGTAGGAGGAATAGACGTGACCAAGGAACCACAGCTGTCCACCCATAACGAAGAGCGCGGAGCCCGTAGCATGTGTAGGGAGAGATCGAAGACTGGGTTTTCTCCAAAGAACATAGAGCATAATGTGTGCTGCTCAACGGTTGGCAAAATATCTTGGAGATATGGA
Source organism: Miscanthus floridulus (assembly GCF_019320115.1). Lineage (NCBI taxonomy): Eukaryota > Viridiplantae > Streptophyta > Magnoliopsida > Poales > Poaceae > Miscanthus > Miscanthus floridulus. Next base: position 97,395,118 of record NC_089582.1, on the reverse strand, counting down.
GAAACATGGCGGAGCATTTATGGAGATCACGTATTGGAGTTCGTTAAGGAGTAGCTTAGAGCTGGCGACCGCAAATGGAGATTAAATCATAATGGAGAAATAATGGAGACAAATTATGGTGACAAAAAATTCATTCATTATGGAGTGGAGAGTACATATCTAGAATGCTTCAAGGATAGAAACGTATAAGGTGCTCGATGTGCCATTAATTGGGGATATCGATTGTGTCCAAGTCACATAGCCAGTAAGACCTTAGTCGGGTAACCTCTTTGACCACGTAAGGCCCTTCCCAGGGGGAGGAGAGATTGTGCATCCCTTTGGTTTTCTGTTTTCTACAGAGAATGAGGTCGCCGATAGCAAATGAATGACCTTTGATGTTGCGGTTGTAGTATCTCTGCAAGCCTTCTAGGTATTTGGTTGTGCGGATGCAAGTGATCAGGCGTTCTTCTTTGGCCCTGTCGACGTCCTTTGTCTGAATAGCTGTGGCTTGCTCTTCATTATAATGTTCCACCCTAGGTGCTCAGAAGGCAGTGTCTGCTGGAAGTATGGCTTCTGAGCCATAGACCAAGAAATATGGAGACACACCAGTGCTGCAACTAGCTTGAGTTCATAGTCCCTAGACCATAGCTAGGAGCTCTTTGAGCCATCTGCCCAGATGCTTTTCCTCTTTTTGATATAGCCTCTTTTTGAGGGCATCAAGGATCATGCCATTCGCCCGTTTGACCTGGCCATTGGCTCTAGGATGGGCAACAGAGATGTATTTGATAAAGATGCATTGGTCTTCACAGATGTCCCAAAAATGATGACTAGTGAATGTAGTTCCAAGGTCGGTGATAATGCTGTTCGGGAGACCAAATTTGTGGATGATATCTTCGAAGAGCTCGACTGCTTTCTTTGTAGTAGCCGAAACAAGCGATTTGTATTCGATCCACTTGGAGAACTTGTCAATGGTGACATACACATACCAAAAACCACCTAGCACTAGCTTGAAAGGCCCGATCATGTCTAGTCCCCAACATGCGAAAGGCCAAGAAGCTAGGATGGTCTGCAACTCCTACGTCGGCACGTGTATTTGCTTGGTGAAAATTGACATCCTTCACAATGTTGGATGAGGTCTTCTACATTGGCGATGGCCATAGGCCAGAAAAAACCAGCTCAGAAAGCTTTGCTGACCAGGTTTCTCGAGGTCGCGTGATTGCCATAGGAACCAGAGTGAATTTCGAGAAGTAGTTTCACTCCCTCTTCTTTGGTGATGCATTTCTGCAGTATCCCTTCCTTGGCACTTTTCCTCATCAAGTTCCCATCTACCAGCACGTAATGCTTGCTGCGGTGGATTAAGCATTTAGTTTCAGTCTTGTCGACGGGTACATCGTCGCTGGTGAGGTACTGATGAACTATTCCCTCCAATCGGTGGCCGGTGAAGGTACTATAAGTACTAGCTGCTTCACGGGGGGGGGTCTTGAACTTCCTTCTCTTCCTTAATGGATGGCGAGAAGATCCTATCTTAGATAGGTGGTCGGCGAGTTGATTTTGATCTCATACCATGTGGTGGTACTCGATACCGTAGAACTTCCCTTCGAGTTTCCTGATTTCGGCGCAGTATGCGTCCATCTTCTCACTAGAACAGGACCAATCTTTGTTGAGTTGGTTGATGACTAGTGTGGAGTCTCCATATATGATGAGGCATTTGACGCCGAGCTTGATGGCTATACGGAGTCTGGAGACATACTTCATATTCGACGGCATTGTTGGAGGCTAGAAAATGAATTTGGAGAACGTATCGAAGCTTGTCTTTGGTCAACGTAATGAATAAAATGCCAGCACTAGCACTGTATTGTTGAGGGCATCATCGAAGTACATCACCCAGCGCTCAAGGCAAGTAGCGGGGATGGGCTCTTGGATCTCGGTCCACTCAGCGACGAAGTCAGCGGGCGCCTGTGACTTGATGGTAGGCCTGCTTCTGAATTCAATGGAGTAAGTGCCGAGCTCGATAGCCTACTTGATGATGCGGCCATTGGCCTCTTTGTTGCGGGATGTCCCCCAGAGGGAACTAGGTGACCATGGCGATCTTGTAATACTTGAAGTAATGGCGGAGCTTGCGCGACGTGACTAGAATAGCGTATAGCAGTTTCTGAACTTGAGGATAACGAGTTTTGAACTCATTAAGGACCTCGCTGATGAAGTAGACCGAACGTTGTACCTTATAGGCATGTCCGGCTTCCTTGCGCTCGACGATGATAGCTATGCTAACAACACAAGAAGTGGCAGCGATGTAGATCAGTAGAGTTTCGTCTAGTCGAGGCTCCATCATAATCAGAGGCTTTGTTAGAAACAACTTGAGCTACTCGAAAGCTGTATCAGCCTCCTCAGACTAGGAGAAGCGCTCGGAGGCCTTGAGGAGATTGAAGAATAGTAGTCCCTTTTCACCGAGGCACGATATAAAGCGGCTGAGAGCAGCCATGCACCCTGTGAGCTTCTATATATCCTTTATGCATGTTGGTCGTTTCTTGTTGGTGATGGTGGAGACCTTGTCAGGGTTGGGTTCGATACCGCGGGCACTGACGATGTAGCCCATGAGTATGTCGGATGGAACTCCAAAGATGCACTTTGAAGAGTTCAACTTCCATCTGTATCATTTTAGGTTGGCGAATGTTTCTTTGAGGTCAGCGATGAGATTATCAGCGGTCTTGGACTTGATGACCACATCGTCGATGTAAGCTTTGATGTTCTGGCCTATCTATTGATCAAGGCACATCTAGATGGGCCTTTGGTAGGTTGCCCTGTTGTTCTTGAGTCCGAAGGAGATGGTGGTATAGCAATACGCACCAAAAGGCGTGATAAATGATATTTTGATCTGGTCATCCTCTTTCAGGGATATCTAGTGATAGTCAGAGTAACAGTCGATGAAGGAGAGCAGTTCATAGCCGGCGGTGGAGTCTACAACCCTATCTATCCGAGGCAGACCGAAGGGGTCTTTAGGGCAGTGTTTGTTGAGATCAGTGTAATCAACACACATTCTTCATTCTTTATTCCTTTTTTTGAACGAGAACAGGGTTTGCTAACCACTCAGGATGATACACTTCTTTAATAAATCCGGCAGCTAGGAGTTATTTTATTTCTACCCTAATAGCCTCCTTGTCTGGTGCGAATCATCAGAGTTTCTGCTTGATCGGCTTGGCGGTCGGCGAGACATTTAAGGAGTGCTTGATCTTCTTCCATGGTACCCCCAACATGTCTATAGGTTTCCAAGCAAACACGTCGGTGTTGGCACGTAGGAAGGAGACGAGCGCACTTTCCTATTTGGGTCGAGGTGAGCCCCAATCTTGATGGTCTTGGAGGGGTCATCGAGGCTGACCTCCTTTGTTTCCTTGGACTTGGTGGAGGCACGCGGAGGCTCTAGCACTGGGATCTCTAGGTCATCGGTAGGCACCATCTTGGCATCGGTGACCATGCTAGCTATCTGGATGAAGAGGTCAATGGCTTCAGTGGGGGCGAGACTCTCTATCTCACAGGCATAGGCGATGGAGAGGTTGGCCCATAGGGCTAGGACTCCTACAGGTGAAGGCATCTTCAGCACCAAATAGGTGTTGTGTGGTATGGCCATGAACTTGGCTAGAGCTGGCTGACCAAGTATGGTGTGGTAGGCGGTGTTGAAGTCAGTGACGTAGAAGTTGATGTGCTCGACATGGTAGTTGCTAGTCGTGCCGAACTATACTAGGAGGGTGATCTCTCCAAGCAGTTTGGATGCCCTGCCATGTACCACACCCCAAAAGGAGGAGTCAGAGGGTGCAAGGTCTCCTATCCCAAGGCCTAGCTCCTTTAGGGCTCCGATGAAGAGGAGGTTCATAGCGCTTCTGCCATCGACGAGTACTTTCCTGAAAACCACTTTCCTAATGGTTGCATCAAGAACAAGGGGGAAATGTCCTGTGTAAGGGATGTCCACCCACTGGTCGGCCCTACTGAAGGTGATGGGAACCTCAGACCAGGGGCGATAGCTGGGGTTGGCGACGGTGTCTTCCGCGTTGATGGTGAGCACCTGGCGGGCGGTGAGCGTCTGATCATTTCTGCTCTCTACGGCGGCGAGGCCCTCGAAGATAGTGGCGACCACTTTGTCGTGATCCTAGAAGGCATTGTTGTTGCCCCTAGGTGGTCGTTGGTCTCTAGCTCCATCGTTGTTGTCGTTGTTCGGCTTTTTAGCCTAGAATTCCATAGTCAAGCCGAGGCAGTCCTTCATCTTATGCTTGCTATTTTTGTGGAGAGGCATGGGCCTTCGAGGATCTTCTTGTACTGCTCATCGTAGTTGCACTTAGCGCAAGGTTCATCAATGGTGGCGACGATGTGGTCTGGTCGGCGGTGGCGATATTGACCAGATTTGGACCCTTCTGGCCGATCACAGCCTTTGTCCCGATGGTGACTGCAGTCATCATAGCGGCAGTCGCTGTGGCGTTGGTCATCGGGTCACTCGTCGCTACGGTGATTTGGGCGATGAGTGCCTGCATCCTTGTTGAAATGTACTATGGCCTCTTCGGCGTCAGAGTACTGATCGGTGGTCGTAATCATCTCGCCAATCCCTTTTGGCGGCTTGTGATTGAACATGGAGCGGAGGTCACAGTGATGGAGTCCTCGGACGAAGGCTGTGATGACCTCAACTTCCATGATGTTAGGAATAGAATTCCTCATCTCAAAAAAGCATCTGATGTAGCTATGGAGGAGCTCAAACGGCTTCTGGTAGATGCGATTCAGATCATGCTCGGTGCCCGGCTGAGTGCACATAGCCATGTAGTTATTGGTGAAGACCTTCTTTAGCTCTTCCTATGATCCGATGGAGTCTGGGGTGAGGCTTATGAACTAGTTCATCATAGTTGGTGTGAGCATGACAGAAAGATAGTTCACCATGATGCTGGTATCTCCCATGGCGGAGCGCACAGCAGTGGCATAAGCTTGTAGCCACTATGTGAGGTTCATTGATCCCTCATAGGGCTCGACCCTAGTGATTTTGAAACCATGGGGCCACTGGAGTGTCTGGAGTGCCCTCATGAATGCTCGAGGCCCTTCGGGATCATTGTCGTCGTGATCTACGGCGTTGTTGGTGTTGAGTGGCTGGAGGGCTGAGTCTAGATTACCGAACTCTTGCTTGTATTCTTAACGGCGGTGTACTTCTTCTTCATGACAAGAGAAACGGCGCTCGTTGATATGATGTCACACGTCTCAGAGATTGTTGATGTGCGCTCAGACGTCCTAGTTGACTTCCTAGTCATGTTGGCGAGGGTGGTCGATGCGGTTGCCCCTAGCTCCCCCTGGAGAGGTGTCCATCATCGTGGTGTTGGTCGATAAAATGACTTTGGCTAGGGCGGTGATTAGATCTTGGAGCGGTGGATTGGTGAATCGAGCTCATCGAGTAGGAAGGTATCTGATCCTAGTGGATCTCGTTGACCTAGCAATGCATCGCTTTAAGCATGGCGGTGACCTTGGCAACCTCTGGTGTTTGCAGGAGCCGGGCGAGCTCATTAGTGGCCATGGGCAAGTTGGTGCTTGGAGTCTTGTAGATGTCATGGCCATCAACACGGACAAATTCATTGTCAAGGTTGTGTTGGAGTGGGCGTGGCCTTCCTTGTGAGTCTAGCTAATCATTGCGAGCAGCCTCGGCTAGCACAAGGGCAGCCACATTTGCTCGGCGCTGCGCACGGTTGACATTCCTATTGATGCGAGTGGCATGGTCCTCCTTGGTTTCCCCATCCCATGGGGGGCTATCAACATTGAAATTGAAAATTCTGCCTCCATGGAAGGGAGGGAAAGGAGGTTGTATGGTGGTGGTTTCAGCGACAGTCTCCGTAGAGCCTGAGGACTTAAAGTCTAGATTTTTCTCTAGGATGGTTTGAAGGGATGCTTCGAGGCGTCGGCCGACATGTAGCATGTTGACAGTCGTCAAGAGTTGGTCGGCGATCTGGTCGGCGAGAGGATGGATATCTCCAACCTGGTTAGCAAATTAGCCCCTTAGGGCATCTTGGTAGGTGGCGGCGATGCTGGTGAGCCTGAAGGGCAGGGCCGTAACCCTAGGTGTTTCCTAATTAGCCTCCGATAGATCTGAGTTAGAGGGTGGTCGGCACTGAACCAGTGTGGTTAGATCCAATTCCACGATGGAGAGGCAATCAGAGAGCTTCTGGCCAATCTGATCGATGGATGTGATCAGATCATCATTGCTGATTTGCCTTCTTGGGTAGTGGGGGAGCAGGCGACAAATTGTCAATGAAGATGACCTTGGATGTAGTTTTGAGATTGGATCTATAGTCACAGGCATTGGGGTGATCGGTGCAGAATCGATCTACCCTAGCTCAACGAGCTCTCTGACTCCGTCAGCGTTGATGATCCAGGAGATCGATCCGACCATGAAGATCTAGCCAGGCTGTGGGAGGGACGAAGAGCCTGCAAAATGTACCATCTTGTTTGACATGAAAACAGCATGCACACCCCTACCTGGTGCACCAACTGTCGACAGAATATCATCGGCAGTCCACCGAGGGGTATCCCATGAAGGTAGATTGATCGGCAGAGATGCGTGTAATTGAGAACAAGAAGGCAATAGAGACACAAGAGTTAGATAGGTTTGGGCCATCAGCGTGATGTAATACCCTACCCTTGTGGTCTATTGGATTGTATTAGCTATCATATGATATTGCGTGTGTTTGGAGGGGTCCCTGCCTGCCTTATATAGTCTAGGGGGCAGGGTTACAAGTCGGTTAGATCTAGGAGATAACCAGAAAGTAATAACAAATTACAAGAATTATGGGATCATACGTATCCTAACAAATCTCATAGTATCTTCAGGATATCTTCCCGGTGTCTTGCGGGACACGCCGAGCACCGCCGTGCTCCATAAGGCTTTGTCTTGTGGGCTGTGCCACCCTTGGGGGTGCAACCCATGTGGTCTGTGAAGGGACCGTTACGCCTAAGAGGGGGGTGAATTAGGCAACTTAAAAAACTTACTCTAAACTATGGCCTCTTTTTCTTACCCTAGCAAAACCTATGCAATAGATAAACTATATAGTTGTGCAACTATGGTTTTGCTAGTGTATTGCTATCTCTACCGCAAACGTATTAAAGTAATCAATGTAAATGCGGAAGCTAAAGAGCAAGGTAGAGATATGCAAACTCCCATCGACGACTCCGGTATTTTTACCGAGGTATCGAGAAGCGCGCAAGCTTCCCCCTAGTCCTCGTTGGAGCCCCTCGCAAGGAATCCCTCGCAAAGGCCAAGCTCCCGATCGAGTAACTCCATGGATAGCCTCAGGCCTTCCCCATGCGCAAGTGGGTCTCCGATGTGCCTCTCAGCAAGCCTCTCCCAGATGCTCCCCGCCGTCTTCACTATCAAGCTTCCGGCCGAAACGCCGTGGGCCTTGTTCCCTCCGGTACACGGTGGCAGCCACACCACAAACGCGGTTGGTGTGATCTCGCAAGACTTCAAGCCCCTCCGATGTACAACACTTGTGCTCGCAAGCACGGGGTGGCAAGAGGTATGCAAACCTCACTAAACACTAGGCAAACACCTAGAGCAAGCACATAAGCGGTGGTCTAATCAACCTAAGCACTTCGCAAAGCACTTATGCTAATCACCTAATAAAACACTAAGCACTATGCATGTGGAGATCACTAAAATGGTGTATCAACACTCTTGGTATGTTTCCTTAGCTCCACACTCCTCAAATGGCCGGTTGGGGGTTGTATTTATAAGCACCACTGAGAAAGTAACCGTTGGGGTCGAATTCCCGCAAATCTGCTAATGACCGGACGCTGAATCGTCCTGACCAGACGCATCCGGTCGTCCCGACCATTGCAGCCACAAACTACCGATCGGATGCTGCCAGCGTCCGGTCGCCTGCCACCGGACGTGTCCGGTCGTAGTTTCGCACGCCTGGAACCTCTCTGTACTCGATCGGACGCTGATGCCCTGCATTCGGTCGGTTGCTGCCAGCGTCTGGTCCTCGTGTCCGGTCGCCTGTCTACCGAGCCACCGGTCCAGCGTCCGGTCGCACTTCCAGCGTCTAGTCCAGCGTCTGGTCGCCTCTGCGAGCTCGTTTCTTCGCGATCTTGCGTACGGCTTGGTTCCTATCTTCATGCTTGGACTTTTCTTGATATCTTGGGTCTTCACTTGTGCTTCTAAAGTCTTGCTTGAGGTGTTGATCATCGGATCATCACGTCGCCTTCGTCCAAGTCACGTCTTGCACCATATTGGACTACAAAACAAACACTTGCAAATTCATTAGTCCAATTTGGTTGTGTTGGTCATCAAACACCAAAATCCAAAGTAAATGGGCCAAGGGTCCATTTTCCTTACAATCTCCCCCTTTTTGGTGATTGATGACAACACGACCAAAGCAAGCAAATAATAAAAATTTTGAATTTAAGAACTATCTACTTGCTAGGATGCAATGCAAGGGGCAAGGTTATATGATTCTAAGAGATACTACTTGAAAGACTATGATACCAATTGAAGACCTAACTTGCCCTTGCAAATGTCCCCATGTGGCATTATGGATTAAAGTCTTGCTTCCTATAAATTCTCCTCATTACTTAGACTAATCCATAATCCACTATCCTCCCTTTCTCGGACCATTACCATTTGTAGACATTAACTTAATGCTTGCCTTTGGTCCTCCAAATTCTCCCCCTTTGGCATCAAACACCAAAAAGGAAGACATTAGTAGCACAAGGGAGGGTCAAATTCCATGATCCTTTGTGTATAGAGTGAAATGGATCACAAAATTTGACTCTCACATTATATAGACTAAGCTCCCCCTAAAAGTATGCATACATATGGTAGAAAGCAAAGCATATGCATAATTAGCAATTTATTGCACAAGAGAGTTTAATCTATATAATGCATGGAGAAAGCATATAAAAAGAAATGTAATCAACATGATGATGCCAATTGAAGAATGATGCTTAACTCCGGGGACACCAATTTCCTTACAATGAGACTACTACACAAGTGATAGGTTTGAAAAATTGATACCATTTGAAAAAGTGTTAGTCTCAAAGCATCCAAGTTATAGAAATACTCCCCCTAAATATGTGCACATAAATGTAGAATACTTTGTAGAAATCATGCACATTGATTTTAGAATCAAAAATACCACTTGAAAGATGACATCTCATGAATGTGAGAATCATTTTCAAAGAGACATCCAGGAGAGATTATCTACAATTTGGACTTTGGCACATATTAGATGAACAAAAGTAAGACAAGCTATGTGCCGTGCTTCTAAGCAATTTTAAACCATGTAGGTTTGCTCCAAGGGTTGATAATGTAACTGAGCAAGCCTACCATATGATGTACCTATTGAATGCATGACAAAAGATTTAAGCAAGTAAATGCAAACATAGGTATTAAAGATAACTAGATGCTTTAAGAGTATATCAATTGAAGGACAAAACCAATTGAAATGAATACTAATTGAAAGTAATGACGTCTAGTTACCTAACATGGGAAAGGGAATTTGGGTCCATAGTATTCACTAACCTACTTGGCAATGACTTTGTCCATCAAGATGCACCCCATGAAATGCACCCATACTTTGCCAAGTCTCCAAATTCCCAAAAGTCCGATGGACTTCTCACTTCCCTTTCGGGATCCAAACCTTCTTGGTGCTCTTCATGTTTGAAATGATTTCCTTTAGCACCCAAAAGCGTTTGACCCCATTGTTGGCTTGCTTGTTCACCTTGATGGCCACCACCTTGTCATTTTTCTTCTTCTTCAAGAGATAAGGTGTGGAGGCCTTTTTGTCCACCTTGTTGGTGTAGGTGTTGGAGAGCTTGCTTGTTTGCTTTTTCTCCTTCTTCTTTGCTCCTCCCCCATTCTTCACCTTGCACTCATAGGACTTGTGACCTTCCTTGTGGCACACGTAACAAACCATGGTTTGTCCTTCATCAAGCTTCTTCACTCCCTTGACAGTGTTATCTTGATGAAGTTGGGTTTGCTTCGCCTTGCCTTTCACTTGAGTCAAGTCCTTGGTGAGGCGAGCTACTTCTTGCTTGAGTTGCTCATTCTCTTTTGCAACCACTTGTGTACATGTATCTACAATTACTTTCTCAACACAAGCTTGGTTGCACAAAGATGAGTCTAAACATAAATCATTGCAAGAGGTAGATGCATCCTTTTTAATTATGTCATTTCTTTTAGATGCCTTGATGGGGGTATTTTTGATGGCCTCAAGATTAGCAACTTTATTTGTTAGCTCATCACAATGTTTGCACATGATTTCTATTTTAGCAAGCAAACTTTGATAATCATTTTGTGAGCTAGCTAACTTTTCTTTTAATTTTTCATTTTTCTTTTCAAGTTGCTTATCATTAATTGTGCATGCATTTGTTGTTGCACTAGCCTCAAGTTGCTCAATTTTAGTAGATAGTTCAATATTGAGATTTGCAAAGTTTTCATATTGTTCAAGCAAATTCTTGTATGCTTCTTGTGAACTACCTAGCTCTTCTTTTAAAGTTTTGAGCTTCTTTTGTTGACTAGTGCAAACTTTAGCATATTTAAGATTTTATTGCACAATTATATTGTAAGAAGGCAAGTCATCATCACTATCACTCTCACTAGAGGATGAGCTTTCATTACCTCATGCCATAAGGCACACACGAGAAGAGCTTGATGATGAGTGCTTGTGGCCTCGCCTCTTGTGATGGTTTTCTTCTTCACTTGAAGAATCATCCCATGACCTTATTATTGTGAGGGCTTTGTTCTTGCACGCCTTCTTCTTTGTCTTGGGTGTGGGCTTGTTTGGACAAACTTCCACAAAGTGCCCCAACTCGCCGCATCCATAGCATCCCCTCTTTCTTTGCTCATTTCTTTGATTAGTGAAAACGAGGTCTTGAATTTGGATGGGCACACCCTTGACATTGAGCCTTTGGATCATCTTCTCCACCTTGTTGATTAATTTGATTGATTCTTCATCAAGGTCGGAGGTGGAGGAGGAAGATTGATCATCACCACTTGAATCTTCATCATCATCCTCATCTTCTTCTTCACTTGAGGAGCTTGAGCTTGAGCTTGAGCTTGACTCAACTTTCTTGCCCTTCATCTTCTTCTTCTCGCTACAAGCGAGAGCTTTGCCTTTGCTTGATGAAGATGCTTCTCCTTGACCCATCTTACATGACATTTCAAATGCCACTAGCTTTCCAATGACAATGCCCGGGGTCATGGTGCTCAAGTTCTCCATGTTGTGAAGGATGGTAATGATGCTTGCATATTTCTTTTGTGGTAGAACGGAGATGATCTTCCTCACTATATCCGCATCATCTAGCTTTAATAATCCGATTGAATGGAGCTCATTGATGATTAGATTCAATCGAGAATACATATCATGAACAAGCTCATCATCATTCATAGCAAAGGAATCATAATTTTGTTTGGCTAGACAATGTTTTTGCTCACGGACATTACTTGTGCCGTCATGGAGCTCTTGGAGTTTTAACCAAATTTCATGTGCCGTATTTAAGGTGAACACTTGGTTAAACACATCCATGCTAAATGATTCAAACAAGCAATTCTTAGCTCTAGCATTAAAATGCATTTCTTTTTCGTCACTCTTTGTGGGTTTTTCGGGATTCTTGATGGGTTTCATCCCGTCGCGAGTGACTCTCCATACACCTAAATCAACCGCCTCAAGGTGGCAAGCCATTCTAGCTTTATAGTATGGGAAGTTAGTGCCGTCAAATTGTGGAGGCCTAGCGGTATCCATCCCAAGCACTCTACAATAGCGTCGGCTCAACGACGGTTAAGCCAAGGGTCCAAATATGAGCCAACCTGGCTCTGATACCAATTGAAGGGACCGTTACGCCTAAAAGGGGGGTGAATTAGGCAACTTAAAAAACTTACTCTAAAATATGGTCTCTTTTTCTTACCCTAGCAAAACCTATGCAATAGATAAACTATATAGTTGTGCAACTATGGTTTTGCTAGTGTGTTGCTATCTCTACTGCAAACGTATTAAAGTAATCAATGTAAATGCGGAAGCTAAAGAGCAAGGTAGAGATATGCAAACTCCCGTCGATGACTCTGGTATTTTTACCGAGGTATCGAGAAGCGCGCAAGCTTCCTCCTAGTCCTCGTTGGAGCCCCTTGCAAGGAATCCCTTGCAAGGGCCAAGCTCCCGGTCAGGTAACTCCATGGATAGCCTCAGGCCTTCCCCACGCGCAAGTGGGTCTCCGATGTGCCTCTCAGCAAGCCTCTCCCGGATGCTCCCCACCGTCTTCACTATCAAGCTTCCGGCTGAAACGCCGCGGGCCTTGTTCCCTCCGGTACACGGTGGCAGCCACACCACAAACGCGGTTGGTGTGATCTCGCAAGACTTCAAGCCCCTCCGATGTACAACACTTGTGCTCGCAAGCACGGGATGGCAAGAGGTATGCAAACCTCACTAAACACTAGGCAAACACCTAGAGCAAGCACATAAGCGGTGGTCTAATCAACCTAAGCACTTCGCAAAGCACTTATGCTAATCACCTAATAAAACACTAAGCACTATGCATGTGGAGATCACTAAAATGGTGTATCAACACTCTTGGTATGTTTTCTCAGCTCCACACTCCTCAAATGGCCGGTTGGGGGTTGTATTTATAAGCCCCACTGAGAAAGTAGCTGTTGGGGTCAAATTCCCACAAATCTGCTACTGACCAGACGCTGAATCGTCCTGACCGGACGTGTCTGGTCGTCCCGACCGTTGTAGCCGCGAACTACCGATCGGACGCTGCCAGCGTCCGGTCGCCTGCCATCGGACACGTCCGGTCGTAGTTTCGCACGCCTGGAACCTCTCTGTACTCGATCGGACGCTGATGCCCTGCATCCGGTCGGTTGCCGCCAGCGTCTGGTCCTCGTGTCTGGTCGCCTGTCTGCCGAGCCATCAGTCCAGCGTCCGGTCCAGCGTCCGGTCGCCTTTGCGAGCTCGTTTCTTCGCGATCTTGCGTACGGCTTGGTTCCTATCTTCATGCTTGGACTTTGCTTGATATCTTGGGTCTTCACTTGTGCTTCTAAAGTCTTGCTTAAGGTGTTGATCATCGGATCATCATGTCGCCTTCGTCCAAGTCACGTCTTGCACCCTATTGGACTACAAAACAAACACTTGCAAATTCATTAGTCCAATTTGGTTGTGTTGGTCATCAAACACCAAAATCCAAAGTAAATGGGCCAAGGGTCCATTTTCCTTATAGTCTGCCGTGGGTATCTGGGGTCGTACCCCCCACACATATGCATTTAGATCTAGTGGAGAGCTAACACCCTTGAAAATGTTTGTGAAAATATGCTAACACACGTGCACAAGGTGGTACACTTGGTGGTTGGCACATTTGAGCAAAGGTGGTGAAGTTTGGAGAAGTGAAGGTGGAGTTGCACAGGGACCGGATGCTAGACCAGACTTAGCCCTGAGTCCGGTTAGTGTTGCGCAGAGGAGGAGCGCCTTCGGTCTTTGATTAGATGCTGGAAGGAGAGAACGATCGGACGCATAGAGGGTGAGTCTGATTGGCGCTGATGTATGCTGACGCAGGCGGTGTTGCAAGGGCAGAGAGGACCGAACCCTCGGTTGCATCTGGTCGTGCAAGAGCGAACACGTCCAATCATAGAAATGCGACTCTAGATGCTCTCTAGAAGTGATTGGACTCCACATTCATGGAGCGTTCGGTCGTTCCATCGGCGCGTTAGGTCACGGTGTGAAGGCAGCGTAGGGGCGTGTGATAGGACGTGGTGGCGCAGCTTTAGGTCGATGTTGGCACGTCCGGTCATCACTTAAGTAGTGGCATGGAGCGAGTTGACTGTTGAGATTGTGTGGTCGAGATTCAAAGCAGGGGACACGTGGCACTCATCGGGCGACCAGACACTGGAGGCGTGCGTCCGATCACTCTTGATTGGCGCATCCGATCGGCCCGCAGTGAGCAGCCCGTGGTGCCCAACGGCTCTATTTTATGGGGGCTTCTATTTAAGCCCCATGACCAGCTCTAGCTCACTCTCTTGGCCATTTGCATTGACATAACAACCTTGTGAGCTTAGCCAAAGCCCTCCCACTCGTCTCCATCATTGATTCATCATCTTTGTGAGATTGGAAGTGAATCCAAGTGCATTGCTTGAGTTATTACATCTAGAGGCACTTGGTGATTGTGTTTCGCTGTGGGTTTCATTTGTTTCTCTTGGTGGTTGCGACCACCTAGATGGCTTGGTGCAGCGAGGATCATCGAGCAGAGGAAGCTGATTGTCTCCGGCTCCGATCGTGGTGATTGTGACGGGTACTTGACCTTTCCCCGGCGGAGAGCCAAAAGATACTCTAGTGGATTGCTCATGGCTTGTGTGATCGTCATCTTGTGTTGGTTGTGCGGCACCCGGTTGTAGGTTAGGCGTGTGATGCCTATTAGCGCGTGAACCTCCAAGTGAGTATATCGCCACAATGGAGACTAGCTTGCCGGCAAGCAAGTGAACCTCGGTGAAAAATCTTGTGTCATCTTGTCCTGAGGATTTCTTGGTATTCATTGTGATTGATTGATTGATCATCGCTTGCCACGTCGGTATAATCTCACTACCTCACCCTTGTATTTACATTCCTAGTGTAGCTAAGCTTTTTAGTGTTATTAGTTTTGAGAGCTAGCTTTGTGTCGTGTCTAGTGGTTAGTGAGGCTCTTTAGTTAGTCTTTGAGAGCTCACTAACTTAGTGGTAGTGGCATAGCCTCTTGAGTGGATTAGAGATCATAGTGACTAGAATTATGGAAAGGAGGTTTGCATTTTAAGTAGGCTAGCACAACACCCGCCTCGCTTCATAATTGTCTAACCACCTTATTAAGTGTTGTTGTAGAAATTTTTATAGGCTATTCACCCTCCCCCCCTCTAGCCATTAGGACCTTTCACGAGCTTCATCGCCCCCGTACATGCACTTAGGGTTTCGTGGAGCAAAGGAGCACAAACTCCCTAACGGGAGGAGGCGTTGAGGAGCCCACACGGAGGATGGGGGAGAGGGAGGGGGCCGTTCCTGAGCCGGCGCACTACCCGCAAGGGCGCCGTCGCCTGGCACCCGCTTCAACATCGGGAGGGAAGGGGAGAGAGAGAGAGGAAGGGAAGGGAGAAACGTAGGTGAGAGGTAGGCGAGGGAGGACGGAGGAGGAAGAGGAGGAGGGCGGCCGCCGACGCACCCCGGCCGCGGCCGTCGCCGTGGTCGCCTCGGGATGGAGAGGGAGAGAGCGATGGGGAGAGAGAGAGGAGGGGAGAATCTAGAAGGAGAAGCAGGAGCCGCAGCATATATTTGGTTTTCTGGATTCGGACGAGAAGCGGAGGATAAGGGGGAGAAGCCAACTGGAAGCAAGAGAATCGGTCGTCGGCGAGAATCCGCTTCAAGGAATGTGGAGCGTCGAACTGAAGATCCGATGGCCAGGAACATTTGGAGCGACGTGGACAGGGTTTCTGGCCAAGGAGCTATCGCAATTTGTAGTTTGTAACTAGAATTGTGTAGCAGCTTGCTTGTGGTGTATTAGAGCTAGAGCTAGTAGTTTACATAGTTACCGTTTTAATTACTAACCACATTGCTATAGTGAATTTGTAAAGATTTTTATAGGCTATTCACCCCTCTAATCATCTAGATCTTATCACCGGCGTGAGCTCTACTCCAAATGCGCTCGAATTCTGAACTCAAACCTCCTCTGCCCAACAACAACTTATGGCTTACTTGGAACGCAGTGAAAAAATTTCTGTTTCTGTATTTTCTGAAAAAAATAAACTGATTTCTATATCATTCCTACAAAAAAAAATTGTGTGTTCTAAATAGACCCGGAATGTCCATACCCTTTTGGTGAGGCGGCCCCCTCCGTTCGGGCAACGGGCCGGCAAGGCGGCAAGGCAGAGGGACCAGAGGTGGGCAGGCGGCCCCCAGGGACCAGCCGCAGAGGTGGCTGTGTGGCATGTTGAATTAAGCGGGCGAAGGTGGCCCGGCTGGCGTACGCAACGCAACGCAACGCAAGCGACCCGGCAGTTTCGAATCCTCCGAAAGCCTCATTTAAAGCCCATGGCACCACTCTCCGTCCTCCTCGATCCTCCCCCGCCCTCTGTTTTCCGCCTTCCCCCGTCTCTCTCTGGCCCCAACCGCAATGGCCAAGCAGAGGAGGTTTCTCGGTCTCCTCCTGGTCACGGCCCTCCTCGCGCTCTCCTTTTCGCAAGGTAAGGTCGACGCGGCCGCCTGGCCCGCCAGGCTTGCGCTGCGTGCTCTCTACCAATTCCTCTCATATCGTCGTAGTCATGTCGTCGGTGCCTGTGGTCGATGGATGGGGGTGACGTTTTCGCTGTGTGGGTTGTGATGGAGCGCAGGGCTGGTGGTGGAAGCGCGGAAGGTGCAGGTTCTGCGAGCGCTGCGGCACAACAACGAGCGGCGCGCGGCGCCCCTCGGCGGCCGCCTGCTGCCGGAGGAGATGGCGTACACGACCATGGACTACGGGCCGCCCACGGCCAACACCAACACCCACGGCGGCATGATCCCGACGCCGGACCCCTCCTCGCCGCCGATGCACTGATCGGATCGATCAGTCAATCCACCGGCGGCTGTCTTGTTCTGCCTTCTGCGTATATACTACCGCCCGTACGTGTACGGTCGTTATTTGGGATTGGGACAGAAAAAAGAAGGGAAGGGGATCGGAAGAAGCTGTTCTTCTCCCTTGGCGCGAGTGTTGTATCCTTGTGGTGTGTGCTGTAGCTGTAGCTGTAGCTGTTGCTGTTGCTGTTGCTGTCCTTGGTTGATTGAAGTTGGAACTGTTAGTGGGTCCGGAGTATTATGTTTGGTGAGATGTCAGCGCACATCGTTTCATTAGTTCTGATCAGTAGACTGAACTCCTTGTTGAATCTTGTTTCTTTTGTACGGTGAATCGTACGTACGTCCGTTGAATTTTGTCAGAATTGGGATTTTGGCTACTGTAGCACTTTCGTTTTTATTTAGTAATTAGTATTTAATTATGGACTAATTAGGCTCAAAACGTTCGTCTCGCGATTTTCAACCAAACTGTGCAATTAGTTTTTTTTCGTCAACATTTAATGTTCCATACACGTATCGCAAGATTTAATATGATGGCTACTATAGTACTACTTTTTGAGAAAAGTTTTTAGAACTAAACATGGCCTGAATGTACTCATTAATGGAACAAAATTTGTCGCCGGTGATCTCAACTAGTACTGCAAGGCACCACTGCTGTGTTTGTCTGTCTCTGTGTGCATATGGATGCACGTGAAATAAAGCAGTTTGGTGCCTGAACTGAACGATGATCAGTTGGCATTAAGGTCCCATTTGGCAGGGCTTCGATGGCTCCGGCTTTCGCACCTGTTGGCCGCTCAGGGCCGATAGGTGTCAGGGGAGCCGGAGCCTCTTCGGCTTCGGCGGTTTCTGTGAGAGAGGAAAGGAGAAAGAAAAACGGCTCCGGTAAACAATACCGGATGTCGGCTGTTCAGGGGCCGACAGGTCAGAACCACCGGAGTCCGACCAAACGGGACCTAAGCTCAGGCGGTAGCTAGTGTCAATGCTGACTTGGGAAAGAAATCAGAATATATATCATGTCGGTGGACGTACTATAGTGGTTTTCTATGGGTGTCCGTGTGTGAAGACCGAAGAAACACACCAGCTAACACAGGAAAGAATCACTGGCAATTAGGCGAGTGTGTAGCATCCTTTTAGCTTCGATAAGCAAGGAAGTCTAATCATTCGTCTTCCTTGGAGCAAGCGAACGATCCATGATTGATTAGAGTTAGAGCCACCCTTGCAACATGCATAGCGCCTAACTCCGATCTCCGGGCAGATATAAAATGAGTGTCAACCAAAATACTCGTACATGTGGCGTGTGACCATAATGCATGCATCCCCAAGACTCGAAAAAGATGCGATTTCATGGGTTATACTACATGCTCTCACCGCCCCCGAAATAACAATTGTATTTTGAAAAGATTATAAACGCTACTCTTACATTATGCTGTTATTTGCTAAAGATTCAATATAATCTTAGCGAGACTTCAAATACAACTCTGTTGATATAAGTTTTATGCCCTAAATTTGTATGTAATTTCAATAATTATTGATCAAAATTTGTAAAAAAAAAGAATTCCTATAAAAAATAGGATTGCTATTCTGCCATGGAGATGGAGGGAGTATCTTGTATACAGGCCTATTATAACTGATGTCGACAAATTAAACAAGAATCCTTGGATCGAGCTTTGCTTTGTTCATCTTTTCCTTGCAAACAGGCCAGTGTAACGTACGAAACGGCACGCACCACATCGTTTGCTTCCCCAGTACACGACCGGAGAGTGCAGCACGTACCACTCGGGGTCAACTCCTCGGGTTCTATCATACACACCACCCTAGGAAGATGCATGATGAAGAAGTGGATCAGTCATCAGTGGCGATCCGCACCGTACGAGCCAAAAAGGGCGGCCTGCTCATCTCATCCTTTTCCACGTCGGGGCGTCGTCTGAACTGGTTGCATTGCATGCATGACAGATGTTGACTCCAGCTGAAATCCGTCAGCACGATATCGATCGGAAGGTGAGCGACGTGCCTGCTGTCAGGTTCCACCACCCGGCGATATAAACTGATCAACCCAACAACCCGGCTAGCTAGCTGATGCTCAGCTCCTAAAGTGATAACGAACACGGTACAGCGCACGTATATTCTCTTTCGATCGATGGGTTGGAACATGCATGCCAACCTCGTGATCGACGTACGGTTCACCTTTTACTTTGCTTTTGCTTCGCGTTTCGCTCCATCATATCATATATTCGTCCGCACATGCGTGTTGGGCACTCTTGATCATGCACTCGGCGATGATGCTGATGCGGCATGGGGAGGGGAGGAGGAAATATATGAAGGTCAGATCAAGGTCAATGCGAAGAGAAATCTGGCGGCAATCCATGCATATCCAACCTTATCTTTCTTGCGAAGCTCGCTTCCTTCCCTTCTCAGACACGCTGCTCACTCCATTTCTTTCAGTAAGACGTACTCGCAAATTGCACAGGGACATATACAAGCCGAGCATCAGCTTGCCTCAGTACAAGAGTTGACGCAACAGGTTGGGTGGATGCGCGAGATGGACCCCTGCATGAGGTGAGGTCCATCAGGGGGGGCGATGTGTGAAGTCAGTCACATGCATCCGAACAAAAGGTTGGCAAGCCTTGGACTTTGCGACGGCTGAGCTGGACGTGATCAGCTTGGATTTGGATGCGTCGTCGCCAAACAAAGAAACGGGAGGGTACCGAAGCACCCTCTCTTTGCCCACACGTTCGTCGCTTCCGTTTGCATACATGTTTGGTACATGTGCACAAACACATGATCGCCCGTTTGCATACATGTTTGGTACATGTGCACAAACACATGATCGCTTGGCGCAGATAGATGCTTGAGATGGCCCAAGACGACTAGAGCTCGTGGGGGGGTCATCTGGTCAAGCTGTGTGCACGGGCGACAGATTTTGACTCCTTCACCACTACTAGTATAACCTATAGTAGTCATTTTTTTGTGCAGCTGACTGAAAGAGACTCCATGAGAGACGTCCCGATGACCAACTAATCAGGTCCTATTTGATCCATGTGGTTAAAGATTAGAACGAAGGGGCTAAAGTTTAGCTTGTTTGTATTCATGGGTTAAAGATTAGTCATTACCTATCATGACCAATTTATCCCTAATTAATACTCATGCACATAACTAAAAGGGGTAAGTTGGACTAATATACATCTTTTGTCTCACGAGACTATTTTTAGCCCTCTTTCACCCCCACCTTGGAGGGGCTAATGGAAAAATGGGTGGGCCAAAGTTTAGCCCCCATTTTTTGCCCTCATGTTTGAATCTATGAGGACTAAAAGGGATAAGCTAAACTTTGGCCCCGTGGATTCCAATAGGGCCATAGTAGTGCGCGTCTTGTCACCACGTCTTTACTTGTTAACTAAATATATACTCATGCGTTGCACGGGGTAACGAATTTGTATCCACATGTACAACGATGCACGTGTCTTATGGTTTAAACGAACATATTAACAAATTTTTATCCATGTCTATGCACATGGCTTATGGTTTCGACTAACATATTAAGTAATATACAAATTTGATTACATAAAGCATATTTTATGATCTTTATTACCTATATCGTGTAGATTTGGTTTATAGAAACCTAATAAAATTGGTTTCGTTTTTAAATTATTATTTTTGTGTTTTATTATTTTACATTTTCAAAAATTAATAAAAATCTAATTAATACTTGTGCATTTGGACCCCAAACTATTTCTAAATTCTCTAGGTTTTCCTTCTTCTATATGGACGTGGTAGACTAATGTGCCACATTGTTACCTGCGGGCATCAAACGAATCACCACGCAATGGACTCGTATGTTACGTGTGACCAGGAGGTTCGTCCGCCCTTCCCATGGCACGTCGTTCCTTCATTCATGCTCTCGCAAGAGGGCGAGCAGGGTGTAGACGCATGGCCACATACGCACGAGGCGAGCATTTGTAGGTGCCCGCCACCGCCGGCATAGGCTGGAGCTAGGGTGCGCACGTGCGGGCGAAGCGGAGCACACGACGAGCACGTCACATAGCGTGGCGAGTGTCGCGGCTGCTGCCAGCACATATTGGCATCGCGTCGCCCGCGTCCATGGTGAGACGCGTGCTCCCGCATACGCCGGGACTACGCACGACAACAGTCGCAGTTTCCCGCCGCTGACGGCGCAGACTGGAGCTAGGACACGCGGTGGGGGCGTGATTTGTTTGCGGGGAGGTGGGGCTCGACACGGACCCACGTGGGCGGGCGGCACGGGAGCGGGCGGCGTTCACGTACCGGACTCGCCATTAAACTGGGGCGGAGCGAATAATACTTGGCCTCAGGATGAAGCGGACTCTCGGACTGGGACCCACGTGGGCGGGGTGATGCGGGAGCCACAGATTAAGCTGGGCGAAGCGAATTATCTTGGCGTCAGACGATGACATTAGGATTTTTTAGGTTGTTTTTTTCTGTATAAGAGCATCTCCAAGAGTACCTAATATTTTTTTTCTAAAAACATAGAGTTTTACGACTCCTAAAAAAGAATTGGAAGGAATAAAGAAGGTCATCTCCAAGAGTTTCTAATAATTCGCACCTAAAATAAAGAAGGCAATTTTACATCAGGAATTCTATACTATTTCTAAATTATCCTGCCCACTTTTATATATTCTTTCTCTCTTGTACATTTGCATTAAGAACCATTTCCTACTCTTTATTCTTTTCATGCCCTTCCACCTTTAGATTGGCCGACAAACACGGGCGGAGGGACACAGACCATTTTTTTTTGTTTTTTGGCCCTGTTTGAAAGTTTTTCACAAATCTGCCCCTGGAGGTATGCTTTCAAAATCTAGACCCTCAACTCGGCGCCGACGTAATTGGCGCCGAACTTACACATCTCGGCGCCAGAGCATTTGGCGCCAAGGTCTTGGGTCGATGTAGGCGTCAACGCAGATGTGGCGGTGACATGGTAGCCACCTCGGCGTCGGGGTCGCTGGCGATGAGCTTGGCACCAAGATCTATGGCATTGAGGTGGTGTTTTAAACCAGCGCCCAACCTTTCTGGCCGAGGCTTCTTCCTTTTCTTTCTCCTCCCTCTCGGGTTTTTGTTCTCCCCACTTCGTGCTACCTCATGAATCGGCATATTAGACCTTGAAAACTTTGATTTGATCCGTAGATCTTTGAGAGCAAGGTATCCTCGCTCCCCTCCTAATTTTTTCGCATCGATTCGGTATATATTAGTCGGATTTTTCAACCTAAGAATCGTCATTACTTAGGGTTTTATGCAATTTTTAATATTTGTATTATACAACCGTAGGATGTCAAGGCGTGGAAAAGCTAGCAAACCAAAGTAACCTCAACGCATGTCGTTATATTATGGGTTCATTATTGTGCATCAAATGGGAAACCCTAGGTTTAGGGTTTAATGTTAATTGATTTCGGTTCGTAGAACAAAATTGGTTAAATTGTAGTTATGGCCGAATGACCAGAAATGCCTTTGACCCATTGCCTCTACCTAGTGGTGTTCTAGTGCCCATGTGCTTTTGCGGCGATCCTTGCAAGGTAGCCAAGTCCTATGAAGAGGACACGTATAGGCAGAGGTATTGGATGTGTTCCAATTTTACATTTGTGCCTACACTTCGTTAGCACCGTATTAACAGGATGGTGAGGAATTGATGTTGTGTAATAATTATTTTATGTCATATGAAATCTTGCATGATTTTTTTGTTTTATAACAATTGCATTTGTTGCAGACCCCTCCACCGCTATGTGATTTTGAGTAGTGGATTGAAACTGAGATCAAGACTGAAGACAAGGAATGGATGCAGAAACTGTTGCGGTGGGAGGCAGAGGACAAGCAGATGATAGAGAAGAGACGCAGAGAGGAGGCTGCAGAAAAAGAGCACAAGGAAGAGGAAGAAAGGAGGCATGTTGCTATGTACAAGGAGGAGAGGGAGAAGAAACTTGAGCATGCGCGCCGAGCGAAAGCAGCGATGGAAGAGAATCCTGATGACCAGAGGAAGGGAAAGTGGCCTCGTTGTACTCAGTAGTCTCCATGACTTGCTAGTTCTATGGTTTATTTATGAACAATGTTGTCAACTCTTGGACTTTTCATTGTGTTGTCATGTAATGCACTTTAAGTATGGGCGTACTTAGGTCATGTACTACGTTATTTAGTTTATCGGCATGTACTTCTAGTATTATTGTGTTGTTTAATGTGTCATAGTATTTGACTTTTCATTATTGTTTTCATTATCTGTGGTCAAAATATTCAGTTTAATGTACTTTAGGCAGAAAATTTTAGCATAATTTCCCCTATTTCGTGATGCAATCCACACACAAATATGACATAAATATTTAACCTCAATACAACATATTCAAACATACAAATATATGCCACATTCATCTTAAACCGCATACATGAGCATATTAATAGTCTACGCAGTCCATAATTATAGTCCATAGTAGTTCATACAATCCATAATAATAGTCCATACAGTCCACAATAGTTGATAATGAAAGTCCACAAAGGCCATAATAGTACATAATAACATCTACCATAAACTCTACCACAAACCCTCACTGCCTTCTAGTCCTACTGTTACCCTTGTGACCAAGAGCGTCGATGCCTGGAGTGAAAGGGTCAGGTGGACGACGTCGCCTAGTGCCTGCAGGCTGTGTAGGCTGAGTCGAGGGAGCGTCCTGTAGCTGAGACGGTCCAAGCTCCACATTCCTCTGGTCCACCTCCTCGTCGTCCTCATCCTCGTCCTCGTACGCAATGCCTATGGACCCTGTAGGTGCTTGGATAGACGAACCTAAGCCTCCTCTGCCTATGGAAGGAACATGCAGGTCTTGTGTCGTGGTTGTCCTGCAACCACAACGAGCAGCCACACGGCGTAGCTAACATGACAGTCTCTATTGTACAAAATCATGTTAACTGAAAGAATTTAATGTATTAATAATATACTTGAAAGAATTTTTAGAATCTTACGTCTAGGAAGCTACGCGTGTCGTTGTCCCTGACTCTCGAACAAAAGCGAGTAATGTCTTCAACCGAGCATTCGAGGGTGTTGTCCTACAACAAAGTTCTTAGTAAGATTGAATTGGTATGCAACTCAACATAGAAAAATAAGGCAATTGACTTACCACTCTATCTAAGATTGGTCTTGCCTCCACCTGCCTTCCTACACGAGTAGTTTGGTCGTGCGTCGTGTCTTCGTCGTTAGAGGACTCAATGTCAGCATAGTCATCTTCTATCCATTGTATCCTTAGCCTGCAACATGTCGCACCTTGGTAGCGCCTATACTCATGGTTCGTGTGTGGCTTGTCATTATCGTCCACATTGGCATCCAACAGCTCCCACTATTCAATGTAGTAGTGGTGGTGCTTCTCCTAGACAAAAATCTTCCTGTTCTTCTAATGATCCAACCTGCACGTCACGTACGCCATTGTTAGTGAAGTTTTTATACAAAGTAATACAAACTTGTGCAGAAAATTTCGACAGAGTTTCCTTTGTTTTTTTATGCAAACCAAACAAAAATATGATACGAATATATGCGTTCCATACACGCACATTCATCTCAATCCATATACATGTGACCATAATAAAAGTGCACATACATCATCATTACTTCATCTTATATAGGAACTAATGCAAATGGATTATAATGGGACAGTGCCTAAAGGCCTCGACACACTGAGGGAAGCACTAAAAAGCACGGAAGAATATCTGCCTCCTATCCGTCCATGCATTTGGTTTTAGGATGTACTCATAATGCATGCCTGGATTCACCGCTTTGATTACATTGAAAAGTACTAGCAGTTGCTCATACCTATCCTCCCAGTCCCCATATATCATCTTCCACGCTTGCTACTTAGCCCTCCAAGATTTATCATAAGTTATCACATATCCTCTATAAAACGCCTCAACGGTCCTGATAATTGTCCTAACCTTCATATTGGGCTCTCCCTGCAATATTCCCATCAACTGCTTGGCAATGAGGGTAGATGTCAAATGTCGATGCTTCAGTGTGAGCACATGGTCAGCACAATTGTGTGGCCCGACAACTTTTGTGATCTTCCACTTTCCGGTGACCTTATGCTTCCTTGCACAAACCCTCCATGGACAGCGTTCCTTGTCGCACACAACTGTGTAATGACACTCCGCATATGAATGCAAGACCTTGTAAGGTCTCTTTCGTATCACTACAAATACCTACAACCACCTCTTCAATGTAGGAAGGTCCTTGAATACCCTACCCTTCTAGCAGCTCATCATCACATCCTTCTGCACACGCCTAATCGGAATGAGCAAGATCGCTGAACTTGTGAACTCTTGGATCACGGTGGCCGAGAAAGATACGCCTCAGCATCTCAACATCACTCTCTATCAGCTCTCCAATAGGACGATCATCATCAGAATCAAGAGCCCATGCCATATCATATGACTCTAAATCATTCATAATTTCAACACTATTGGAGCCACAGAATCCATCTTCATAGTGCCCTTGCAGAGCAACAGAGGGAACATCCACATTGTTAGAAATGTCTCCTACGACATAAGTAGAAATACAAGGAAAGAATGAGAAAAATGGATGTAAGGAAGGGGGTAAGCTCCCAATAACGATGTGGATAAGACACTTACTCGGATAATTCTGTGTCAAAGGGATCTCATGAGGAGGATCTACCACAACATCATGAGTCCGACAAGCATCTCCAGCTACCTCATTGGGGGCAGATTGAGCATCAGGAACTGTAGGTGCAACCTCCACATCCATATTAGGTTCCAGGATGGGAGGGTCAAAGTGTGCCTGTTGACCCATTTCTAGGGAAACCCCATGAGGGATGCGATCAAGTACCACCCGACGCACAACCACATCCAAACTTTGGAACTGGCTCTTCATAGCCGATCTCACATAGTTCTCCCACTGATCCGCACACCCAATTAGGATCATCTTCCTTAGGATGTTGGGAGGGTGAATGCTCTAGTTTGGTTTTGGTGAATTGATGAAACCCTAAGTGCTAACATAGTTTATCAAAGTGATTATGAGATAGGTAGCACTACTCCAAGTGGTGAAGCAAATGAAGATCATGACTTGATGATGGTGATGCCATGGTGATGATCAACTGCTTGGACTTAGAAAAGAAGTAAGAGAAAAACAAAAAGCACAAGGCAAATGTGAAATTAATAGGAGCTTTTCGGTTTAGTGGTCAAGACACTTAGCGAGTGTGATCACATTTAGGATCGATAGCCGTACTATTAAAAGGGGTGAAACTCGTATCGAAATGTGGTTATCAAAGTGCCACTAGATGTTCTAACTCATTGCATATGCATTTAGGATCTAGTGGAGTGCTAACAACCTTGAAAACATTTGTGAAAATATGCTAACACATGTGCACAAGGTGATACACTTGGTGGTTGTCACATTTGAGCAAGGGTAAAGAAGATAGAGTTAAAAAGGAGTTATTTGCGCTGGTCACGGGGTGACTAGACGCATCTGACATGCGTACGGACGCGTCCAATACTATCTCAGGCGGTAGTGTTCCTGACATGACCGGATGCGTCCGATATCAATACCGGATGCATCTAGTATTCTGGCTAGGTGTGGGCAGAGTTGCCGAGGTGACCGGACTCTGGCTTAGTGGAGTGTTCGGACGCTGATGAGTTACTATTTAGCATCAGGTCAAAGTGATATAGCCTGAAGCAGGATTACAGAGAGCGGCCAAATGCGTTCGGTCGCCACACCAGATGCGTCCGGTGTGAACCACCAAGTCTTAGGTTTTTAGGGCAATAATTGATCAGAGCGGCTCTGGGAGCTCTCTAGACTCGACCGGACATTGCGTCTACTGCGTTCGGTTGTTTTTCTAACAGCGCGTCTAATCACGTAGTATTACTGTGCGCAGACATAGTCGTTGGGCATGAATGGCTAAATAATTTGAAAGGGACACATGCTGGTCAGGCTACGACTAGACGCAGTGACCAGACACATCCGGTCACCACACCGGACGCGTCCGGTCGTCCCGTAGTCAGCCAAATAATTAAGCCAACAGCTCTATTATTTGGGGGTGTCTATAAATATTGTTTGGGCAGCTCAAGCTCACTCACTTGGCCATTTACATTGACATAGCAACCTTGTGAGCTTAGCCAAAGTCCACCCACTCATCTCCATCATTGATTCATCATCTTTGTGAGATTGGGAGAGAATCCAAGTGCATTGCTTGAGTGATTGCATCTAGAGGCACTTGGTGTTCGTGTTTCGCTGTGGGATTTGTTTGTTACTCTTGGAGGTTGCTGCCACCTAGATAGCTTGGAGCAGCGAGGATCATTGAGCAGAGGTTGGTGATTGTCTTTGGCTCCGATCGTGGTGATTGTAAGGGTTTCTTGACCTTTCTCCGGCGGAGAGCCAAAAGATACTCTAGTAAATTGCTCGTGGCTTGTGTGATCATCATCTTGTGTTGGTTGTGCGGCACCCTATTAAGTGTTTGGCGTGTGATGCCAATTAGCGTGTGAACCTCCAAGTGAGTAAATCACCACAACGAGGACTAGCTTGCCGGCAAACAAGTGAACCTCGCTAAAAATCATTGTCATTATTTGATTTCGAGGTGATTGGTCTTCATTGGTATTCATTCTTATGATTGATTGGTTCATTCCTCGACTCGGTGGTATAACCATCTTGCTCTCTCTCTCTTTACATTACCGCAAACTAGTTGTCAAGCTCTTTAGTGTAGCTAGTCATGAGAGCTTATTAGTTTGGTTAGTGTGGCTCTTTAGTTAGCCTTTGAGAGCACACTAACTTAGTGTAGTGACATAGCCATTGTGTGGATAGAGACTATATAAACTAGAATTGTGGTAGGTGGCTTGCATTTTTAGTAGGCTAGCACAACACTCGCTTTACCTCATATTTGTCTAACCGGTTTGCTAAGTGTTGTTGTAGAAATTTTTAATAGGCTATTCACCCCTCTAGCCATTAGGACCTTTCAAGTGGTATCGGAGCCATGGTCATCGTGATTTGGGGCTTAACAGCCTTCGGTGTCAAAATGGCTCAAATCAACAACACCAAGAAGCCACCCCAATTTGATGGCTCCAACTATCCCTATTGGAAGACTAAGATGATAATATATATCAAGTCAATCAATAGGAAGGCTTGGAAGGTGGTGGAGACCAAGATTGAGATTAATGATGAAGAGGCTCCCACCGTCGTCGAAGAGATGCTACTCCAAAACAATGACATTGTTCTTAGTGCCATTCATGATGCTTTGGATGAGAGAATATTTGAGCAAATAAAGAATATTGAGAGAGCTCATGAGGCATGGAAGAAGTTGGAGGAATCGTTTGAGGGCACTCAAGCCATGAAGGGTGCAAAGGCATACATTCTCAAGGAGAAGTTTGCAAGCTTCAAGATGAAGGAGAATGAGAGTGTGCCGGAGATGTTCCATAGGCTTCATGTGCTTGTCAATGATCTCAAAGCACTTGGAGAAGAGGTAAAGGATAAGGACTTCTCCCATAAGTTCTTGAGATGCTTACCCTCAAGATTTGGCACATTGGTCACTATTCTAGTAAGGAGTGGTTTGGACACCATGGCACCAAACCAAGTATTGGGAGATATAATGACCGAGGATATATATAGAGATGATGATGAGAAGGAAGAAAAGAAGGAGAAGAAAGATGAGAAGAAGGATGACAAGAACAAGAGTGTGTCATTCAAGGCCACATCATTTAAGGGCAAGGCAAAGCAAGATACATCAAGTGAAGATGATGGTTCATGGGATGATGATGATGAGAAGATGGCTCTCTTTGTCAAGAGATTTGGCAAGTTCATGGTGAAGAAGGGCTACCATGCTAGAAGGAAGAAATCTTCATCCAAGAACAAGGAAGAGTCAAGAAGGTGCTTCAATTATGGAAGCAAGGATCATCTTGTTACTCAATGCCCAAACAATAGCGACAATAGTGATAACAAAAAGAAGAACAAGAAGGAAAAGAAAGAGAAGAAGGACAAAATGACCTTCAAGAAGAAGAAGAAGGGTGGTTCATATGTGGTCACTTGGGATAGTAATACTTCCTCGAGTGATGATGATGATAGTGATGATGACAAGACCACCAAGAAGAAAGCACTTGCAAGCATTGCTATCAATGAGAAGCCTTCTCTCTTCGACACTCCATCATGCTTCATGACTAAGGACACTAAGGTACAAACTTGTGATGATAGAAGTGATGAGGAACATGATAATGAAAATGAAAGTGATAGTGATGATGATGAACCAACTAAGGATGAACTACTTGACATGCTAGATGATGCTAAAGAACACTTTGACATTAAGAGAAGGGAATGCAAAAGCTTGCATAAGAAACTAAAAGCCCTTCAACAAGCCTTTGATGAGCTCAATGCATCTCATGAGAGGCTAGAAGAAGCCCATCAGAAGCTTGGCAAGGCTCACAAGAAGCTTGAAAAAGCTCATTCCTCTTTGCTTGATGAGCAAAATAAGAAGAAGCCTGTTGACATATGTAATATAGGCTTAACTTGTGACTTAATTGATGAATCATTCTATAAGCCTATCATTGTTGCTTCCACTAACCCTTGTAGCACTTCCACTTCTACCTTATCTAGTAGTGATGATTTCACATATGATGCCTCACTAATGGTTGAGAATGAGACCCTCGAGAAGGAGGTCAATGAGCTCACTCATACCTTGGCTATGGCCTATGGTGGTGAGGACCACTTGCTTATGTGCTTAGGTAGTCAAAGAGCTTCTCTATACAAAGAGGGATTGGGCTATACCCCCAAGAAAGGCAAGGCATCCTTTGCTCCTCACAAGACTAGCTTTGTGAAGAACAATGGTTGGGTTTGCACTAGTTGCAAGCAAGTTGGTCATGTAGAGCAAAAGTGTGTGAACAAGAAGTCACAAGCTAATGTATCCTCCATTAAGCTTGATTCTTTCTATGTGCTTACCAAGGGTGCAAATTGTGTAAAGGCTAAGTTTATTGGTACACCATGGATGGGCTCAAATAAGAAAGTCATTTGGGTGCCAAAGAGTTTGGTCACTAACCTTCAAGGACCCTAGCAAGTTTGGGTACCTAAAAATAATTGATCTTCTTTTGTAGGTCAATTACAAAGCCGGAGGAAGGCATTGGGTTCTTGATAGTGGGTGCACTCAACACATGACCGATGATGCAAGAATGTTCAACTCAATCAATACCAAAGGCAATGATGGTTATGATAGTATCACATTTGGTGACAATGACAAAGGCAAGGTCAAAGGGCTTGGTAAGATTGCAATATCTAATGACATGAGCATATCCAATGTGTTGCTAGTAGAGAGCTTGAACTTCAATTTACTATCCATGGCTCAATTGTGTGATCTTGGATTTAAATGTATATTTGGGGTAGATGGTGTAGAGATAATAAGTGTAGATGGCTCTAACTTGATCTTCAAGGGCTTTAGATATGTGAATATATACTTGGTTGATTTCAATGCTAGTGAAGCTCAATTATCTACATGTTTGTTCACTAAGTCTAGCATGGGTTGGTTATGGCATAGAAGGCTTGGTTATGTTAGAATGAAACAATTGAATAGAATGGTCAAGCATGACTTGGTTAAAGACTTGAAAGATGTAGTGTTTGAGAAAGATAAGCTTTGTAGCTCTTGTCAAGCTAGAAAACAAGTTAGAAACACCCATCCTAAGAAAAGCATGATGAGCACTAGTAAATCATTTGAGTTATTGCACATGGACTTGTTTGGGCCAACTCAATACACTAGCACTGGTGGTAATAAATATGGTTTTATGACAGTGGATGATTACACTAGATACACATGAGTATTCTTTCTAGTGGACAAGAGTGATGTATTTGCAATATTTAAATCATTTATCAAGGGCATTCACAATGAGTTTGAAACAACCATCAAGAGAGTTAGAAGTGACAATGGTAGTGAGTTCAAGAACACTAGAATTGATGAGCTATGTGATGAATTTGGAATTAGACATCAATTCTCGGCCAAGTACACTTCATAATCAAATGGCCTTGTTGAGAGGAAAAATAGAACACTTATTGATATGGCAAGGTCTATGCTTAGTGAGTATAATGTGAGTCAATCTTTTTAGGCCGAAGCTATTAACACGGCTTGCTATTGTAGCAACCGCCTCTATTGTCACCCATTAAAAGAGAAGACACTATATGAGCTCTTGAATTGTAGAAAGCCCAACATTGCATATTTTCGTATCTTTGGTTGCAAATGCTATATCTTGAAGAAAGACACTAGATTAGGCAAGTTTGACAAGAAATATGATGAAGGATTCCTACTTGGTTATTCCACTACAAGCAAAGCATATAGAGTTTGGAATTTGGATAGTGGCACTCTTGAGGAAGTTCATGATGTTGAATTTGATGAAACCAAGGGTTCACAAGAAGATAATGAGAACTTGGAATATGTTAGAGGCATTCAATTTTTAAATGCCATGAAGAACATGAATGTTGGTGAATTGAGGCCTAGGCAAATGAATGATGATGAAGATGATCAAGTGCAAGTGCTCTCTAACTCAAATGTGCAAGATGATACAAATCAAGCTAGTATAAGTGGCTCTCATGATTATGAACAAGATCAAGTGGCTAGTGCATCATCTCAATCCAATGATCAAGCAAGTGCAAGCAATCAAGTTCCAATACACCAACCAACTAATATTGCAAGGGATCATCCATTGGATACTATCATTGGTGATATTTCAAGAGGTGTGCAAACTAGATCAAGATTAGCTTTATTTTATGAGCATTTCTCATTTGTGTCATCTATTGAACTAAAGAAGATAGATAAAGCATTGAAGGATGTTGATTAGGTGAATGTTATGCATGAAGAATTAAATAACTTCATAAGAAATTAAGTATGGGAATTGGTAGAGAGACTAAAGGGACACAATATGATTGGAACCAAATGGGTCTTTAGAAACAAGCAAGATCAAGATGGGATGGTAGTAAGGAACAAAGCAAGATTGGTAGCACAAGGATATACACAAGTTAAAGGTCTTGACTTTGGAGAAACATATGCCCCGGTTGCTAGATTGGAAGCAATTAAAATCTTATTAGCCTATACTTGTGCCCACAACATCAAGCTCTATCAGATGGATGTCAAGAGTGCATTTCTTAATGGTTACATCAATGAAGAAATATATGTTGAGCAACCTCCTGGTTTTAAAGATGCCAAGAAGCCCGACCATGTGTACAAGTTGAAGAAGGCATTGTATGGCTTAAATCAAGCACCTAGAGCATGGTATGAGAGATTGAGGCAAGGTTCATGATGGGCAAGGTTGACACCACTCTTTTCACCAAAAAGATTGGCAAAGACTTATTTGTGTTGCAAATCTATGTTTATGACATCATATTTGGATCAACCAATCAAGATTTTTGTGAAGAGTTTGGAAAAATGATAGCTAATGAGTTTGAAATGTCCATGATTAAAGAATTAAGTTATTTCCTTGGTCTTCAAATCAAGCAATTGAAGAATGGTATATTTGTGAGTCAAGGCAAGTATATCAAAGACATGCTCAAGAAGTTTGGCATGAGTGATAGCAAAGCTATTAGTACACTAATGGGAACAAATGACAACTTAGATAGTGATGTAAGTGGCAATGTGGTGGATCAAAAATTGTATCGGTCTATGATTGGAAGCCTACTCTATGTGACTGCATCAAGGCCAGATGTCATGTTTAGTGTATGCATGTGTGCAAGAGTTCAAGCCGCACCACGAGAAAGTCATTTGAAGGCTACAAAAAGAATATTGAGATACTTAAAGCATATAGAAAATGTTGGTTTGTGGTATCCCAAAGGAGCAAAGTTTGAGCTAGTTGGTTACTCCAACTCAGATTATGCAGGATGCAAGGTTGAAAGGAAGAGCACCTCGGGCACATGTCAATTGTTGGGAAGATCACTTGTCTTATGGTCATCAAAGAAGCAAAATAGTATTGTATTATCAACCGCCGAAGCCGAATACATATCCACCGATAGTTGTTGTGTACAAATACTTTGGATGAAGGCCACTTCGAGTGACTTTGGAATCAAGTTCAAGAGAGTGCCATTGCTATGAGACAATGAGAGTGCAATAAAGTTAACCAACAATCCAGTTAAACATGTAAGAACAAAACACATTGATGTCCGCCACCATTTCATAAGAGACCACCAACAAAAAGGAGACATTTGCATTGAGAGTGTAGGCACCGAAGATCAACTTGCCAATATATTCACCAAGCCATTAGATGAGAAAAGGTTTTGCAAGCTAAGAAATGAGTTGAACATATTTGATTTCTCAAATATGTGTTGATGCACCTCCCCCCTTATATGGCATGCCTCTCCTTCGAGCAATCCAAGGTAAAAGTTGATTGGCATGGCATACATCCTTGCTAAGGACATGTTTAGTGCATCTAGTCATTTTTCACATTTAATAGGCTCATTGATGAAAATCAAATGATTTTGAAGTTTGTGTGGTACCACTATTGCTTCTATGCTTAATTTGGTCTAGTGGTAGCATAGGACACGTTTATGGGCTTGTAAACCTAGTGTTTGATCTAGAAAATGAGCTCTAAGTGTTTAACTCAACATGGTACAAGATAACCCTTATTTGGAGGTGTGAAGAAGCTTGTCCTTGGATCAAACCGTATTAAATATCTTTGGAAAATAATATAGATTGGACCAAATTTGGGAAAATGATCCTCATCCCATTTATTGATATTGATAATTCTAACCTATCTATAATTTAAGCCTTTGAGGTCATTGATGACAAAGGGGGAGAAAAACAAAGATATAAGTGATAGGGGGAGAAATAAAGATATAAGTGATAGGGGGAGAAATAGTGAAAATGGACATATAAGGAGAGATATGACAAAGAAAGGGATCAATTAAAATTTTGAGCACACAAATAGGGGGAGCAAGCTCATGAACTTGTATGGTGCATTTGAATGTGCATTTCATATGTTTGCCTGCATGGCACAAGTTTTAAATTTCAATATCCATGCGTATGTGGTGTATGCTAGTTGTAGGTTTGAATGATGAAATGAAAAACTAGCATGCATAGGTTAAGTAACTAGACTCATGCTCACATTATGAAAACTAGATCCTTACTTCTAATGTTGATCTCATGGGGCATTCTAATTTTTGTGTATGTCTAGTTACTAATGGTGCTAAGGATGGTATATTAGTGCACTCTGATTGGTATCACGCTTCAAAGGTCCATCTTTTATTCCTTAGTAGCATTTGGTAGACATTGTCTCCTATATTTTTTATCTAAGCATATGTGCAAGCTACAATCCAATCTCTTAGCACATATGTAGGGGGAGCAATTGCTACCATATGGGATTCATGAAACTTGTCCATATTCTTTTACACATGGCAAATATGCTTGGGCAAGCAACATGGATTCAATTTAATTTAAATTCATATCTTTGTGTAAGGGTTGTCATCAATTACCAAAAAGGGGGAGACTGAAAGCTCTAGTTTGGTTTTGGTAAATTGATGAAACCCTAAGTGCTAACCTAGTTTATTAAAGTGATTATGAGATAGGTAGCGCTACTCCAAGTGGTGAAGCAAATGAAGATCATGACTTGATGATGGTGATGCCATGGTGATGATCAACTGCTTGGACTTGGAAAAGAAGTAAGAGAAAAACAAAAAGCACAAGGCAAAGGTGAAATTGATAGGAGCTTTTTGATTTAGTGATCGAGACACTTAGCGAGTGTGATCACATTTAGGATCGATAGCCGTACTATTAAAAGGGGTGAAACTCGTATCGAAATATGGTTATCAAAGTGTCACTAGATGTTCTAACTCATTGCATATGCATTTAGGATATAGTGGAGTGCTAACACCCTTGAAAACATTTGTGAAAATATGCTAACACATGTGCACAAGGTGATACACTTGGTGGTTGGCATATTTGAGCAAGGGTAAAAAAGATAGAGTTGAAAAGGAGTTGTTTGCACTGGTCACGGGGTGACCAGAGTTGCCGAGGTGACTGGACTCTGGCTCAGTGGAGTGACTAGACACTGACGAGCTACTATTCAGCGTTAGGTCAAAGTGATATAGCCTGAAGCAGGATTGCAGAGAGCGACCGAACGCGTTCGGTCACCACACCGGACGCGTCCGGTCTGAACCAGCAAGTCTCGGGTTTTCAGCACAATAATTGATCGGACGCCGGGAGCGTCTGGTACGGTGTGATCGGACACGTCCAGTCGGCCTAGAGCGGCTCTAGGATCTCTCTAGACTCGACCGAACGCTGTGTCTCTCGCGTCCGGTCATTTTTCTAGCAGCGCGTCCGATCACATAGTATTACTGTGCGCAGAGATAGCCGTTGGGCGCGAATGGCTAAACAATTTGAAAGGGACACGTGGCAGTCAGGATATGACCGGATGTAGTGACCGAACGCGTTCAGTGCACATGACCTACGTGTCTGGTCATCCCACAGTCAGCCAAATAATTGAGCCAATGGCTCTATTGTTTGGGGTGTCTATAAATATCGTTTGGCTGCCTCAAGCTCACTCGCTTGGCCACCTCAATCTCACTCGCTTGGCCATTTGGATTGACATAGCGACCTTGTGAGCTTAGCCAAAGTTATCCCACTCATCTCCATCATTGATTCATCATCTTTGGGAGATTGGGAGAGAATCCAAGTACATTGCTTGAGTGATTGCATCTAGAGGCACTTGGTGTTCATGTTTCGCTGTAGGATTCGCTTGTTACTCTTGGTGGTTGCTGCCACCTAGACAGCTTGGAGCAGCGAGGATCATCGAGCGGAGGTTGATGATTGTCTTTGGCTCCGATCATGGTGATTGTAAGGGTTTCTTGACCTTTCTCTGGCAGCGAGCCAAAAGGTACTCTAGTAAATTGCTCATGGCTTGTGTGATCCTCATCTTGTATTGGTTGTGCGGCACCCTATTGAGGGTTTGGCATGTGATGCCAATTAGCGCGTGAACCTCTAAGTGAGTAAATCGCCACAATGAGGACTAGCTTGCCGGCAAGCAAATGAACCTCGGTAAAAATTATTGTGTCATCATTTGATTCCAAGGTGATTGATCTTTATTGGTATTCATTCTTGTGATTGATTGGTTCATTCCTCGACTCGGCGGTATAACCATCTTGCTCTCTCTCTCTCTCTCTTTACATTACCGCAAACTAGTTGTCAAGCTCTTTAGTGTAGCTAGTCTGCGTCATGTCTGCGTCGATGCCTACATCAGCCCAAGACCTAGGCGCCCAACCTTCTGGCGCCGAGACATGTAAGCTCGGCGCCAATTACGATGGCGTCATGATGGGGGTCCAGATTTTGAAAACATACCTCCAGGAGTATATTTGTGAAAATCTTTCAAAAAAGGCCAAAAACAAAAAATCTAGGGACACAGACGACGTTTTTTCTCGTATATGTAGTATTGGAAATGGAGACGGTGATTTTTTTTATGTTTTTTTGCCGTATATATTTCGGAAACGTACACAGGGGATGCAGATGATATTGTTTGGTATTTTTTTAGGTGGTAGTAGATTTAATTAAACTACTGCAAGCGCAATTGCGTACGTACACTAGGTCAGAGGTCATGGAGTCTCGTAACTCGGTATATATGGTACTAGTGCAAGGTGCGCCCCATCGCGCGCACAGGAAAGATTTCGAATATGGAGAATATACATACTGCAATATAAGAAATAATGTTGGCACATATACATCAAGGATGTGCGTAGGTTTATATTACATCCAGTGCTGAGTGATAAGAACCCACAACGAAGGTATTCAATCTAGATTTAGAACTGTGTTTGATAGTAAATATGCGCAAAGAAGGTGCATCTACATAGTTTGACACAGCAACAGCTGAACCCCCTCTTCAACCCCAACAAAGAGAGCAAAGTTTTCTTTCTTATTCACTATCATCAATAGCACTGTTTAGTTGATCTTGACCAGCATCCCCCTGAGCACCATTGATATGACCCTTCATGTGTAGATCCCCATAGACTTTGACAGAAACTGCAGCAGGACAACACAAGGCAATGATTTTTTGTATGACATGGATGTACACAATATTGAATTACCATAAAAGAACAGTTGGTAGACAAGAAACAACTGGCTGGGAACTGGAAATAATGAGGAAGCAAAGTCTAGCATCTTTAAAGAAAAATAGAGAGCAAAAGGAAACTGAAAAAATACTGGGCTCAAAATAAGAAAAACTATGTAGAAGATGAAGAAAAAGTAGCAGTGTGACCAACCATTTTCTTGAGAGCTGATCCTTCACAAGGGCTTGGCATGTTATTAATGATGTCATTCAGGCTTATGGTAAAAGCCCAGCAACCTGATGATCTCAAGAATGGAGGATTCTCAACAAGGCCATGCGAAGCTGAGCGGAATTCTATGAATTAAGAAATTGTGAAGAACTATGATATCAATTGGAACTAAATGCAACAAAGACAGACTTACTGCTATGGAAGCAGCACTCACCCGTTGCCTGCAGGATGTAACCACCTTGCCTGCGTGCCCTAACCTGTAGGCTGCACCACCGCAACCAGATAAAAACCCGGGATGCTCTGCAGTTTGAACCACATTATTGGTGACAATCAAAATGATTACAGACAACTAAAATGTGGATGTACATAGGATCTTTTTTTAGGGAGAATGCACATAGGTTCTAGCTAGAACGACCGGCCAACAAAAAGTAAAAATATATTGTACTAAACATGCTTGTCAGGGATATGGAAATAAAACCAACAATAAGGACCAAATCACTTTTTTTGTCTTGGAGGCATCTATATAGCATGCAGCTAATGGTCTGTGAACCAAAAACAGTAATTTAATTAAAGGGAAGGTCAATGTGACATGTTACCATAGGTAAAAACAAAATGAACATGAATAAAACCCAGACCCCATTATGGCACAATGTTAGAAAACATTTTTCCCCCAAACTGAAACATGATCAACGGTACATAATTGGAAGCCCTTTTTTATTACCATAAGTTTTATATGAACATGTGTGTGAAATCTAAGTAGAAGCAGAGCTAATATACTCATGCAATAGCTTTAGGGAAGTACGAAGCATAGTGTAGACCATCAGGTTCTAATTTGTTTCTGAAGAAAGCAACCAGCTGTGAAGGGAACACTCTAATATGGTACTGGCAATGAATACCTAACAAGCAACAGGTGGACAGTTTGGCAATGAATACTTATAGCTGAAGCGGACACTAACATCTAAGGAAGCCATTTTTTCCCAATCTTGAAAACAAAAAATATAGACTAACACATATAGAAATGACATAGATTCATTAGAAATGTTATAATGGGTGACCTCAGAGTCTAATTTAGACGGATACACTAAGAACGCAAATCCAGTGCAAGGCTGTCCATCTACAATCAAATTCTCTAGATCATTACATTCCAATAATGGTTTTTAGAATTCCTAAATGTTCATTTCATCGTATCTTACTTTCACTCTTGAACATGGACAGCCTATCTTGCAGGGTCACATACATAATCAGGTACATACGTCAGGCCCGTTATAGCATCCAATTTTTTCTCTTCATCTGTACAGACTTTCCAATGGCACTGAACTCTTACACAGTTTTGATCATATTCTGGTCAGGCCAGTTATAGCATCAAAATTTTTCTCTTCATCTGTACAGACTTTCCAATGGTATTGAACTCTTACACAGTATTGATCATATCCTAAGTAGGCATCTCTCCCTAGCACATGACCAAGAAGTGAAAACATCATATAGTGTTTGTCCTAGTTACCTCCCCTAATAATTTCCTTTAGCATAGCAGTACTAAAGATAATTTAAAATTTTCACAGTGAAGCACACTGTGTTTCACTATCATTAATAGGTTTTAAAAAATGCTTCATGGGTTGGCAGCAAATTCTACCTGATGCAGCCTGTCCAACTGTAATAATTCGTCATTGATGAGAAATAGCATCATTTGCTCACATGTTCCTCCTGCGTATCCCTGATGAGCAACCTCACATAAGAAAACCGGAAATAAAGGTCTTACATAGAATGGAATTATAGCCAATAGGAAGAGACATACAAGGGATACTTGAAGGATTTTTAAGCATTAGTATCGTATAGTATGGCTTTGAAACAGAGGACTATTTTGCTGAAGTTGCTGCCAAACTGAAAAGAGCAGAGGAAAAAGCACCAATTACCTAGCAAACATAAGGTTTCAGATAATAGTCATAATCTGGCTGTAGATATACAGGGTGACCTTTTTATCATAGATACTTGCAGGAAGCTAAGAAAGCACACCTACATTCATGGCACAAAATTCTAGAAACAAGCGATAAGCAGAATAGATATTTAACACTTAGCTGTTCTCCTCACATGTCAAGCTCCATAGTAGTGTGTACAATATGAATATCCCCAAATAAGTGCAATAGATATTTAATATTCAGCAATAAGTAGACATACTCTAAGATTCTCCTTACAGG
The DNA here is from genome assembly GCF_019320115.1 of Miscanthus floridulus. NCBI lineage: Eukaryota > Viridiplantae > Streptophyta > Magnoliopsida > Poales > Poaceae > Miscanthus > Miscanthus floridulus. Next base: position 97,356,164 of record NC_089582.1, on the reverse strand, counting down.
TCATCCAGTGGTTAGAAATGAATGCATTGTACGAAAAATCACCAACAGTCATATAACCTTTTCAGATAATTATTCCACAAAAATATGATGAGAGATCTATGTTTGGATTAGAAAATAGTATACTACTGTAGATTGGCAATGTAATAACCAACCTAAAATCTTTATTTTTGCCGTCCACGTAGTTTGCCCAACATGCATGGTTTTATTGTCATAGGGAAATACCTGACCTTACAGATTATGGTGGTAAGCTAACAACATATTCCTCCTTGATGTGGCTGTTTTTCTATTGTTGCAAACAGCAAATGACCTATTAGGGAAGTAACCAAAAGTTGAAGCCATAAATCAGCAAACTAAAATGATGTGAGAAAATTATGCTGCACCTTTCTCGCAATTGTGTCATAAGCTAGTAACGAAGCAAGCAAAGAATCTGGTGCTGATAGGAGCATTTCGTCAGATGAGTTTCTTATGGATTCCTGCACAAAAGGAATAATCATAAAACAACTGAGTACTACTGACACACATACATAAAAAAGGGCAGTAAATTTGAAACATAAATCACTTGCAACATTTTGCTGAGCTAGATAGTGTAAGCCAGAAGCAAGCATGATGGAGTTGGAGATAAAACAAATAGGCATTGAATCAACCGATATAGGTTCTTCGGACAAAAAAGTTCAAAAATTACATACAACTTTTGTCCCGGAGGTCAGACATGATTGTACATAACTCTTTTTTTGAGGTAAAAATCAAATGTTCTTTGTTAGCATGCCCAGAAGAAAAAACTATTGCTTGTTACTGAGATCTGCTTCAGACTAACAAACATGGAAATTATTTCCTTTCAACTCAACATGTAAGTGCATTTGTCAAAGGTAAGTCGTACGCATCACTCAAATTCCACAACTCTCTCGACATGCAGTACCAATGCTTGAATCAAAATAATGGTTGTGCCATTGTAGTAGTAAATTATATATAAAGGTCAAGAACGTCCACATTTTTTATCAACCAACGGAACCCTTTTTTCCAAAAATCTAGACAATACACTATTGCTGTCAATAACGGCCGCAGTTTCAAGGAGGCAACCATGTCTATGATTTATGTGGAAGAATTAGTTGCTTAGCGGGTATTTCTTCATTTCAAAGTATCAATCATCACAGGATATAGAGAAAGGATAGAATTTTGACCAGTATTTCATTAGAGCAAACTAAACCTGCAGATCTCGTGAAAAGCAGTAGACATGGGCACAAAAAGCATTAAACATCTCCATTCCAATAAACAAATAACAACTAATAAGTAAAAGGCTCAATATGTGAAACATAGGCGGCACCTTAGATTATTCAGTTATGTTAAACTACCATGTAAAATAGTTGTACCGGACATTTGAACCTGCATAAGCACAGAATAAACATTCACACGTATTGCTTCCTGTAGGCAGCAGAAAAATTTTAACACAGGTAAATAGGATGTGACTAAAAATAACTCAATTCATTTAGCAAGTCAATATGCCATATTTGGTTTATTCAGATAGGCAAGTCTGGCAGGGGACAATGATGCTTACAAACACACACGAAGGATAGGAATTGCACACAAGCATTTTGTCACTCCTGGAGACTGAGAGAGGGAACCAGGCCAAGTCCAGCCCACGTCGGTGTCTGTGGGGGAGGGGCGTCGGCGGCGGCAGCGACCACCGACGCGACACTTCACAAGGAGGCGGTTGCTACGGACCCATTGGTGCCGCCACCCTGCCCGGCCTCAGCGCTAGGGTTTCGTGGAGCACAGCAGTAGGCGCGGGATGGCGATAGAAGGCAGCGACGCCGACGGCCACTGGCGTGGCCTGCTCGCACGGAGGAGTTGCCGGCGGCGGCCACCCGTCAGGGCATGGACACGGTGGCGCGCCGCAGCCCACACGCGCTGTCGCGTCCCGTCAGCCCCTCGCGCGGTGAGGAGGCAGCGAGGTTCCAGCCGGCAGGACGCGACGCGGGGAGGAGGAGGAGGAAGAGGAGGTAGGGTTTCGTGTACCGCACGCGGAACGTCTAGAGGAGGCAGCGCTGGGTAAGCCGCGACGGCGGCCACCGGCGGGGCCCAGCCACGTGGATTCGTGGCCGGGGACGACCACCGACGGGGGCACGCGCGGCGCTGCGCCGTGTGCTGAGGGCGCCGCCGCTCCGCCTGCATCCTTTTTTTGCGTCGGGAGAGGGAGGGAGAGAGAGGGAAGAGGAGAGAGAGAGGAGGGGGAGAGGAGAAGTGTGTGGAAGCTGAAGAGCTGAAGAGGAAGCTGGCTGATATATTTGGCTGACCGGATTCGGAGCAGAAGGCAGGGAAGCTAGAAAGAAGCTGAGGAGAAGTCGAGAAAGGTAAAGAGAATCAAGAGGAGCCGCTTTCGGTAAAAATCCGATTGAAGCGATCTGTACCATCCAATGTGGGGTCAAATGGCGGGAAGAAATTCAGGTGACGTGGACGAGGTTTCTGGTTGAGGAGCTAACGCTATTTATAGGAGGAGTAAAAAAAAATCCTGCTTCCTGCCTAGGTTGTGCACAGTCAGCTGGAACGGCACGCACGGATGCACCCGCGACCAACTTCTTTTGTGTTGGTTGGAGTGTAGTGTTAGCAATCTCGGAGCGAGAGGACGCGGCATGCTCATATATCAGCTCATGCGTCGTCGTCGTCGTCGTCGTCGTCGACGTGTGCGATCCAGAAACCGGAGCACAAAAACTAACCGCACGTCGCCTTCCATCATCATCGTTTGACATCTCGCGGGAGTCCACGGTTTCGGTGCATGGTTCTGTCGTCGTCGCAAACGACGCAGAGGTCTCGCGATGGGACGGCCGGAGGAACCTAGCGATCGAGAAGCGACAAGCCGACAAGCATGGGGATGGGGTCCGGCTGACCGACGATGTCACGATGGATAGGATAGGCGTTGGCCGCAGTGCGGTGGACCGAACCAGTTGGCTCGAAACTGCGTGTGCAGCTCTGCCGCGTCGGCCGAGGAGGGGATCGGCTCACCTAGCTGCTCGCAGGCCCGCGCGTTCGATCTGACCGAACGTAGCGTTCTTCGATCATTTGGAAAGTTCGGTAATCTAGAGACGGAGACCGATAGGTTAGTTTTAAGATTCAGGACGGAGCAAATTCGATCTCGATTAGTCGGTTGGATCTCGGTCGTGATTGAACTAGTCGGACTAGACAAAAAAAAAAGCTATTAAATAGTATAATTTATAGCAAAATTAACAACAATATTTTTATTAGGAAGGAAAAAATAACAATACAACGTATAGACTAAACAAAGTGATAAGAGTGATGGTTGATATAAACCCACTAGAGTAAATATTATATATCACTAATAATAGTCTAAAGTATACATTATTTCAACAAAATCCAAATACTTGTCATTTCGGTTAGTTTGGTTACTCGAGGCATATAACCGAACTAACCGTAAAAAGTTCGGGTGGTTTGGACTCAGACTGAACTATTGACCGAAAACCTCGGTCTTGGTCACTTTGGTTGTCTCGGTTAGTTCGGCTCGGTCATTGGTCCATTATATCCATGGCTAGCTGCTCATGTGTTGTCTTTCTCCTACGAGTCCATGCTTGGAATCCCTTCATTCTCGGAGCGTTTCGATTGCCTAGAGGGTGGCTCTTTCCTCGGTCCATGTTATAGCACAGGGCACAGATTCATTTGCTGACTCTCTGACTCGTTGATTTTACTCAAGCCTGTATGGATGTAACTTGATCGCGTCTCAACTCGGAGTTCCTCTCATGTGCTGTGTTTTCCTTACACAAGTCGGCGGTGGTTATCTCGGACACAGCCTGCTCACCAGCTCGGGGGACCGTTTGGCCTGTAAGAAAAACGGGACAACTGGCGCCCGAACATTCGGCCCGAGGGCAGCGTTCGGAAGTACGCGCTGCAGTGTTTTCCATGCTCGCATCAGCAATCCACGTCCGCGCTCGCACAAAAAAACAGCACACCCTCACCTGCGCTTGGGTTTCACGTGCCCATGCGGGGGCCATGCCATCAGACGCCGCCCGTGCCGCCAGACCGCACGTGGGACCGCTCGCGCCCCTTTCACTTCTCACGCGCATTGCAACATGTGCAACACCTAATTTATTTTTGAAATATCTAGATGCAACATACATTTGAAGACAAATGAAACACTTGAAACATACTTATTAAATACTTGCAAAAACACATGAAAAACACTTAAAAATCATTGCAAACATACGCAACATGTAGATAAAACACTTGCAGCATAAGTGTCAGCAACATCCAGATAAACACACTTACAATAATACGTCTAAAAACACAGATGAAACATTGGGAACAGACATTTGCAACATACGTGTACAACCATTGCAACATATGCAACATTCTGATCTACTTTTGTAACATTCATCTGAAACAATTGCAACATACCTCTGAAACATCTGAAACACTTGAAACATACGCTTGCAACATGCACTTTCAGCACATCGTAACATCTCCTTGCTGCTTGCGAAATGGATGCTCGCCGGCGTGTGGAGTTCACCGGAGGCAGCCACGCAGTCACCACCCTTGACCAGATGGACTCCGCCTACTACGAGACCGCTGAGGTCCCTTTCATGGCCGCTGGTATCGTGGGATCGACACGCAGCTCCTGCAACCCCTATAGTCGGCACCGCAGTCCCCACCACCATTGGATCTCTCGCACGCGTAGTGGATCTGGTGGAAGGAGCAGTGAGGCAGAGTGGGACGGAGGCGCATGGCATGCGATACAGGTGAGCGGCCACCCCGCCAGGGGGCTGCGCCGCACGGCTGGAGCACCGTCGGGCTGGCCATGCGCAGCGCGCGGAGGTGGCCGCGCTTTGGGCCATGTCGGGAGAGGGAGAGAGGGAAGAAGGGGAGGCTGGGGCAGAGACACAGACGGTGCGGAGCCAGCGGCGTCGACCAACAGGGGTGGGAGCGGCGGCCGCGGGTATAGAGCAATGTGTGTCGGTGGTTTCTTTTCTTTTTTTAGTTTTTTTTTTCGATGCGGGCGAGCGGCGCGAGCTGTGCCTGTGCGGTGTAAGCGAGCGACGCTAGAGGGACGTGCCCGGGTCTAATCATTATCATTCAGAAAATATATATCTCAGGAAGCAGCAGCTTAGTAGGCTGGCACATCATGGTAGGCTCATTGTTTCAAGGCCCGTGACTGCAGGCCGTCTCACGCTGGGCTATATTCGAGATGAGCATTGCGTGTGCTCCAGCTACTGAGATTCAGGTACCAATCGTCACATAGGACTCACATATCCGAGTCTTTGTCAATGTATCGGAGATTTAGGCCCACGTACTGTTTAGGCCCAGGAGGATAGGTGAATTAGAGTTCTTATCTTTTATTAAATTCAGAATAAACCCTGAGATAAAAAATTACATTACATAACGACTAAAAGGTTCTGACTAATCGGCTAATTCCTACCTTTGATGCTTTTAGTTAGTATATATTTGAATTTTTTTTGAACAATGTTATCCCTGGCTCATTAATATTCAACGCATAGTAATATAAATATTTTTTTGTAAAGTACAGAGTACTCTCTCTCCTAAGAACACAAGAACATACCCTACCTCTACATCTTCAAAAAACTGAGCCGAATAGGGACCAGGGTTCAGATATAGAGGGTGTGGGGGACTTGCCCAGGAGTAAGAGTGCCAACAAATTTCATGGAACAATAAAATAAATATAAAATTAAGTGTATATATATTGATTTATTCATAGCAACATATAATAAAATGATGCAACCTATGTTTGGTAATATAAAAGAAAGGTATTTTAGCTACATCTCTACTAAGTACTAACTTAAATTTAACTCGATGAGTATCAACTAGATCATAAGATTAATAATATAATTGGAACGAATATTGGTTACATGATCCTTTTCAATATAAATATCATGTAATTTCACAAAAATCCATCTTTGATCTTACTTCTGGTATGTGTCTGACAAGTTTCATTAGTGTAAAGCCCATCTCCGTGGTCAAAGTAGATACCAGAAGAGTATGACTAATCTTAGAAACTAGTCAACCATTGGATAAATAGATTTCCTCTAGTGATTTAGGGTCCATATAATTAAACATCATATAATCTTAGGTGGGCCAGGCCCTGCGCGCCCCCTGGTTGGCCCTGTCCCTCTGCCCCTAGCAAGGGCAAACATGGCTTGGGTACATTGCCACCATACAATTGACTTGGACGACAGGCGCGCTTCGCCGAGCCCGTACTGAGTGTTAGTCTGTAGGAGCCGATGTTTTAGTTAATTCGTTTGCACTGATCATTATAGTATACAATTTGTTCTCTATCAGATCAACCAAATGGCTTCCAATGTTACCGAGCTGCTGCCTCTACCGACATAGGTTAAAAATAATCACAAAAACCGAAGATGGCATAAGCTCATCGAAAACAACCATATAGAGGCTGCAAGTATCAGAATCACCATAAGTAGCTGAGTAAAAACATGATATTTATGTGACTTCTATTGGTTGAATCTCTGTTGAACATGTAATGCTATTTTGTGATAGTAACTGTCACATTAGTGTACATTTACCACATATGGTATCACATTGTTTGGCACAGATAATGCCTACAACTCTGCAAGGCTGAGTATTACATGAGACAAACGGAGGGAAAATGCTAAAACTTGATGATGATACGCCTATGAATCCTAACTTGGCAGCAATAATCAATGACAACGGCTTTATGAAACTTAACTTGGCAGCATCAGTCCTCGTTTGCCCCTGCAATAGATAAATGGACATTCAGGAACTAGATGATTATTGTTAAGCTGAAACCTAGATCGAAATCAATTCAGGTAAGTATTGTAGATACCTATCACAAGCGCTTGTCCTTGCAATTTAGCAGGGCCATAAGGTTATTTGGGGCCAAGTTTGGATGTGGGATTAGGTCAACAACTTTTATAATTAGCCAGTTCTTTTTAAACTATGATCTTGCATGGAGTTTTCCTGTAATAAAAATAATGTAGACAGCAGAAATTACATTGAACCAAAGAGGACCGGGAAAGAATAGTTACCTCCTCATGAAGAAGGATAAGGTCCACTCTGAGAATTTTTGGTAGACCAGAGAACCTAACAACCCATCTCCTGATCTTCCATTTATGTGATTATGCAGTAACATAACACTTGTTGCATCCTGCATTAGTAATACAAATTAGTTGGTTGCTCGAAGCAAGGCATAGTAATGTGTTGCATATAAAATAGCAATGATGAGCAACTTTTGCTAAGAAAAACATCTGGATGTATTAGGACCCTAAATAATATATATGCAACAAATACAATTTGGAGCCTGATTTTAGGCCGCTCATTGCATCCCCAGATCCTATTGATGGGAAAGATTAATCACGGTGTCATGCAAGGTTAACTCAATAATGTCACATTATCTGTGTGTAGTCGTAGTTCATCAATCATTTAAATCAACCTAACCTAAAAATGTGTAAGTAATGCAAATATATCATCCTATCATTTATAGAATCACTATAAGATTATTCTAAGAAACATTATGTAAAACTATGGTCCCATTTACATGGGCAATTAGGCAGCTATTAGTAAGAGAACATGGCGATGAACCAAAATTAGAGGGCAAAATGGAAATTGCCAACTCTTTAAGGCCACCTAGGATGTCAGTAGCAACAATTACAATGGTGTGCCTTTGATTCCACTGATGAAACTATGAAGACCACTTTAATGATTGGACATATAGGTTATGATAACAATGCACCTAAGTTGGTGAGGTAATTCAAAGCATATCATGTGTACGTGTGTGCTATTTTATTTCGTTAAACTAAAACATATCCATAGTTAGGTTAAGATTCATAGTAAGAACATTAGGCTGAAATAAATAAATTAGAACCATGCTAACTGTTTGACCTTATTCTTTTAAAGTACACTACTATGTACGTAGAGTGGACTAATTGAGAATTGGTAAATGCTCACTGTTGTCTCAAATAAGATTACACTTAAATAAATATACACATAGCCTTTCCTGTATGGTGTGACCTTTTGAGCCACGACAGTAGTTTTTTCTCGAAGATGCCATTGTAATGGTTTGAGTTTCAGGTTACCAATAGTTAGCCTAAACACCATACAACAGCCACGAAAGTTGACCGTAATATTTACTCAAAATTAAAAATTCACATATATATTATTTGAATAGAGGAGACACCTAATCAAAGAGTGCACCTACAGAGACGAAGACCTGACCTTTTATTATGAAGGTGTTGCAGGCAGGCAATTCATATGATAATTCAATTCTCTGTCAATCAAACAAAATGCATGAAAGAGGAAATGAAAAAAAATTTGCAGGCTAACAACATACCATCTTTAAAGCTGCAAGTCGTGGTAAATCTTGCCATGATGGCACCATAAGGTAGCACCTGTGAAGCATCAAACAAATTCCATTTGGAGAGACATATAAGAATGATAGAGAAACCTTGTCTACATAACTTACTCCATGCTATAGAAGGTACATGCATGTAAATTATAGAAAGAGCAGCTCTGTGAAGCTGCAATTGAAATATCTGATGATAAAAGTTAAAAGATGTCCAAATCTGCAAATGTTGCGAGGCCTGAAATCTAATAGAGGGGAGGGCACTTCTTGCTGCACCTCCGTGATATGAAGGTCCTTTTGGATGAAGATGATGCAGCCGCTCATCACACCCACATCTGGACACACCGACACATGATGACATGAACAGAACAATGTCAGTGAAAATATGTCAAAGACACAAAACTATACATTCTGCAATTTATTTCTGCAGTTCCATCAGTATGAGGAAGAGCATCCTAGTAAATGAGACACCAACTGTTTGCAGAACAATTTGACATCATCCCATTACATATGCTAGACTTGAAAACATTTCTGCCAGAGTATTTGCAGAGCAGTTTCAGTACGGTCAAGATTGGCATCAACAGATTGATTACGAAAAATATTTTAAATGACTTTTTTATGCAAGATAACATAGTTTTTTTTATCTAAGATTAGACCATTATATATTTTATTTACTTGCTTAAATAAACCACCGAAGAAAGCAAAAACTACAGTCATTTGTAGCTGAATGAGTAAGACCAAATCTGCATCAAGAACGAAACGCCATTCCAGACTTTCAGTGGAGATCTGCTCACCGTAGCCGAGCAGGACATGGTTGAGGGACGCGAAGACGGAGCAGGCAAAGACGTATCTCCGGCAGCTGCTGCCTCTGCCGCGAACATAGACGCCACCGCCGTCCTACGCCTCCTGCGGGAGCACGCTGTCCACGCGTGCGTACCGGTTCTTCCTCCCCAAGAATCCCGGCAAGGTGCCGCCGCCACCGGCCATCACCTCTGCCTTGCTCAGCCGCTCCGTCCTTCTTCCGAGAAGCCCACCAGGCACCCAACTGGGGAACGGGAGGAGGTGAGGTGGATCTGAGGAAGGAAGCCAACAGCGAGGCAACTGGGAGCGGCATCCGGGGGCGCGGCGGCCGATGGGGAGATGGAGGCGGAGGCGGAGGCGGCGAGGCGTTTTTCTTTTCACGGGAGCTGGGGGAGAGGAAGCGGAGGAAGCGGATGCGTCGAGGCACTGCGTTGAATGAACCGAGAGAGAGCAACCGCTAAACCCTTGAATAAATTAAAAAACGTGTATGTTGTCAAGGACTTAAACCTAATAGATAAATTCCACCACAAGAAAATTAACCAACTAAACAATACTCAATTCATGCATATTGATCCGCATATGTGTCCAAGAGTATCCACTTGGTTTATGTATTTAATTTGACATATCCGTATCCAACTTATATATACTCCTACAAGAGAGAAATAGTATGGGGTATTTGATTGCATTACATTACTGTTAAACTCGTGATTCCATCGTTCAATTTTATGACTCACTGCATCTTATTAGTTGATTGTGCCGATTTTACGGTTCTATTAACCAGAATTATCACTTTACAATTTTAGTAGGATGGTTTTACGATTCTACTGTTGTGGGCATGTTCGTTTGAACTTATTAGCCGGCTTATCAGCTAGAATCTACAGTATTTTTTTCTCACAACAAACCAGCTTCAGCCGGCTTTAATACCAGCCAAACAGGCCTCTGATTGGGCGTGATTTTAACGAACTTGCTTGAATGGTGATATCCATCTATATCCCATCAGTTTTCGGTAGGGATGAAAACGGATTAGACACGAACAAATATTATTGATATTACATTTGTTTTCATTATTTCTGTCCGGATTCGGATTCGAATACGGATAGTGTTAACCATGTCGGATATGATACGATTGGATATTGACTTTATAAATATGCGATTTGATTATTCGGATACGGATACGGTATCAGATGTTGAATATCCAGACTCGAATATAGACGGATTTAAACCCCAAAAAATATCCGTACCATTTTCACTTACCAGACTCCCAAAAGAAATCTGATGATTGAGCTCCACCGCTTCATGCAAATACGTGGGCGGTGGGCCCTTCTGCCAAACTGCTCCACTATTCAGGTCAGATTAGAGAACATTTTGGTCAGGTTGATAGTCAACATCTTAACTACACAAATACACTACTATGAAATATTTCTGCTTGGTTTTGGTAAGTTTCTTTGTCTTAAACAAGCATTAAAATATATATTAAAATACATTACACTGACCAAGCAGGGCAACGACCATGACCAGCCGAACACGGCTGCGGCAGTTGATACATAGCCTGCTCGGTTAGCTGGTTCGTATCGTTGCTAGTTTATGAAGAAGTACTATTGGTTGGTTTATGTGAGAGAAAAATACTATTTTGACTGAAAATTTACGATCATTTACGACAAGCCACAGCCAAACGAACAGCTCCTGGGCCAACATGTCATGATGGTCTATTTAATCTTTGCGACGACTAGTCCGTACTCAGTAGCTACGACTATTTTATCAGAGTAATAACAGTCAGAGCGGCTAACATGTCATGAAGGTCTACCTTAGAATGCTGATCCGGTCTTGCATTGCATTCTTGCCCAATAAAAAGTGAGGATGAGGCTGTGTGCAATGAAACTACTGTGTTCAGTTATAAACCCGGCCGGTTGCATTCTTTCAGAGCAATGTGTTTTCTTTTCATCATATATAGGCCCTGTTTATTTAGGTTTCTTAGAAGCTTTTGGGCCTTAACTTTTGGATTTTGCAAAAGCCAAAAAGCTCCCAAAGCTAAAGGTCAGAAACTCACTGCAGTGATCTTTTAGATTTTTTGGTTTTATGGAGCTGTTTGACTTTTAGAAAGTCCAAAAATGACCCAAAGGTCGAACAAACAGGGCCACAGAAAGAGTGACAAGTCACAAACCCTTCCGGGTTACTCTTCCATCCTTTCCTTACTCTTCCATCCTTTCCTAGTAGTTGGAATGTATATTGGTCTTCAGCCAAACTGCAAAGTACGCATTTGTACTGTGACGATGGAATTTTCGTCCCAAGGCAAAATAAAACTCTACGTACCTGTGCAACAAGAAGCTGCTTATTATGCACTAGAAACTTCTTGCGTCAGAGTTCCCAAACGCGAAATTGCAAGCGAAGACATCGTCGACACCTTGTTTCCTGATTTTCCCTTTTCATTTTCTCTTGGGTTGCAAGCAATGGCCAAGAAGGCAAGAACCATTCCTTTTTCTCCTCGTCTTCGAAAAGCGAGAACGATTCCTTTTCTTCATCCCTTTTGAGAAACTATAAATTAATAATGCTTCCCTCAAGCAAAAGATAATTATGCAGCTACAGATACCTATGTGGAGTCATACAAGGTACAGCACTTTGATTAACAATGTATATAATAAATATATTACCTTATATAGAAAGAATTGCATGTTATGAAAGTGTTTTTCACAATGATCTAGTATGAAAATTGAACATTGTTAATCCCTATAAAAAACTTCAAACATTCGTATAAATTTTGTAAAATACTTTAACTTAGAACAAATTTAAATGGACTTGTACCTCCGATCAGAGGAAGCAGTAGCAAACTATGAAAATACCTCATCTTCGTCTAAAGTAGAGGTCAAGAAAATTATTATGATTATTTTCTTTTGTACGGGTCTGTGTTTAGTTACAAACTATAGGCTTTCTACAATCGAGTGTACATAGTGTGAAGGGACCGTAACATCTAAGGATGAACGAATTAGGTCACTTAGAAACTAAGGTGTAATACCATTTATAAAAATCTATACATGATCTATATGGATATGCACTAGTTTTTTCAAGTATTGCTATCTCTAACGCAAACATAGTTTTATACCCCACAAATGCTAGAATTCAGTCGCCTGAGATCTCAGGCGATGTGTATTCATGTACTGTGTGCTGCGTTTTGCTGTTAAGTTGACGTAGGGAACAAGAGAAGCATGATAGATGGCTAGCAACGTCGCCTGATCGTTTCAAGAAAATCAGACATAGTAGCAATCCCCTTTGTACCCTAGGTTCTCTATGGATATACACAGGTTGCAAAGTCCTATGTTCCACCATACTACCATAGGCCTCCAGGAGAGGTTGGGCGTTTTAGGCCCTATTTGTAACGGAGGCTTTTCTTAGGAATTTTGGAGGAAGTTGATTCCTATAGTTTGATGACGTCATTTGCTATTTGGAACATAGGAACACACGCCGCTGATTCCATAGGAAAGGATTGTGTCGCTCACGAAACAAAGGAAATAAAACATCCAGTTGGAGCTGCGGTTTCCGGCCACGCATGGAAGCCCGAGGCAAACCTCGGTTGCTAGCTTGTGGAGAGAGAAAGAGCATAGTTGTTGCGTTGCGGTGAACAGAGATGGGAACAATAAACGAGAGGATAAGATTGACCAAGGACACGTCATACATGTTAGAAACAATTAAAATGATAATCTCTTTGATTTGTAATCACGTAATTGTTCTTTAGAATTGTTTGTTTGCAAATTAATCTGCCACAAGTCACTATTTTGTTTTAGTCCTACCTCATGCCCTAGTAATCACATATATTTATTTGCTAATTAAAATTTGATGTTGTAATGGTAAATATTTGTAACAATAAAATAAATATCTTTTAATCACACGTCACGTTTTAGGAATCCTGTGTTATAAATTCCTACGTTCCAAACGCATCTATCTATATTGTTTCTATGTTTTTTCATTCCTCTGTTTTCTCACTACATTTCTATCATATTTCTATGTTTTTTTTTTTCTTTCCTCTGTTTTGTATATATTCTGCCGTTCCAAACATACTCTTGGTGACCTGATTTTGCCACGTAATTTACATGTCCATTCCGTGCACCCGACGGCAAAAGGACGGTCAATCCATTCGACCATCAACCGTCCTTCACTCCACCCACGTCCGTCCAGCCGCCGTACCAAATCCAAAGAACTCCAACAAAGTGCCAAAACGCAACGCAGAGGGACGGCGAAAACCACGGGAAAGCGAACGGGGAAGCACCAGAAAGAAAAGTCGAAAGCGAAGGGGGCGGAGAATCGCTGCATCTGCGTGGAATTTCTCCGTTCCATTCCAACTCCAAGACCGGTGGAGCGTGGAGACGGACGCGCCTGGGTCAAGTCTCCGCCCGCGACGTCGGCGTCCCATCCCATTTTCCACGCCGCGAACCCGCGCGGAAGACGCCGCCTGGGCTGCCACCCCACACGACCGTTCCACCCGCTACCCCACGGCTCCGCGCACTTCTACTCCACCCACGGGCAGAGGCCCTCCTTCCGCGAAGCTGCCCGCGCGTCGCGAACCGTCTTGCTCTCGCCCGGTCTCTTTCGCGTTTCCGTGGCGGTTCCTCCGTCCGCGCACGACAAGGCCGCCTGTCTCGGTTCCTCTCGCCTTCCGCGCGGTCGCGGTCGCGGTCGCGCCCCTCGCCTCCTCCACCAAGTCTTCCTGCAGCGCTATATATCCGCCGCGCCCACGGATCACCAAACCATCAAACGCCGAACCCAACAGAGGCAAAGCAAAGCAAGGAGGAGCTCGCCAAAGGCACCGTGCTGCACGACTCGACTACAAGATTCTTCCAACTGCAATGGAGATGGCCTCTTCCTCCGCGCCGACCACGTCCTACCACAACGTGTCCGTGGCGCAGGCGGTGCTGACGCTCTCCATCAACGCCATCCTCCTCTGGCTCACCACCGCCTCCTCAGGCCGCCGCCGCGATGCCGCCCTCGCCGCGGCCCCGGCCCCGGGCCCTAGCGCCACCGCACCACCATCGCCGTCGTCCCCGGCTAAGCCCGCCGCCGCCGCCGTCGACATGGACGTGGTGCTCGGGCTGATGGGCGCGGGCGGCGACGGCGCGGTGTCCGTCGGGTTCGAGGAGGCGGCCGCGCTGTTCGAGGAGGAAGAGGCGACCGTGGAGGAGGCCCGGGAGGCGTTCGCGGTCTTCGACCGCAACGGCGACGGGTTCATCGACGCCGCGGAGCTCCGGAGCGTGCTCACGTCGCTCGGGTTCCAGGCCGGCGTCGCCGAAGCGGGGTGCCAGCGCATGATCGATGCGTATGACGGGGACAGGGATGGCAGGATCGACTTCCTCGAGTTCGTCAAGCTCATGGAGACGAGCCACTGAGATGGATGGCATTCGTAGGACCGCCGGATCAGATGATTCGGTTCAGAAATTCTTTGTTCGTTCGTTCTTTACCTATGTTTTTTCTTGGCCGAAATTAATGAAGCCGAATGATGCATATTACATATAACATGTCTATATACTCAAAATCTAGCATTCTAAGCTATATGGATACATATTCTATCGAAACCTGAACAAATCAACCATACCAACTGAGATGGGACTATATCAAACACACCCAGAAGACCTGTTCATGTTTGCGACAGCAGAGCACACAGGGTGCTCAAAGGAACCTTAATTAGATCGTTATCACCTGTTTGAACAAATGATGATCCTCTCATCCACACAAGGATTTCATCACATGGAAAAATCTTAGAAAAAATCTAACTCGTTTGAAAACATCTTAAACCAATTTATATTCCTTCAATCTGGAGCAAAAATAACATAATCAAAGTACTTGTACTGAACTGCAGAGTTCAATTTGAAAAACGTTAAATTGGAACTTGAAATTCCGTACACTGAATTTCTTTGGGAAAACTTTCCACTGATTTGGTTAAGAATTCAACTTCAAAATTCCAAACTGCCTTTTGAAAACATTTGCTATTCAAAATTTTATTACAGCTTCTTCAACTCTTGATTACGAGAATTTTACATAAGTTCGCAAAAGTTTTCACCTCTGGACCAATGAACTTTCAACCGTTTATTGACGCATCATCTTATTCTTATTAATAGAAGCTGGAAAAAAATAGTTCTTTCGAGAGAAAAAAATAGACAACTCAATATGTTACCATAGCCAACTCAAACAGGTTGCAATAGCACATTGATCATTTATGTTGGGTATATCCTAAGGCGGCTCTAATATATATTTTCTTAGTAAGGTGAGAGGTTTAACACATGACAAGGTGCTCTATTATTAAAGAAAACTCCAATGCATAAACTTGATAGCACGTGTCTTTACACCTGGTACTCAAACAAATGGTTGGTTCCTAGCAATGCTAAGGGCCTGTTTGGGACTGCTCTACTCCTCTGAAGCAGAGTTTGTAGAGCCACTCCAATCTACCCAACATATGTGGATTGATGTGAATCCGACTATATACAAACAAGGCCTAAAATGGTGACATGAGTATATTTTTGAAAACGAAATTAAAATTAAAATTATTCCATAAAGGGAAGCTGGGCTCACACTCGAACAAAATGGGCCGAACTAGCTTCCTGAAGCTGAAATCCTAGAAAACTCAGCTCAGTCCACGCTTTTGGGCTTTACCTTTCTACTCGTCTTCCCCACCGAAGCAGGGAGATGCGGAGGGCATCGCCTTCGCCGTCTCCAGCCAGGGGCCCGGCGGTCTTCGCCGCCGCGGTCGTGGTGTTTCTGCCGGCCCTATTCCCCGGGATGTTCTCCCCGCTTGGCCACGCCTTCCCTTCTCTCTTCTCGGTGAGCCCCCCTTTCCCCTTCCCGCTGTTGCGTCATTCGATTTGAGCGGGCGGTAGTGACATATCGTCAGCTTGCTTAGTTGCTTCGTGCGGTTTCTGTTGCTAATTTGTGGTGCCTTGGTAAACCCTTGCCCTTTGTTTGTAGTGCGCAATTGCTGGGTCATTTTAGGGGGATTGATGTGGTTGTACTTGTGGAGAAATGGCGTGGCAAAACTAACCAAAATTTTGGTTGTCTTTAATCGGTTACACGCCATTTCAGAGAAAGTGCAAAACTAAGACCTCATGGAAATTAACTGAACTACAAAGCTACTATCTAAAGAGCTGGACTCTTTTGAAGGATATATCATTCTATGTCCTCAAGGATCTTTGTTTCCTTTTCGTGGTATATGGGATAAAGTGTGTACTGGAGTACTTAGCTTTATCACCAGTTGATACCATTGTGCGCACAATGTGTGAGCTCAATTTATGAGATTACAGTAGAAGTATGTTTCTGGTGAATTATTCTGTAAAATGTTATATTTAATTTTGGAATTTTGCACGTGCCAATGTTTTGTTTCCGATATTTTGCAGGAGTGGAATGCCCCTAAGCCAATGCATCCTTCTCTTTTAAATGAGGCTTTGCGATGGGCAGTTGTGAGTACATCTATGTCAGATGAAAACTACCGTTGTTATGGCTGATGATATTTTAACATATGTTTTGTTGCAGACAGACAAACAAAAGACAGAGCTATGGTCACCCTTGCCATATCAGGGGTGGAAACCATGCTTAAAGCCATCAGTTTCTCACAGTAATTTACTTCTTTTCCATGATGATGAAACATAGTTCCTCTTCCTGTTGAAGAAATTAGTTAATTAAGCACCCTTTATTTTAATGTTAGCATTACCTCTGGAACCAAGTGGATACATTCAAGTATTTCTTGATGGTGGATTGAACCAGCAAAGAATGGGGGTATGCTCTTCTAATTACTGATAGTGATATTAGGACATGAGATAGCTTGCTTAATCCAGGCTTTAGATTAGCCAACTCTTTATTCCTATTCTGTAGATATGTGATGCCGTTGCAGTTGCAAAGATTCTTAATGGTACTCTTGTGATCCCGCATCTTGAAGTAAACCCTGTTTGGAAGGATTCAAGGTGCCTCTGGAGTTTGAAACTATATATTTCATGTTCTCCTATTGAGCTTAAACTATTTTTTATACTGGTAGATTTTTTTCTGGCTGCAGCTCATTTGAAGAAATATTTGATGTGGATCACTTTATCAACTCCCTAAAAGATGAAGTTTCCATTATCAAAGTGCTTCCAAAAGAATTTTCTTGGAGCACGAGAGAGTACTATGGCACAGGCATCCGTGCTACAAGAATAAAAACTGCACCTCTCCACGCCTCAGCAAATTGGTATTTGGAGAATGTCAGTCCTATCCTGCAAAGGTTAGTGAAAGATGGAATTTACAATGTCTCTATTTGTTATGCATGTAGTTTTACTTTCTGAAGGCGCTTGTATTACAAGACATCTTTCTAGCCCTCTCTTTAATGATTGCCTTAGTTGAGATTTTGCACTTATTTTCATATTGATAGACACTTGACATATCAGTACGATTACTAAGAAAGTCGTCCATGTTTTGACATATTGAATACGATTACTAAGAAAGTGGTCCATGTTTTGCCCAGGTCAGCTGCTACCGAGTTAACTCTATTTCTATTAACATTATATCTAACTATTGTTTGATTTACTGAGTTGGTTACTCTATGAAGTTAATTTTTCACCAGCAATCTTATCTATCTGCTGTGTCACTGCCAGCTATGGGATTGCTGCAATCGCTCCCTTTTCTCACCGCCTTGCATTTGATGATTTGCCTGCGGATCTTCAACGCTTGCGTTGTAAAGTTAACTTCCAAGCTCTGGTCTTTCGGCCTCACATTATCTCACTCGGAGAGACACTTGTGCAGCGCTTGAGGTCTCCAGTCCGGGGTCATTCCAGTAAATCTATCCACCAAGTTGTAGAAGGAGGCACAAATCAAGCTGAAAAATATGCAGTTTTGCATCTCCGTTTTGATAAGGTAGATGACAACTTCTGCAGTATTGGATGGTGCTTGTGTATCTTTGTGCTCTTATAAAGAATTTCGTTCTAGAACATTGCAAATTTACCTATACTTTTCAGGATATGGCTGCACATTCTGCCTGTGACTTTGGAGGTGGCAGAGCTGAACAGCTAGCTCTTGCTAAGTACAGGCAAGTTATATGGCAAGGGAGGGTATTAAATTCACAGCTAACTGATGAGGAGCTTCGGAACACAGGACGCTGCCCATTGACCCCAGAAGAGATTGGGCTGTTACTGGTAGCCCTTGGCTTTGACAGCAGAACTCGACTCTATCTTGCTTCTCACAAGGTTTGACTCTTCTGTGCTCTAACTTATTCTTGCAGGGGTAATCAGGAAGTTTTAACATGCCTCACATATTCAGGTATATGGTGGAGAAGCCAGGATCTCTAGCCTGCGCAAACTATTTCCATTGATGGAGGACAAGAGGAGCCTTGCATCTGAAGACGAACTTGCTAATGTTGAAGGGAAGGCTTCTGTTCTAGCAGCTCTTGACTATTATATCAGCATGCATAGCGATATTTTCATCTCCGCATCTCCTGGAAATATGCACAATGCTTTGGTAAGTTCTCATGGCCTCTGTATTTGTTAGATTATTCCTTTATTGTGTAGTCTTCACTAGAACAATTTTTCGTCTCAGTTGGCTCACCGAACCTATGAGAACTTGAAGACCATAAGGCCGAACATGGCATTGCTGGGCCGCATCTTTGTGAACAAGAGCATGGAGTGGCCAGAGTTTCAGCAGGTTGTACAGGCAGGACACAAAGGAAGATACGGGCAAATCCGGCTGAGAAAGGCAACGCAATCCATCTATACTTATCCTGCACCTGATTGTATGTGCCAAGGATAGACTGCTAGTTTCAAAATTACAGACTCGGTTCTGCAGCAAATGAAAGTCAAGGATCGCCGTCTGATATGTTGCAGTGCGGTTAGTACATTCCAGCTGCCACTAGACTCCAAAAAGTTTTGGTGGTTGAGTCGTTTAGCTCGTTCAATTGAATCTCAACATTAACGAATTGATCTGTAGCCTCAAGTAGCAAAAAGCAAATCCTTCTCTGGTTCTCTGTGAATTTTTTTTTGGACAGCTGCTATGTACTGTATCTCTTTTTTTATCTGTTCGTAATACAGTTGGTGCAGATGTAGTTTATAGAAATTCGTGGTTGTGACGGGCGTTAACATATCACACTTGACATTACACTTTGTGCTCTTCAGCTTCTACATCTATTTTACTGCATCATGAGCTTTAAGACGAGACGAGCCAAGCCTTAACGAATCAAGCTCGAAGTGAGCCAATCCTTAGCGGGTGGAGGTGGCTCATTAGCATTTTTTTTTGAAGTAGGCTCATTAGCATTTATTCGAACAATGACAATTATTTGTTCTCTTCAAATAGGCTATCGGGATCCACTCTTCGCCGGTTTCAATCCATTGCGGAGTCAATCCAGGTTTTTTTTTTTTTGAAAGGGAGTCCAGCGGAACTTGGTTATGCTTGAGATATCAGCTCCTTGACAGGTTACGACCTGTTCGCGAAAAAAGATATCAGCTCCTTGTACTTGAATCATTCTATTGTTATCTTGTTCATGATTGAGCCTTGCCCGACTGTTCTTGCAAGAAGTAATTTCCATTTTTTGCCGAATTGATGACACAGACACAGCTAGCTTTGACCTTGTGTTCTTCAAAATTTAAACTTTAGTTTTTTTTTTTCGAAACAGGGATTTTATAGGAATTCTACAAGAGAAAAATCGGTTTATTTTAAAAAATGCATGAAAAACCCTGTGTTCTTCAAAACAAAAACTTTTGGGTCTTTGAAACACAGGAACTTTATAGAAATTGTATTGTACAAGAGTTTCACACAAATTGGTTTTAGAAAAACGCAGATAACGAACCATATCTAAACGGGCGTTGGTCATTTATTTTCTCTTATTAGAGTTCATGATTTGATTCCAGCGTCCATCTCCTGCCACATGGCTCCCCTCAACCGGTAGTTGTCGAACTCGCGAGCCACAACGAGCCCCCTCCGTTCAAAAATGGTAGTCGTATTATTAGGTTGTCCACGGTAGTGAAGCTATAAAATATGTGGGTCCAGGTATAACAAACCAAGCATCACCCAGTTAAAAAAATGGTAGTCGTATTATTAGGTCGTCCACAATGTGGTAGTGAAGCTAGAAAATATGTGGGTCCCAAACCAAACATCACCCAGTGAAGGCTGCATTGTGTAAAATAGATGGAACCGGTGCTACTTCGTACATGGGACTCACAAGTGCAATAAAGTATTCACCGTCTCCTAAATTATAAGTCGTTTTGACTTTTTGGTTCATTCATTTTGCTATACATCTAGATATAATAAATATGTCTAGATACATAGCAAAATCAATGAACAAAAAAAAAGTCAAAGCAACTTATAATTTGGAACTGATGGAGTATCATCTTAGAGTCACTTTTAACACAAATCTATTGATAGTTTTATGCTCTAAGCTTTCATTCAATTCCACTAAATGTTGGTATAAGGTATGACTTTTCCTCTAATCTAATCTAATATGATTATCATTTTTGGAAGTGGGTGTATTTAGGAGCAGTGGCGGAGCATGACCCAATATTGAGGGGGGGGGGGGGGGGGGGGGGGGGGGGGCTAATTCAATGCTAAACACTAAAGTATTGCCTACTTCTACGTCTCTGGCTCTCTGCTGCCCTTTCCCAGATACTACTAAGCTTTACCTACTTTAGTCTTCATCAACATGCTACTACTAATCCTTCGTGATTTTGCGAAGGCAAGCAGGGGCTGGAGCCCAGTTTTGCCTCTAGTGAGCTCCGTCCCTGTTTAGGAACCGAGCTGAGTTGCAGTAGTTTTTGGACATTTCTTATTACTGAGCTCAGCTATTTTTCTCATATATAAAAATAAAGAAGATAGTAAACATGACGACATTTGCGTTAAAAAAAAGTAAACATGACGACACGAATGCTATTTTTCTCATAAAAATAGAGAAAATAATAAAATCTCCATGGGCCCAATAAATGAGCGCCTAGGGCCCGTTCCAACTTGTGAACAATAGGCCCAGCCCACAAACTACAACATACTCGGTGCATACCCGAAAACCCTAGGAAGTTCGGTGACACCTATATATACGGCCGCCGGAGCGAGAGGCCCCGACAATCGCCTTGTCTCACCGTCCCCGCCGACAGCAGCCGCGACTATCTCCTTCGATTCGAAGCTCTCCTTCCGTTCGATTCGGCCTGCGGGTAGCGCCGGCTCCGTTCCGTGCTGTGCCGTGTTGTTTGAGCCTGTTCTTCCGATTTTTCTCCGGAACTTTGGTTATTGTTTTGAGGTCGTTTTTCTAGGCGATTTGGATTGGGATTAGTTGGGAGCAGGTGATGAGAACAAGACAGGGACATCAGAACCCTTTTCTGGGCATGATAGACTAAGTCTTTAATGGGAATCTCTCTGATGCTTTAGCTTTCCCAGAGCCGAATCTCGTTTATCT
Source organism: Miscanthus floridulus (assembly GCF_019320115.1). NCBI lineage: Eukaryota > Viridiplantae > Streptophyta > Magnoliopsida > Poales > Poaceae > Miscanthus > Miscanthus floridulus. The sequence continues at coordinate 97,334,658 of NC_089582.1, read as the reverse complement.
GTATTTCTACCGTGATCTTGTTTTTGCTTCCCGGTGTTAATTGGCTGCCGATGATGCATTACAAATGCACGTATTATCGGATTGTTGCATGACGATCTACAAATTGTCACTACCACTGAGGCAGAATTTTAGATCTGCAATCTGGTTTCTTTTGAATTTGATAAATTTGTTTGTCTGTCTGTCTTTTTTCTTTCTTTCTTCTGTGTGGCTCTGTTTTCCGTAGTCTGATATGAGCAAATTGCCGATGATGGTGTTAAATATACTTTGTAGCGTTTTCGCTGTGAAATAAACTTAAATCTGAGGCATTTGAGATTTAGTAATCATGGTTACATCCCATCAGAATTGCTGTACGTCTTCACCTTTCCTGTTGTACTTCGGTTTCTCAACCCCTTCGATTTAGTAAGACTTTTTCTACCAAATAACTCAACCCCCAGTATATAATCGTATCTACCAAAGGAAATTGTAGCACTATAAAACCTGAAGCATATAATCATATCTGATACGAAAGTATGTAATCATATCTGTACGAAAAGGAAATTTTAGATCTGATACGAAAGGAAATTGTAGATGAAAGTTGTCATGTTAGGATCATGTAAACGAGTGGACATAAGAAATCTCATAATCGGAAGAAAAATATTTGGACTAGTAATTTTAAACTCCGATGTGTCCTGACTCGAGGCCGTTACTTCCTAATCGGACATCATGCGGGCAATTTCCTGGAATTAAGTGATACAGAATTCGTGAAGCTAATGCGGACGACCTGAGATTGAATCCCGAAATTGGCTGCGATCGGTAGAGCCAGCCGCTGCCTTCGCTTAGGGCGAGCCTGTGTCGTTTTGGCTTATACGATCGTATCGTAAACTATAATAGTATTTTTCTCTTATATCAAACCAGTCAGTAGTTTTTCTGGCTTATAATCCATGATTGTTTCAGCCAAAACAAACGGGCTTATATTAGCCATCCATTTATCACATCTTATTTAATCCTAACCATTCATTCATTTTCCTTTTCCCTGTTCAATGCTTGCGGACTCTGCATCGAGAACCCTACGAATCTGCCGTGAGAACCTAATGTAGGCCGTGTATGCAACCGGGTATTCAAAAAATCTGATAATTGCGCCAAACACCCTGTGTCTGAGATGATTGTTTCCGAGAGGAATCGTGAAAATGAACTACTGTCTACGATGATTGTTTCTGACACTAGCGGTATCTACATCGCACTCCTTTTTCTATATCGCACCGTGGTCGTGTCAAACATGCCCGTAAAAATGAATGTTTGTAACAATCTGCAAAATGAATGTGAGTTTTGTGGAAATGGTGGCATACCTGCACACAAATATATAATATCAACCTGAGATTAAGCATCTGTAAATCTCAAGAATATTGTTAGTCCCATAATCGTGTTGTCACTCAATTCATCAAAATCCACTTAGGGTTTAGATGCACTTTCAACTTCAACTCTGGCTCATGGGCATTGGAGCAAGGAGCTAGAACCATGGCACATAGGATTGCATGTTAGAGCTTGCGCGTGATAATAAAGAAGGAAAAGAATACCAACGTGCAAAAAATAGGATGAAAATATACATGTTTCTAACACTATAACAGGCTAAACCAAGTAAATTTTGTTTGGTTTTATAATATGAAATGGACTCTTCTGTAATTTTTGGGAAATATTAGCTGTCCTATAAAATTTATAAAGGGTGAAGGCTAGGGATGACAATCACACCTATGGGTGTGCGGGTGCCCGTGGGGTCAACATCGGACCCATAGATGTCTTTGGGCCAGGACCCGCGATCATGTCAGGTGTGGTGCGGGCGTCATGTTTCACCCACGGGTGACCTGCAAGGCCTGTGTTTTTCTATTTTCCCCCTCCTCCAATTAGGGTCTAGAACTAATGTTTGGTGCAAGCCTATATAAAACTAGAAGCATTCTCCACGCATTGCTGTGGAAATTGTGGAAGGAATACACTATTATAAATTAATGATAATGTATGACGTGGCATACTAATGACGATAATTAAAAGCTTTTAATAGTGAATGCTGAGAAGGACTACTTGCATGATGAGATAGAATGGCTAGTGGGGTTTAGAATTTTATAAATTTAGGATTTAGGATGGTTTGTATGGACTATTGTAACACCCCTGGTGTTAATCAACACTAAAACCTGGTCATGATCATCATCATGCATAGAAAGCATCCTTTGTAGCTAATCTTGCCTTGCATTAACTAAAAACAATGTTATTTTATTATGAATGTAATGCATTTATGGTATATTGTGTTTAGAACCAAAAAACATTTTGAGGTACTTTGTCACCTTGTATTTTTGAATTTCACTTAAACACTTAAAATTATGCCCAAATAAACTTTGAGGTGTAGAGTGTGTACTTTACACTAGTGTCAAGTGTTGGGTATGAATTTGAGTCCAAGCAATTAAAATTTGAGCCCTAAATTTGAAATTGAAATTGAAATTCAACACTTAATCCTAATTTGGTTGAGCGTGGGATTTCGACATTAAGTTCACTTTTGGGGGAATTAATAAAAAAGATTTTCACAAATAAACTTAGGCAACCATTAGTATCATTTGTTGGTACAAGGTTTGTGCTATGCAATGGTGGTATTGGTTGAAATGTTTGATCAATAAGTAATCACCAATTAATTCCCAAGATAGCTAACCAAATCTATTTCCAAAACCCTAACTCTGTTTTCTGTTACAGTCTCAAGGTGTCCCTGTTTGAGTTCAAAAATCTTTCAGTTTTTGATGTTGGATCCTTAAGCAAAGTTGGAGATGGCTTGTAAAGGAACAACTTTTGTTCTTAGCATAGATCGTGTTGTGCAAAATCAGAAGAACGAAGGAGGTGAAGATCGGGGTTCAGGCGGTATTGTTCACCGGCGACAACAAGCAGTCTGCCTACTCACCGATGAGCCACCGTCCGGTTTTGCGCTGCTCAACCACATGGAGGCAAGCAGTCGCTTCATGTGGCTGTGGCAAGCAGCTGCTATTTAGCCTCGAAGCCTCGCCCCGTCCTTAAGTCTACCGTCGAGCCTTGCTGCACCGGCCAAATTGCTCAGCCACCGCGCCGCCCTCGCTCAATTACTCTTGTAGCCAGCTTCGCAATTCCCTTGAGCTTCTTTTGAGTCCGCTCGCGTAGTCTAGCGTCGTCGGAGCTGCCCGTACGCCAGAGTCACGCCACGGTTGTCCGCTACCACCGCCGTGCTCGACTCCACCGTGGTCAGGCTGCTCTGGTAAGGATATCGACGTGTTGCCCTTCGTTCTAGCTTCCCCTTGCTAACCTTATGCTCATCGGCTCCATTTCTGCTATAGTGGTCTAGTCACGCTAGAACAAAGCCCTCAAGCTGGTCTGCGCTGTCGCAGTCGCCCTCGACGTTGGCGACACACCTCCGCTACTCCCTCACCTCAACCAAGTCGCTGTGATTGGTCGTGGTGAGCTTCTAATGCTGTTTGCTTGAAAGGTCCCAATATGGCTAGAGGGGGGTGAATAGCCTATTAAAAAATCTACAAGATCACTAGAGCAATTTAATTAGTATGACAAGTGGCGAAATTCAAACTTGCTTTAGCTCTACAAGGGTTGCAAGCCATCTATCCAACAATTCTAGTTACTATTATCACTAGGCACATGAGAGGCTATGTTGCTACTCATTAAGAGCTCTCAAACTTGCTACACTAAAGAGCTACACTAGATGAACTTAAGCTACAAAACACGCTCTTAATTCTAACTACACTAAAGAGCTTGCTACAACTAGTTTGCGGGAATGTAAATGAGTGAGTAGGATGATTATACTGCCGCGTAGAGGAGTGAACCAATCACAAGATAAATTCCAATTCAATCACCGGGAGAATACCAAAGGGCAAGAGATAACCAATTTTTCTTCTGAGGTTCATGTGCTTGCCGGCATGCTAGTCCCCGTTGTGTCGACCAACACTTGGTGGTTCGACGGCTAAGAGGTGTTGCACGAACCTCATCCACAAAATTTTACACCACAAGAACCTACCCACAAGTGAGGTAACTCAATGACACAAGCAATCCACTAGAGTTACCTTTTGGCTCTCCGCCAGAGAAAGCATAAGACCCCTCACAATCACTAGGAGATGGTTACGAACAATCATCAACTCGTGCCAATCCTCCTTCGCTGTTCCAAGCCATCTAGGTGGTGGCAACCACCAAGAGAAATAAGAAATCCGCAGCCACAACGATCCTCAAGTGCCACTAGATGTAATCACTCAAGCAAATGCACTTAGAATCACTCCCAATCTCACTATGATGATGAATCAATGATGGAGATGAGTGGAAGGTGTTTGCTTAGGCTCACAAGGATGTCAAGTATGTCAAAGTGCCAAGAGGAATCACTTGGAGCCGGCCAAATACTATTTATAGAGCCCCAAAAGAAATAGAGCCGTTAGGCTCTCACTGCACAGCTTCTCGGGGTGATTGGACGCGTTGGTCAAAGGTGACTGGACGCATGTCCTCAGCGTTCGGTCCATGGATAGCCATCATGTGTCCTTCCCTTTCAACATTGCGCATTAGATCTCAATGGTCAAGTCATGAGCTCATGCTGTTAGTGAACGACCGAACTCGCTCCTGGTATGACCGGACTCTGAGCCAGCCAGCATCAGGTCAACATCAAAGAGCATCCAGAGCCATTTTCCCTGATCGAACGCGTCCGGTCACAAGCAACCTGATGCGCCCCAGCATTCGATCCTCTCACTGTTCCTCTGTGCCTGCAAGCCATGGTGACATCAGCGTACGTCACGCACCAATTGACACAGGGCCTGCGCGTCTGGTCGCACACCACCGCCTGTGTTCGCTCAACCCAAAAAGTGACCGGACGCACCGATCCCTGCATCCAGTCGCTCTATGACCCTCTCGGCCAGTGCAGCACCATCACCTATAATTGACCGGACACGTCGGGGTGAGTCCAATCACCCCACGGCCAACGCCCAGTCGTGGACCTTTTCTTTTTCTTTTTGAAGTCCACAACCACTTCACCCTTGCTTCCAACTTGCTAACCACAAAGTATAGAACTTGTGTGCATGTGTGTTAGCATTTTTCAAAGTATTTTACAAGGGTCAAGGTTAGCACACTAGGTTCCTAAATGCATATGCAAAAGTCATGTCACCTAGTGGCACTCGATAAACCGTTTAGCCAAAGATTTTCCCTCTTTATAGTACACCTATCGATCCTAAGTCACTCACACCCTCTATGGTGTCTTGAGTCCAAAAACAAAAACCTATCTTATACCTTTGCCTTCATCATCTTTGATTTTGTTTTTCTCTTTCTTCTTTTCTAAGTTGAGCTTGATCATCTTCATTTCATGTCCACCTTCATCACCATGGACCTCATCTTGCTCAATCACTTGGATCGCACCAACCTAGCTCATACCACCGCTCATGACAAAGGTTAGTGCTAGGTTTCATCAATTATCAAAACCAAACTAGGGCTTTCAATCTCCCCCTTTTTGGTAATTGATGACAACCTATTTACAAAGATATTCAATTAAATCTTTTTGGATTCATGTTGCTTGCCCAAGCATATTTCCATGTGTAAAAATTATGGACAAGTTTCATCAACCCAAATTAGTAGTATTAGCTCCCCCTACATATGTGCTAAGAGTTTAGATTAGAAAGCTTGCACATATGCATGGATAGAGAGTTTGGGAGAGTAATAGCTACCAATGATGCTAAGGTGTAAAGAAAGGACCTTTGAAGCGTGATACCAATCGGAGTTGCCAATGTGCACCATCCTTAGCACCATTAGTAACTAAACATTCACAAAAACTAGAAAACCTCGTGAAATCAACATTATATGAAAGGGTCTAGTTTTTTACATGATAAGCACAAGTCTAGTTACTCTTCCTATGCATGCTAGTGCTTCATTCATCATTCAAATTACTACTAGCATACACCACACAAGCATGGATATGGAATTTAAAACTTGTGTCATGCAAGTAAACATATGTAATGCACATACAAATGCAACTACAAGTTTATGAGCTTACTCCCCTACTTGTGTGCTTCAAATTTTAATTGATCCACTTACAATGTCATTTCATTTGTTTGCTCCCCCTATCTCTTACTATCTTTGTAAATTCTCTCCCCATTTGTCAACAATTAGTACAAAAGGTGAGCTCAAATTTTAGATAGGTTGGGGTGAAACCATATGAAGTGAGAATCATTTTTCCAATTTGGTTCAATCTAGATCACTTGCAAAAGATATTTAACTCAGTTTGATCCAAGGGCAAGCTTCTTCACACTTCCAAATAAGGGTTATCATGTACCATGTTGAGTTAAACACTTATAGCCCATTTTCTAGATAAAACATTGTTCACAAGCCCACAAACATGTCATATGCTATCACTAGATCATTTGAAGCATACAAGCAATAGTGGTACCATACAAGCATCATATTCATTTGATTTTCATGAATGGGCCTATTTATCATGAGGAATGGCTAGATGCACTAAACAAGTCCTTAGCAATGGATGAATGACATGTAGATCAATTTTAGCTTGCTTTGCTCGAAGGAGAGGCATGTCATATAATGGGGGTGCATCAACACATATTTGAGAAGTCAAGTATGTTCAATTCATTCCTTAGCTTGCAAAACATTTTCTCATCAAGTGGCTTGGTGAAGATAGATCATCGATGCCTACACTCTCAATACAAATGCCCTCTTTTTATTGGTGATCTCTTATGAAATGGTGGTGGACATCAATATGCTTTGTTCTTGCATGTTGAACTGGATTGCTGGTGAGCTTGATAGCACTCTCATTGTCACATAGCAATGACATTTGTTTGAATTTGATTCCAATGTCACTCAAATCATCCAAAGTAATTGAGCACAACAACTATCGGCCAAAATGTACTTTGTTTTGGCGGTTGAAAGTGCTACACTATTTTGCTTCTTTGATGACCAAGACAAAAGTGATCTTCACAATAATTGACATGTGCCCGATGTGCTCTTTCTCTCAACTTTGCATCCCACATAATCAGAGTCCGAATATCTGATCAACTCAAATCTTGCTCCTTTGGGATACCACAATCTAACATTTTTTGTGTGCTTCAAGTACCTCAATATTCTCTTTGTTGCCTTCAAAATGACTCTCTCTTGATGAGGCTTGAAATCTAGCACACATGCATATACTAAACATCACATCCGGCCTTGATGCGGTCACATAGAGTAGGCTTCCAATCATAGACCGATATATCTTTTGATCCACCATGTTACCACTAGCACCACTATCCAAGCTTCCATTTGTCCCAATTGGTGTACTAATAGCTTTAGCATCATCCATTCCAAAAATTTTGAGCATGTCTTTAATGTACTTGCCTTGACTCACAAATGTGCCATTCTTCATTTACTTGATTTGAAGACTAAGGAAGTAGCTAAGCTCTCCAATTATGGACATCTCAAACTCACTTGGCATCATATTTCCAAACTCCTCATAAAAATCTTGATTGGTTGATCCAAATATGATATCATCAACATAGATTTGTAACACAAACAAGTCATTGCCTAGCTTCTTGGTGAAGAGAGTGGTGTCAACCTTTCCCATCTTAAATCCCTTAGAGAGTAGAAAATCCCTCAATCTCTCATACAATGCTCTTGGTGCTTGCTTCAAGCTATACAAAGCCTTTCTCAACTTGTAGACATGGTTGGGTTTCTTCTCATCTTCAAAACTGGGAGGTTGCTCAATATACACAAGCTCATTGATATACCCATTGAGAAATGCACTTTTCACATCCATTTGGTATAACTTGATGTTATGGGTACAAGCATAGGCTAACAAGATCCTAATTGCTTCCAATCTTGCAACTAGAGCATATGTTTCTCTAAAGTCAAGACCTTCAACTTGAGTGTAACCTTGAGCCACTAATCTTGCTTTGTTTCTTACAACTATCCCATCTTGATCTTGCTTGTTGCGAAAGACCCACTTGGTTTCAATCATATTGTGATCCTTAGGCCTCTCAACTAACTCCCATACTTGGTTTCTTGTGAAATTGTTTACCTCTTCATGCATAGTATTTACCAAATCAACATCCTTCAAAGCTTCATCTATCTTCTTAGGTTCTATGGATGATACAAATGAGAAATGTTCACAAAATAATGTCAATCTTGATCTTATTTGCACACCTCTTGAAATATCACCAATGATAGAATCCAATGGATGATTTCTTGCAACATTGGTTGGTTGGAGCACTTGCACTTGATTGTTTGCATTTGATTGATCATTTGGTTGAGATGGTGAACTAGCCACTTGTTGATTTTGCACTTGAGATGATGAACTAGCTTGATTTGTGTCAACTTGCACATTTGAGTTAGAGAGCACTTGATCTTTGTCATCTTCAACTTTAATCACCTCTCTAGGCCTTATATCACCAACATCCATATTCTTCATTGCATTGATCAATTGAGTGCCTCTCACATCATCTAGATTCTCATCTTTCTCTTGGGAACCATTGGTTTCATTAAATTCAACATTATGAACTTCCTAAGAGTACCACTAGCCAAATTCCAAACTCTATAAGCCTTGCTAGTAGTGGAGTAACCAAGCAAGAAACCTTCATCACACTTCTTCTCAAACTTGCTCAATCTAGTGCCTTTCTTCAATATGTAGCATTTGCAACCAAAAACATGAAAGTAAGCAATATTGAGATTTCTATCATTCAAGAGCTTAGAAGGCGTCTTCTCCTTCAATGGATGACAATAGAGTCAGTTGCTATAGTAGCAAGCCGTGTTGATTGTTTTGGCCCAAAATAAATGACTCACATTGTACTCACTCAACATTGATCTTGCCATGTCAATCAAGGTTCTATTCTTCTTCTCTACTAGGCTATTTGATTGAGAAGTGTACTTGGCCAAGAAGTTATGCCTAATACCAAACTCATCACAAAGCTTATCAATTCTTGTATTCTTGAATTCACTTCCATTGTTACTTCTCACTTTCTTGATGGTTGTTTCAAACTCATTATGAATTCTCTTGATGAATGTCTTGAAGGTTGCAAACACATCACTCTTGTCAACAAAAAAGAACATCCATGTATATCTAGTGAAATCATCCACAATCACAAATCTATATTTGTTTTCACCAATGCTAATGCATGTGGTTGGTCCAAACAAGTCCTTGTGCAACAACTCAAATGCCTTAGATGTGCTCATCATGCTCTTCTTAGGAAGTGTGTTGCCAACTTGCTTTCTGTCTTGACATGCACTATATAACTTATCTTTCTCAAATATGACATCTTTCAAGCCTCTAACTAAGTCATACTTGATCAACTTGTTCAATTGTTTTATTCCAACATGACCAAGCCTTCTATGCCATAACCAACCCATGCTAGACTTAGTGAGCAAACATGTTGACAATTGAGCTTCTCTAGCATTGAAATCAACCAAGTATAGATTCTCATATCTACATCCTTTGAATATCAAGTTAGAGCCATCTACACTTATGATCTATACATCATCCACACCAAATATGCACTTGAAACCAAGATCACATAATTGAGCTACCGACAATAGGTTAAAGTTCAAGCTCTCTACTAGTAGCACATTAGAAATGCTCAAGTCATTGGATATTGCAATCTTACCAAGACCTTTGACCTTGCCTTTGCCATTGTCACCAAATGTGATGCTATCAATCCCATTACTCTCATTTTCATTGATTGAATTGAGTATTCTTGAATCACCGGTCATGTGTTGTGTGCACCCACTATCAAGCTCCCAATGTCTTCCTCTAGCGTTGAAAGGTCCTAATATGGATAAGGGGGGGGTGAATAGCCTATTTAAAAATCTACAAACCAACTAGAGCAATTTGATTAGTATAACAAATAACAAAATGCAAACTTGCTCTAGCTCTACAAGGGTTGTAAGCCACCTATCCAACAATTCTAGTTGCTATGATCACTAATCACACAATACTCTATGTCACTACTCACTAAGAGCTCTCACACATGCTACACTAAAGAGTTCCACTAGATGAACTTAAGCTATAAAGCAAGCTCTCAATTCTAGCTACACTAAAGAGCTTGCTACAACTAGTTTGTAAGAATATAAATGAGTGAGTAGGGTGATTATACCGTCGTGTAGAGGAGTGAACCAATCACAAGATGAATACTAAATCAATCACCAGGAGAATACCAAAAGGCAAGAGACAACCAATTTTTCTCCCGAGGTTCACATGCTTGCCGGCACGCTAGTCCCTGTTGTGTCGACCAACACTTGGTGGTTCGGTGGCTAAGAGGTGTTGCACAAACCTCGTCCACACAATTGGACACCACAAGAACCTACCCATAAGTGAGGTAACTCAATGACACGAGCAATCCACTAGAGTTACTTTTCGGTGCTCCACCGGGGAAGGCACAAGACCCCTCACAATCACCATGATCAAAGCCGGAGACAATCACCAATCTTCGCTCAACAAGCCTCGCTGCTCCAAGCCGTCTAGGTGGTGGAAACCACCAAGAGTAACAAGTGAATCCCACAACAAAACACGAATACCAAGTTCCACTACATGTAATCACTCAAGCAATGCACTTGGATTATCTCCTAATCTCACAAAGATGATGAATCAATGATGGAGATGAGTGGGAGGGCTTTGGCTAAGGTCACAAGGTTGCTATGTCAATGCAAATGGCCATAAGAGTGAGCTTGAGCTGGCCATGGGGCTTAAATAGAAGCCCCCACGAAATAGAGCCGTTGTACCCCTTCACTGGGCACAACATGGGGTGACCGGACGCGCCGGTCATATTGATCGAACGTTGGACCCCAGTGTCCGATCATGCGATGCACGCCACGTGTCCCCTCTCTTCAAATACAGAGCGCTTGATCCCAACGGTCAAGTGATGACCGAACGCGCTACTGTGAAGTGACCGGATGCTTAGCGTCTGGTCGTTTCCAGTAAGCATTCGGAACCTAGAAATCATGACCGGACGAACGCGTCCGGTCATGCTCGACCGGACTCACCCAGAGTCCGGTCAGTCAGCGTCTCTTCTATGCGCGCTACAACAATGCAACCAGACGCATCCAGCTAGTGTCCGGTCACTTTCAATGCCAGCGTCCAGTCGAAGACCGACGCCAGCACATTTTCTACTGCCACTGACCGGAGCGCTGGTCCTACCAAGACTAGCGTCCCGTCACTGCGTGACAAGCGTGACTAACTCTTTTTTAACTCTATCTTCTTCACCCTTACTCAAATGTGCCAACCAATAAGTGTATCACCGTGTGCACATGTGTTAGCATATTTTCACAAACATTTTCAAGGGTGTTAGCACTCCACTAGACCCTAAATGCATATGCAATGAGTTAGAGCATCTAGTGGCACTATGATAACCGCATTTTGATATGAGTTTCACCCCTCTTAGTAGTACGGCTATCGATCCTAAATGTGATCACACTCACTAAGTGTCTCGATCACCAAAATAAAATAGCTCCTACCATTTATACCTTTGCCTTGAGCCTTTTATTTTTCTCTTTCTTTTTTTCAAGTCTAAAAGCATCTAGGCCCCTAGTTGGGTTTCGGTGATTAATGACAATATGTTATTACTATGACTAACATGTGTTTTGCAGAGGCAATTAGGTTAGGTCACGGTAAAGAAGATCGACTGGGCTATCATGGTGGTCATGCCCCTACAATGGAAATCATTTTGGTTTTCAAAGGATGGACGACAATGTTAAGGATGGACTAGTTCTAAGTGTCGTTTGGTGTTGAGGAGATACTTAGAGTAGTTTAGGACTTTGTTTTTCCTTTGGCCGTACTATAAAGGGGGGTATGGATGGGTAGCTTGACTTAGGTGAGTTAGGTGTGGTGCACACTTGCTAAATCTAGCACTAGGTAGCTCCTAAAAAGCCCTTAGATCCATTGGAGCAAACTTCAGTCATGTATGATCGAGAGTTGGAAGTGAATGGAGGGTCAAATGCTGACCGAATGCTGGTTCCAGAGTGACCGAATGCTGGCATAGAGTCCGGTCAGTTCATTTGATCAAGGTGATTTCGTCTGGTGCGACCGGACGCTGAGAGGTGAGTGATCGGACGCTGAGTCCCAGCGTCTAGTCGACTCTAGTAAGGTTCCAGAGAGGGAAAATTATGACCAACGCTGTCAAGCATCCAGTCACAACTTAAACACTGGAGTTTGGGGAGAACTGACTGGAGCATCCGGTCAACATGACCAGAGCGTCCGGTCACCCCGTAGAGGCACATAACGGTTCATTTTGAACACGGGTGTATAAATACTTCCTGCATTCATGTGTGGGGGTACTTTTGCTCATTCCAACAGTAGAGAAACACCCTTGAGAGTGCCAAGATGAGCAAGGTCCTAGTGAGGTGATTGAGATTTGAGAATCCCAAAGAGAGCCCTCATTAGTGAAAGCAAGAGTAGCAAAGTGTGCATCCACCCTTCTCGTTAGGCTTGTCGTGGTCAAGTGAGAGTTCGTACTTGTTACTCTTGGTGATCTCCATCACCTAGATGGTTTGGTGGTGATTGGGAGTTTGGTGATCATTTGGTGGAGCTTGTGGATGACCCAACTCGAGTTGTGAGTGGTTGTGGGTGATTCACCGTGATGGAGTGTCAAAGAATCAACCTATAGAGAGCACTTGATCCTTGCACGGATCAAGGGGGAGCTACACCCTTACATGGGTGCTCCAATGAGGACTAGTGGGGAGTGGCGACTCTCTGATACCTCGGCAAAACATCGCCGCGTTCCTCCTTCTCTCTTTACTTTGAGCAATTCAATTCTTGCCATTTACATTCATAGAATTGCCATGCTAGAGTAGGATTGGAACATAGGTTGCTAAACCTTTGTGATGTAGATCAATAGAAATACTTTCTAGGCACAAGGGGTTAATTGGGCTAACTGTAGGATTTAATTATTGCAAAGAATTTTAGAATTAGCCCAATTCACCCTCTCTTGGGCATCTTGATCCTTTCAATTGGTATCGGAGCCTCGTGCTCACGTATTTAGGCTTAACCGCCTAGAGAAAGATGTCTCATAGGGATGGACCTCCTCCTATCTTTGAGGGGAATGATTTTCCATATTGGAAAATCTGCATGGAGGCGTATCTAGAAGCTCTAGATGTTGGAATACTTAGAGCCGCCTCATAAGGTTTCCCAAAACCTCAGGATGCCACACACCTACAAGGTGATGAGGTGAATTGTGAGAAATGGAATGCAAAGGCTCGAAACACCATCTTTAGAGGCCTTTGCAAAGATGTGTTCAACCGGGTGAGGAACCACAAAGACGCCCATGCACTATGGTCGGATATTTATGCGCTCCATGAGGGAACAAAGGGCGAGCATGAGGAACACTATCATCTTGTCATGAAAAAGCTAAATTCATTTGAAATGCTTCCTAAAGAGAGTGCTAATGAAATATACTCACGCTTGAATGTTCTTGTAGAGGAAGTCAATGGGCTTGGACTCACTCAAATGCAACCATTCGATGTTGTAAGAAAGGTCTTGAGTGTCCTCCCTATTGGTAAATATGGGTATATTGTAACCGTGCTTCATCAAGGTGATCTTTCCATTGCTACACCAACACAAATATTGGGAAAGATCAATGCTTATGAGATGTACATGCACATCACACCACAAGATGGCTCATCCTCTACTAAGAAGAAACACAAGGACTTAGCATTCAAAGCTAGCCAAGAGAAGGGCAAAGCAAGGCTTGAGTATGAAAGCTCAAGTGATGATGAAATTGATGATGCAAGTCTTGCTCTCATGGTGAGAAGAACCGCCAAGATGCTAAAGAAGATTAACAAGAGTGGCATCAAGTTTGATGGCAAGAAAAAGAAGTTCTTCACTAGCTCTAGAAGGAAGCCAATCTCAGAGATGGATTGCTACAATTGTGGAGAACTTGGTCATCTAGCACACCAATGCACAAAGCCCAAGAAAGACAAGTACAAGAACAAGTACAAGGGCAAGAAAGATGACTCAAGTAATGAAGAAGAAGATGAGAAGAAGAAGAACAAGCCATACAAGAATAAAGATGGCAAGAAGAAGGACTTCCACAAGAAGAAGAAGAAGAATAGGAAGGCCTACATCATCAGTGATTGGCTCACGAACATTAATTCATCAAGTTGCTCATCTGATGATGATAGTGATAATGAGAAGGTGGTTGCCATTGTGATTGACTCTTCATCATCTTCACCAACACCACCGCTATCATCCTCTACACACCTATGCCTTGTGGCCAAGGGTGAACGAAAGGTATCAAATGATGATGATAATAGTAGTGATGATCATGCTAACAATGATGATTGTGATAGTGATAGTGATGATGATGAATTTGAATCACCTTCATATGATGAACTTGTCAAATTGCTAAACAAATATACTAGGATCATTAGAAAGACTAGAGCTAAGAATGACAAGTTAGAAGCTAAGAATGATTCTCTTTTAGCTAAATGTGATATAGCCGAAAAGGCTAGTGTTGAGCTTAGAGAAGCAAATGATGCTATATCATCCAAACTCAAGGAGCTCAAATCTTCTAAGAAAGAGCTTAAAGAAAAACATGATAAACTTGAGAGGATACATAATGAGCTCATCACTAGCCATAATATGCTAAAAGAAGAATATACTACTCTTAAGATTAATCATGATAATCTTGTCATTGCTCAAGAATATTTATCCAATGAGCCACATGATGCTACTAACGATGTTGTTAAGATTGATATAGCTACATCATGTGATGATTTGATCATTGAGAGCATTGAGCAAAGTTCTAGTAGCAAGGGCAAGCAAGTGGTTGAGACCGATAATTATGATGAGTATGTCAAGCTCAAGAATGACAATGAAAAGCTAAAGAAAGATCTTGGAGAGCTCAAAACCACCAACACTATAGTGCTAGAAACTCTTGATCATGATGGTGACTTGATTCTTGAGAATGAGAAGCTCAAAGAAGAGAACAAGAAACTCAAGGAAGAGAAAAACAATGATGCACTCAAGGAAGAGAACAAAAAGCTCAAGTTGGAGAAAGAGCATCTCAAGATTGGATTGAGCAAGTTCACAAGAGGCAAGCATCTTCAAAGTGAGCTACTAATGAACACCATCATGAAGATGGATAGAAGTGGCATTGGGTATTTGGCAAACCAAGAGAAGAAGGCTCAAGCTCAACAACATCACAAGTCAAAGCCAAAGCCAAAGAGATGTTTTGAGTGTGGACAAGAAGGCCACTTTGCCCATAAGTGCCAAACTCCACCACCACATCCCTTGCCCAAGCATGCTAGACCTTTTGCCTTCAATGCTCATTACATGCTTAGAAAGGATTCTAGTGGAAAGATGAAAGTCATATTCTTAGCATCTCCCAATAAGAATAGGCCTAAGAAAATTTGGATAGCAAAGTCACTTGTTGAAAAGGTGAAGGGCCCTCAACAAGTTTGGGTTCCTAAAGCTTGATCTCTTGTGTGTAGGTGAACTACAAGACCAGTGGAAGTCATTGGATTATTGATAGTGGTTGCACACAATATATGACTGGTGATCCTCATATGTTCACATCACTAGATGAAGAAGTAGATGGATAAGAAAGAATCACATTTGGAGATAATTCAAAGGGCAAGGTTAAAGGATTGGGCAAAGTGGCAATATCAAATGATCATTCAATCTCAAATGTGCTATATGTTGCTTCATTGAGCTTCAACTTGCTATCCGTTGGACAATTGTGTGATCTTGGCTTCCAATGCTTGTTCACCGAGAAGGAAGTTGTTGTATCTAAGAAGGATGATGATCAAGTGATATTCAAAGGATTTAGATACAACAACCTATATTTAGTGAATTTCACCTCCGAAGATGCTAACTTGAAGACATGCCTATTCACCAAAACAATACTTAGGTGGCTATGGCATAGAAGACTTGCTCATGTTGGGATGAGCTCACTTAAGAAGCTAATGAAGAATGATTTGGTGAGAGGGTTGAAGGATGTGAAGTTTGATAATGACAAGCTTTGTAGTGCATGTCAAGCCGGCAAGCAAGTTGCAAATACTCATCCAACAAAAGCTTTCTTGTCAACCACAAGAGTGCTAGAACTTCTCCACATGGACTTATTTGGACCAACAACATACAAGAGTTTGGGAGGAAATCTTTATTGTCTTGTGATTATTGATGACTATTCAAGATACACATGGGTATTCTTCCTTCATGACAAATCCAAAGTTGCATCATGCTTCAAGAAGTTTGCCAAGAGAGCACAAAATAAATTTGAAGTAAAGCTCAAGAAGATTAGAAGTGACAATACAAACATAGAAGCCTATTGTGATGAAGTTGGGATCAAGTATGAGGTCTCCGCAACATATACTCCTCAACAAAATGGTGTAGTTGAGAGAAAGAACCATACTTTGATCACACTAGCAAGAACAATGCTTGATGAGTACAACACTCCTGAAGCTCTATGGGCGGAAGCTATCAACACCACATGCTATGCATCCAACCGCCTATTCTTTCAAAAGTTTCTTGGCAAGACACCTTATAAGTTGCTCAATGGGAAGAAGCTGGACGTCTCCTTCTTTAGGGTGTTTGGTTGCAAATGCTACATCTACAAGAAGCGGCAACACCTAGGGAAGTTTCAAAGACGTTGTAATATTAGTTTTCTTATTGGTTACATCAAAGTCCAAAGCATATAGAGTATTTAATCATGCCACCGACTTGGTTGAAGAAACATATGATATAGAATTTGATGAATCTAACAGCTCCCATGGAGCACATGAGAATCTTGATAATGTAGGTGATGAACCATTGAAGGAGGCCATGAAGAACATTCTGGTTGGAGACATCAAGCCTAATGGTGATGAAGATGATGTACAAGTGATCAATCCTCCTTCTTCATCAAGTGTGCCACAAGATGGTGAAAAAGATGGGAGAGTAGAAAATGAAGACACTCATGTCTCCCATGAGCAAATGGTGGTACAAGCACAAGATGTTAATGCTCCACAACCTCCCCCTTAAGTGGTTGATAGAAGAAATTCACCTCTACTACAAGCTCATCCACAAGATCTCATCATAGGGAGTCCATCAAAGGGAGTAATGACTCGTTCTCAAAAGCTTGCTTCATTTATTGAACATCACTCTTTTGTCTCTTGCTTTGAGCCTACTAAGGTAGAAAAAGCTCTTCAAGATCCGGATTAAATAAACGCCATGCATGAAGAGTTGAACAACTTCACCTGCAATGAAGTGTGGACTCTTGAAGAGCGACCACAAGGTGCAAGAGTCATTGGAACAAAGTAGGTGTTCCGTAACAAGCAAGATGATCAAGGCGTTGTTGTGAGGAACAAGGCAAGACTAGTTGTAAAGGGATTCTCTCAAGTTGAATGTTTGGATTTTGGAAAGACCTTTGCACCGGTTGCAAGATTAGAAGCCATCCGTATCCTCCTTGCATATGCATCACATCATGAAATGAAACTATATCAAATGGATGTGAAAAGTGTATTTTTAAATGGCTTTATTAATGAACTAGTCTATGTTGATCAACCTCTGGGGTTTGAAGACCCTAGATATCCTAATCATGTTTATAGGTTGTCCAAGGCGTTATATGGGCTTAAGCAAGCCCCAAGAGCTTGGTATGAGCGCCTTTGGGACTTCCTCATTGAGAAGGGCTTCACCATTGGGAAGGTCGACACCATAATATTCACCAAGAAGCTTGATGAACATATCTTCATTTGTCAAGTGTATGTTGATGATATCATCTTTGGATCATCAAATGAAGAATCTTGCAAAGAGTTTGGTGAATTAATGTCGAAAGAGTTTGAGATGTCAATGATTGGAGAGCTTACATTCTTTCTTGGCTTTCAAGTTAAGCAAATGAGAGAAGGGATTTTCATCTCTCAAGAGAAATATACAAATAATCTTCTCAAGAGATTCAAGATGGATGAATGTAAGCCAATCAAGACACCAATGCCAACTAATGGACATCTTGACCTAGATGAGGGATGTAACATAGTTGATCAAACTCTCTACCACTCTATGATTGGTAGCTTGTTATATTTAACCGCATCTAGGCCCGACATCATATTTAGTGTGTGTATGTGTGCTAGATTTCAAGCTAATCCTAAGGAAACTCATTTGATTGCCATTAAAAGAATCCTTAGGTATCTTAAGCACACACCAAGTATTGACCATTGGTATCCTAAAGGAGCTATATTTGAATTAGTTGGCTATTCCAATTCGGATTATGCCGGTTGCAAAGTTGATAGAAAAAGTACATCCAGAGGGTACCATTTGCTTGGTAGATCACTTGTATCTTGGTCCTCCAAGAAACAAAATAGTATGGCTTTGTCCACCGCCGAAGCAGAATACATTGCCGCGGGTGCTTGTTGTGCACAAATACTTTATATGAAACAAACTTTGCTAGACTATGGTGTAGTTCTAGAAAAAGTACCTCCTTTGTGCGACAATGAAAGTGTGGTAAAACTTGCAAATAATCTGGTTCAACACTCTCACACCAAACAGATAGACATCTGCCATCACTTTCTTAGAGATCATGTTGCAAAGAATGATATTTCATTAGAAGGTGTAAGGACCAAGGATCAATTGGCGGATATCTTCACTAAACTGCTAGATGAGGCGACTTTTTGTCGATTGCGGAATGAGCTCAATATTCTTGATTTTAGTAACTTCACTAAAAAATGAGCTTGTGTTGTCCCTTGCATTGCATTGTAATATACAACATGTTTACCTTATGGTTATGCACTTAGGGCTTGTCTAACATGGTTAAGATAACCGTCGTATAGTGTGTGAAGAAGCTTAACCTTGGATCAAACTTGACAAGCAACTAGATTTACTTTCAAGTATTGCATTGCATATGCATGAATGTTGTTTTGTCGTTTATCTTAAATTGCCCTCTTATTGCCTATTTCTTAAAAAGAATTATAGCCTAAGGCAAAATATTTAAATTTTTTTTGAGGGTTTGAGAGAGGTCACTCACATCAGTCCCAATTGGTGTTTATTTGGATCTTATTAAAGTTGGGACTTAATTGGGAACAGGAAGCACAAAGGACTTTGAAGATTTGCTAGAAAAAGAGTGACCAAACGTTGCATCAGACTCTGATGTCCAGCGTCCAGTCAGTTCATAGGAGGTGAACCTGCTGTGATGGAGTGACCGGACTCTGCTGTTCATCATCCAGTCAGATGGTGGTTCAATGTCCGATCAAGCGAAGGTGATCAAGGCAGTGAGGACTGGACTCTGGCTATGTCCAGTCGGGGTTTACCGGACACGTCCGGTCATGATTCTAGGGGTTTTAGGCCTCTCTAGAATCAACCAGACTCTGGGTGGCAGCGTCCGGTCATTGCCACCGGAGCGTCTGATCAGTAGATATCGTGTGGGATTCCAACTCTTCTCTGTTTCCTTTCCCATCACGTTGGGGGCCACTATTTAATCGTGCTGGTGTTTTGACCTAAAGCCGCATCTACCGACATCGTCGTCATGCCTCCACTACTTGCCGCGCATCCCGTGCCCGATTCGCCATGCCCGTGCTCACGCAGCCATGCCACCCTGCTCCCATGCCAGCGCCGCCACATAGCCGCGCCTCCCCACGCCAATGAGCCGCCCTACTGCACCGCCGCACCCACGCCGCATCTCGCCCACGCTGTACCCTAGCGCCATCGTGCCCATGCCTTGCTCTAGCGCCGCCGTGCTAGCAGCCCCAGTCACGTGCACATGCTGCATTGCTCCTTGTCGGTGACCTAGCCACTGCCTCCGCATCTTCTCGGTCGCCGAACTTCGTCGAGCCAGAACCCTAACCCTAGCTGATTCGGTGGTTCCCCACGTGTTGTTTCTCTTCTCTTCGGATCATTGGTTTATTAGGTAGCAAGCCCTCAGTTCTAATTTCATACCTAATGCTTGCTTCTTAGGGTTTCGTATCTTTAGATATGTTGTAATTATTCATAAATCTGATCTATTCTAACGTATAGTGAGTCGGTGTTTCTGAGGTCTCAGTGGCAGTTGACAGTCAACTCGGGGCCAAGCTCATGAGTATGGAATGAGGCCAAGCCTCAGAAGTGATAGTTGGCAGTTGATCTTTGTCAGCGGTAGTTGTTCTTTTCAGCTCCATTAGATGGCTCGTGTCAAGAATGTCGGAGGAGGTCCCGGTGATGAGGATCCGAGGCCCCCGCCTCGCCTGCCTACAGATACAAAAGGCAAGGCGATGACGAAGCTAGCAACGAGGAAGCACAAGTACCCTGATGCAGATATAGCAAGAGTAGCCACAGTTGCAGAGGCCGTAGAGCGCACATAGAGAGAAGATGCTAGGAGTGGTGTTGTTATTGCAGATCAACTTTCACCAACATAGAGGGCTGCACTTGAGCAGGTTGAGTACCGTCATGGTGGTCCAGCTGGGACTATTATGGTTGGGGGATAGCATGTGGTTATTGAAGAGAGTCAGCCTCAGGGGGAGTCACAGCAGTAGCCACAGCTAGTAGATCCGACTCAGGAGGGAGAGCAGGCCGAGGAGACAGAGTAGGCACCTCGGCCATAATTATGCCGCTCTGGTCATACCCATGCTCCAGTCACACCGAGTCCAAAGACACAGCAGAGGGGTTCTCATCTGCCTCCTAGACCATAGGGTCTGCCTCTAGTGACTCATCTAGATTTTAGGGCCACCACGGTCAAGCAGGTGCAACAGCTTAGATTTGTGGACTTTGAGCAATGGATCTCGCCGAGGAGGGATGACCGAGCTTCAAAGGGCTTCTACACACCACTACAGGAAGATTTTTATAATGCATATCTTAACAGCAGGGTAGTATTTAGATCTCAGAGGGTGTGCAACATTGAGTCCAATGTAGCAGCAGCTAGAGAGCATATTCGCCCTTACCTATCTTACCTACCAAGGCTGATAGATTTACTTGGACAGATAGGCTTATATGCTCTATCTTGGGTCTGTGAGTTCTATGCTACACTTTGGATTGACCCGCTACACAGATTCATTCACTTTGCTTTCAGAGGTAGAGATTATAGGCTGATGAGCTCTAGGGTTAGAGAGATACTTAGACTTCAGGAGCAGCCCATCCGGCTACATGAGGTTTGCTATAGACAGACAACGCCTCCTAGATGCCCACACGGCGGTCTTGTGCCCCCTACAGATCTAGTCCGCCATTGCTTCATAGAGCCTTTTGGCGAGGGGTCAAGCAGGACACCTAGTGATCTCACTCCTACTACTAGAGTGCTTGATGCTATTATGAGGAGGACACTGCTTCCGAGGATGGGGTATTGCGAGGGCTTGACTCGTATACAACTATGGCTACTGAACTCTCTGATGTAGTAGACTGTGTTTGACATATGGGATCTCCTTCTATCAAAGATGGAGGATACTATTGCAGAAGGGTTCAGGGGTCACAAGCAGTTGTCATATGCTCACTAGATTACATTCTTAATACACAGGGTAGTTACTGTGTGGCCACCAAAGATGCTTGTAGAATATAGTGGTACTACTACAGAGTTCCCTACATATAACATGACTCAAATGATCCGCCATAGTGCAGTGAGGACTCCTAGCTAGCCACGCCATCGTCCAGAGGTGCCAGAGACTGTAGCTCAATAGGATGAGACCATCAGGGGCATAACAGCTATAGAGGAGGAGCAGTTAGATGCTCAGCAGGAGGGATGGTCGCGAGTGACCCCAGTGATAGCTTAGATCATGACTACCAGCCTATCCCTCAGATGCCTCCACGATGATATGACCATGAGGCCGATAGCTCTAGTTTAGCTCCACCTGCACCATAGACAGATCCCGCTCTACTTGCTATACTTGAGCGGATGAGGCAGGATCAGGCTCGCTAGGCTCAGGAGACCATTGCTACATTTGCATAATTTCAAACTCGACAGGATGAGTTCTAGCGATAGCAGTAGGCGATCCAGCAGTAGCAACTACTTGGGTTTATGCAGCATGTAGTGATAGCTATTGGGGCTCCACTACCACAGCCTTCACCCTAGCTTGGTTAGCCTGCCATCACTTCTATGACTCCAGCTTTCTAGCCTAGTGGGCTTTAGAGTCAGGGACCGCCAGCGCCATAGTTTCCTTCACCTATAGAGCAGGTGTCCTAGTGGTTTGCTTCGCCAGTGCTAGGCCCACAGTTCACACCTCTTCATACAAGCTTTACTCCACCTCAGAGTTCATTAGTGCTTACCCCAGTTTCTAGGAGCCTTGGTGCTTCATTCAGTGAGTTGATAGGGTAGCCTACTCCACTAGAGCTACATGCCCTAGGTCCTTCCATAGTTGCACCTATTACCAGGAATACAGAGATGCTCCCTTCATTAGTTGCATCATTAGAGTAGGTAGCGCCAGTTATAGATCTGAATCAGACTGTTTCAGCATCACTTCTAGCTACAAAGGGTTAGACTGCTCAGAGCTTAGGATCAGATGATGATGGCACATAGTTCTAGCTCGCTCCATGCACCTCAACGCCCGACTCGTCCGCTACAGCCCCACCGACCGACCCTTAGGTTTTGGTGTTTGACGTCAAAGGGGGAGAGGGATCGAGTATGTTAGTCTTAGGGGGAGCGATACATTTAGGGAGAGTCTATCTATTAGCTTATAGCTTATCTATTACATTTGGAGTTTTATGCATGATACATTATGCATTCATGTTTACTATTATGCATTGAACTACTTAAGTGTGATCATAATTGTGATATTAATGTGATCGTGATATTTATGTGATATGTGACATGTGTGCTCTCTACTTCGAATTATTTATATGTCATATCACTTGTGTTATGCTCATTTGCTTTGCTTCCACATTTTACTCTGATGAAAATGAGCTTTATTACTTGTACTCATGCTTATTTCATATCTTTTGAGTACATCATGTTGGCTTGGGTCATATAAGCTTGCCTAACACTTTTGTTCTTATTGTCAAAAGCTTATATGAACCAAGCATGTTAAAAACCTCATCTCTTTCACATACTCGAGGTGGAATTGTCATCAATCACCAAAAAGGGAGAGATTAAAAGCATCTAGGCCCCTAGTTGGGTTTCGATGATTAATGATAATACGTGATTACTGTGACTAACGTGTGTTTTGCAGATGCAATTAAGTTAGGTCACGGTACTGGAGATCGATTGGGCTATCATGGTGGTCATGCCCCTATAATGGAAATCATTTTGGTTTTTAAAGGATGGACAATAAGGTTAAGGAAGGACTAGTTCTAAGTGTTGTTTGGTGTTGAGGAGACACTTAGAGTAGTTTAGGACTTTGTTTTTCCTTTTCCATACTATTAAGGGGGGTATGGATGGGTAGTTTGACCTAGGTGAGTCTAGTGAGTTAGGTGTGGTGCACACTTGCTAAATCTAGCACTAGGTAGCTCCTAAAAAGCCCTTAGATCCATTGGAGCAAACTTCATTCATGTATGATCGAGAGTTGGAAGTGAATGGAGGGTCAAATACTGACCGGACGCTGGTTCCAAAGTGTCCAGACATTGGCGCAGAGTCTGGTCAATTCATTTGATCAAGGTGATTTTGTCTGGTGTGACCAAATGCTGAGAGGTGAGTGACCGGACGCTGAGTCCCAGCGTCCAGTCGACTTCAGTAAGGTTCTCAAGAGGGAAAATCATGACCAGACACATTTGGTTAGTGCTGACTAGACGCTGTCCAGTGTACGGTCACAACTTAAAAACACTAGAGTTTGGGGAGAACTAACCAGAGCGTTTGGTCACCCTGCAGAGGCACATAACAGTTCATTTTGAATATAGGTGTATAAATACTTCCTCCATTCATGTGTGGGGGTACTTTTGCTCATTCCAACAGCTGAGAAACACCCTTGAGAGTGCCAAGATGAGCAAGGTCCTAGTGTGGTGATTGAGATTTGAGAATCCCAAAGAGAGCCCTCATTAGTGAAAGCAAGAGTAGCAAAGTGTGCATCCACCCTTCTCATTAGGCTTGTTGTGGTCAAGTGAGAGTTCGTGCTTGTTACTCTTGGTGATCGTCATCACCTAGATGGCTTGGTGGTGATTGGGAGTTTGATGATCATCTGGTGGAGCTTGTGGATGACCCAACTCGAGTTGTGAGCGGTTGTGGGTGATTCACCGCGACGGAGTGTCAAAGAATCAACCCATAGAGAGCACTTGATCCTTGTGTGGATCAAGGGGAGCTACACCCTTGCATGGGTGCTCCAACGAGGACTAGTGGGGAGTGGTGACTCTCCGATACCTCGGCAAAACATCGCCGCGTTCCTCCTTCTCTCTTTACTTTGAGCATTTACTTTGAGCAATTCAATTCTTGTCATTTACACTCATAGAATTGCCATGCTAGAGTAGGATTGGAACATATGTTGCTAAATCTTTGTGCGGTAGATTAATAGAAACACTTTCTATACACAAGGGGTTAATTGAGCTAACCGTAGGGTTTAATTATTGCAAAGAATTTTAGAATTAGCCCAATTCACCCCCCTCTTGGACATCTTGATCCTTTTAAAGTCCAAGCACTTGATCATCACCATGGCATCACCATCATCATGTCATGATCTTCATTTGCTTCACCACTTGGAATGTGCTACCTATCTCATGATCACTTGATAAACTAGGTTAGCACTTAGGGTTTCATCAATTCACCAAAACCAAACTAGAGCTTTCAATCTTCCCCTTTTTGGTAATTGATGACAACTGTTTCACAAATATATGAATTGAAATTCAATTGAATCCATGTTGCTTGCCCAAGCATATTTACCATGTGTAAAAGGATATGAACAAGTTTCATGAATCTCATTTAGTAGCAATTGCTCCCCCTACATATATGCTAAGAGTTTGGATGGTAGCTTGCACATATGCTTAGATAGGAAATATAGGAGACAATGTCTACCAAATGATGCTAAGGTATAAGAGATGGACCTTTGAAGCGTGATACCAATCGGAGTGCACCAATATACCATCCTTAGCACCATTAGTAACTTGACATACACAAAAACTAGAATACCCTATGAGATCAACATTACAAGCAAGGTTCTAGTTTCTATACGATGAACATAAGTCTAGTTACTTTAGCCTATGCATGCTAGTTTTTCATTTTACCATTCAAGTATATAACTAGCATACACCACACAGGCATGGGTATTGAAATTTAAAACTTGTGCCATGCAAGCAAATATATGAAATGCATATTCAAATGCAACATACAAGGTTTATGAGCTTGCTCCCCCTACTTGTGTGCATTTTTGATTGATCCCCTTACCATGTCATTTCATTTGCTTGCTCCTCCTATCTTACTATCTTTGTGAATTTCTCTCCTCCTTTGTCAACAATTAGCACAAAAGGTGAGCTCAAATTATAGATAGGTTGGGGTGAAACCATGTGAAATGAGGATCATTTTCCCAATTTGGTTCCATCTAGATTATTTGCAAAAGATATTTAACTCGGTTTGATCCAAGAACAAGCTTCTTCACACCTCTAAATAAGGGTTATCTTGTACCATATTGAGTTAAACACTTATAGCTTATTTTCTAGATCAAACCCTAGGTTTACAAGCCCACAAACATGTCATATGCTACCACTAGATCATTTCAAACATACAAGCAATAATGGTACCATACAAGCATCAAATTCATTTGATTTTTATGAATGAGCCTAGGACATGATAGGAATGACTAGATGCACTAAACAAGTCCTTAGCAATGGATGGATGACATGTCAATCAACTTTACCTTGCTTTGCTCGAAGGAGAGGCATGTCATATAATGGGGTGCATCAACACATATTTGAGAAGTCAAATATGTTTAATTCATTACTTAGCTTGCAAAACCTCTTCTCATCAAGTGGCTTGGTGAAGATATCAGCAAATTGATCTTTGGTGCCCACACTCTCAATGCAAATATCCCCTTTTTGTTGGTGATCTCTTATGAAATGATGGTGGACATCAATGTGCTATATTCTTGAATGTTGAACCAGGTTGTTGGTGAGCTTTATGGCACTTTCATTGTCACATAGCAATGGCACTTGCTTGAATTTGATTCCAAAATCACTCAAAGTAGCCTTCATCCAAAGTAATTGAGCACAACAACTACCGGCCAAAATGTACTCCGCTTTGGCGGTTGAAAGTGCTATACTATTTTGCTTCTTTGATGACCAAGACACAAGTGATCTTCCCAATAGTTGACATGTGCCCGATGTGCTCTTTCTCTCAACTTTGCATCCCGCATAATCAAAGTCTGAATATCCAATCAGCTCAAATCTTGCTCCTTTGAGATACCATAATCCAACATTTTGTGTATGCTTTAAGTACCTCAATATTCTCTTTGTTGCCTTCAAATGACTTTCTCTTGGTGAGGCTTGAAATCTAGCACACACACATACACTAAACATCACATCTGGCCTTGATGCGGTCATATAGAGTAGGCTTCCAATCATAGACCGATACATCTTTTGATCCACCATGTTGCCACTAGCATCACTAACCAAGCTTCCACTTGTTCCCATTGGTGTACTAATAGCTTTAGCATCATCCATTCCAAACTTCTTGATCATATCCTTGATATATTTGCCTTGACTCACAAATATGCCATTCTTCATTTGCTTGATTTGAAGACCAAGGAAGTAACTAAGCTCTCCAATCATAGACATCTCAAATTCACTTGCTATCACCTTGCCAAACTCTTCACAAAAATCTTGATTTGTTGACCCAAATATGATATCATCAACATAGATTTGCATTACAAATAAGTCATTTCCAAGCTTCTTGGTGAAGAGAGTGGTGTCAACCTTTCCCATCTTGAATCCCTTAGAGAGTAGGAAATCCCTCAATCTCTCATACCATGCTCTAGGTGCTTGTTTTAAACCATACAAAGCCTTTCTCAACTTATAAACATGGTTGGGTTTCTTTTCATCTTCAAAACCAGGAGGTTGCTCAACATACACAAGCTCACTGATGTACCCATTGAGAAATACACTCTTCACATCCATTTGGTACAACTTGATGTTGTGGGCACAAGCATAAGCTAACAAGATCCTAATTGCTTTCAATCTTGCAACCGGGGCATATGTTTATCCAAAGTCAAGACCTTCAACTTGAGTGTAACCTTGGGCCACTAATCTTGCTTTGTTCCTTATTACTATCCCATCTTGATCTTGCTTGTCCAAAAGACCCACTTGGTTCCAATCACATTATGATCTTTAGGTCTCTCAACTAACTCCCATACTTAGTTTCTTGTGAAGTTGTTTAGCTCTTCATACATAGTATTGACCCAATCAACATCCTTCATAGCTTCACCTATCTTCTTAGGTTTAATGGATGACATGAAAGAGAAATGCTCACAAAACAAAGCCAATCTTGATCTAGTTTGCACACCTCTTGAAATATCACTAATGATAGTGTCCAATAGATGATCTCATGCAACATTGGTTGGTTGAAGCACTTGCA
The DNA here is from genome assembly GCF_019320115.1 of Miscanthus floridulus. Lineage (NCBI taxonomy): Eukaryota > Viridiplantae > Streptophyta > Magnoliopsida > Poales > Poaceae > Miscanthus > Miscanthus floridulus. The sequence continues at coordinate 97,307,320 of NC_089582.1, read as the reverse complement.
CTTGATTGCTTGCATTTGATTGATCATTTGGTTGAGATGATGAACTAGCCACTTGTTGATCTTGCACTTTGTCATGACTAGTACTTGCTTGAACTTGATCATGAGAACCACTAGCTTGCACATTTGAGTTAGAGAAAACTTGATTCTTGTCATCTTCGACATCAATCACTTCTCTAGGCCTTATATCACCAATGTCTATGTTCTTCATTGCATTGACCAATTGAGTGCCTCTTACATCATCTAGATTCTCATCTTCCTCTTGGGAACCATTTGTTTCATCAAATTCCACACCATGAACCTCCTCAATAGTACCACTAGCCAAATTCCAAACTCTATATGCCTTGCTAGTAGTGGAGTAACCAAGCAAGAAACCTTCATCACATTTCTTTTCAAACTTGCTCAATCTAGTGCCTTTCTTCAATATGTAGCATTTACAACCAAAGACCCAGAAGTATGCTATATTGGGCTTTCTTCCATGCAATAGCTCATAAGGTGTCTTCTCCATCATGGGGTGACAATAGAGTCAGTTGCTATAATAGCAAGCCATGTTGATTGCTTCAGCCCAAAATGAATGACTCACATTGTACTCACTCAACATTGATCTTGCTATATCAATTAAAGTTCTATTCTTTCTTTCAACTAGGCTATTTGATTGTGGAGTGTACTTGGCCGAGAATTGATGTCTAATTCCAAATTCATCACACAACTCATCAATTCTAGTGCTCTTGAATTCACTACCATTGTCACTTCTAACTTTCTTGATAGTTGTTTCAAACTCATTGTGAATGCTCTTGACAAATGATTTGAATGTTGCAAACACATCACTCTTGTCAACAAGAAAGAACACCCATGTGTATCTAGTGAAATCATCCACAATCATAAATCCATATTTGTTTTCACCAATGCTAGTGTATGTGGTTGGTCCAAACAAGTCCATGTGTATCAACTCAAATGCCTTGGATGTGCTCATCATGCTCTTCTTAGGATGTGTGTTACCAACTTGCTTCCTGGCTTGACATGCACTACATAGCTTATCCTTCTCAAATGTGACATCTTTCAAGCCTCTAACTAAGTCATGCTTAATCAACTTGTTCAATTGTTTCATTCCAACATGACCAAGCCTTCTATTTCATAACCAATCCATGCTAGACTTAGTGATCAAACATGTTGTCAATTGAGCTTCTCTAGCATTGAAATCAACCAAGTATAGATTCTCATATCTAAATCCTTTGAAAATCAAATTAGAGCCATCTACACTTATGATCTCTATATCATCCACACCAAATATGTACTTAAAACTAAGATCACACAATTGAGCTACCGATAATAGATTAAAGTTCAAGCTCTCTACTAGTAACACATTGGAGATGCTCAAGTCATTGGATATTACAATCTTACCAAACCCTTTGACCTTGCCTTTGTCATTGTCACCAAATGTGATACTATCAATCCCATTACTCTTGTTTTCATTAATTGAATTGAACATTCTTGAATCACCAGTCATGTGTTGTGTGCACCCACTATCAAGCACCCAATGTCTTCCTCCGGCTTTATAATTAACCTACAAAAGAAGATCAATTCTTTTTAGGTACCCAAACTTGCTTGGGTCCTTGTAGGTTAGTTACCAAGGTTTTTGGTACCCAAATGGTCTTCTTCTTTGGGCCCATAATTGGTGTACCAATGAACTTAGCCTTCACACCATTGGCACCCTTAACAAGCATGTAACAAGAATCAAATTTAATTGAGGATACATTAGGTAGCTTGTTCTTGTTAATCTTGCAATTTTGCTCTATATGCCCAACTTGCTTGCATCTATTGTAAAACCAACCATTGCCCTTCATAAAGCTAGCCTTGGGAGTGACAAAGGCTGCCTTGCCTTTCTTAAGGGTATAGCCTAATCCCTCTTTATTGAGAGAAAACCTTTGGCTACCCAAGCACTTTAGCAAGCAGGCATCTCCACCATAGGCATTGCCTAAGGCACGAGTGAGCTCATTCACCTCCTTCTTGAGGGTCTCATTTTCCACCATGAGTGAGGCATCACAAGTGAGACCATTACTCAAAGGTGAAGTAGAAGTAGTAGTGCTACAAGAAGTGTTAGTGGGAGCAACTACAATGGGCTTATAAAATGATTCATCAATAAGATCACATGTTAGTCCCACATCACAAGACACGATCACTTGCTCCTTCTTGGCTTTCTCCTTCTTGACTTGCTCAATGAGAGAGGAGTGAGCTTTTTCAAGCTTAGAGTGAGATTTGCCAAGCTTCTCATGGGCTTCTATTAGCCTCTCATGAGTGGCATTGAGCTCATCAATGGATTGCTCAAGAAATTTGACTTTCTTGTGTAATTCTTTGCACTCATTTCTCTTCATTTCAACGCAAGTGTGCACTTGCTCACACTTGTCCAAGAGCTCCTCCTTGGTGTACTCCTCCTCCTCCTCATCATCATCATCATCACTCCTACAAGCATCACTTTCACATTCATCATCATCACTCACATCATATTTTACCTTGGTAGGCTTTTCCATGAGGCATGTCGATGGAGTATCAAAGATGGAGGGCTTGTTGTTGGTGGTGATGCTTGCTAGTGCTTTCTTGATAGATTTCTTGTCATCATCACTAGAGCTATCACTATCCGAAGAGCCATCACTATCCCATGTGACCACATAGCCTCCACCTTTCTTCTTCTTTTGGAAGGTCATTCTCTTCTCCTTCTTCTCCTTCTTTTCTTTCTTGTCCTTCTTATGCTTCTTCTTTTCATCCTCATCATTGTCACTATTGTAGGGACAATTCGCTACAACATGATCGGGGCTCTTGCAATTGTAGCATCTTCTCACATATTTTTTGCTTTTGGTGTGATCTCTTCTCTTTCTTGCACCATAGCCCTTCTTCTTCATGAATTTTCCCATCTTACATACAAAGAGGGCCATAGCTTCATCATCAATATCACTAAGATCATCATCATCACTTGATTCTTTCTTGGATTTTTCCTTGTTCTTGGATGCTGATGAGCTAGCCTTGAATGCTATACTATTCTTCTTCTTGTCTTCTTTTTTCCTTCTTGTCATCCTTGTCATCCCCATCCCTTTCCACATGATATGTCTCTTGTGTCATAACATCACCTAGTACTTGGTTAGGGATAATCTCCTTCAATCCTCCTCTTATGATAAGCAATCTCAACATCTCAAATCTTGGAGGTAGGCACATTAAGAACCGATGAGAGACATCATCATCTTTGATCTTCTCTCCCAAAGCCTTCAAGTCATTGACAATTACTTGCAACCGATGGAACATCTCCAGAATGCTCTCATCATCCTTCATCTTGAAGCTTGTCAACTTATCCTTGAGGATGTAAAACTTGGCACTCTTCATGGCCGGTGTGCCCTCATATGTTTCCTCCAATCTCCTCCACACCTCATTAGCTCTTTCAGAATCCTTGATTTGCTCAAACATCTTGAAATTAATGGCATTGTATGTGGTGTTGAGAGCCATTGTATTGCATTGCTTGTTGGTCTTGTCTTGGTTGGTGGGATTGTCGGGATCAATGATAGCATAGTCATTCTCGGTTACCTCCCATACTTGATCATTGATTGAACCAAGATACATCCTCATCTTTCTCTTCCAATAATCATAGCATGTGCCATCAAAGAACGGTGGTTTGCCCCCACATGGTTGAATACAACTTGAGCCATAATTTTGACACTGAGGTTGTTAAGCCTTTAATCAAACGGTGACCACGGCTCTGATATCACTTGAAAGGTCCTAATATGGCTAGAATGGGTGAATAGCCTATTTAAAAATCTACAAACCAACTAGTGCAATTTGATTAGTATAACAAATAGCGAAATGCAAACTTACTCTAGCTCTATAAGGGTTGCAAGCCACCTATCCAACAATTCTAGTTGCTATGACCACTAATCACACAATACTCTATGTCACTACTCACTAAGAGCTCTCACACTTGCTACACTAAAGAGCTCCACTAGATAAACTTAAGCTATAAAGCAAGCTCTCAATTCTAGCTACACTAAAGAGCTTGCTACAGCTAGTTTGCAAGAATATAAATGAGTGAGTAGGGTGATTATACCGCTGTGTAGAGGAGTGAACCAATCACAAGATGAATACTAAATCAATCACCGGGAGGATACCAAAGGGCAAGAGACAATCAATTTTTCTCCCAAGGTTCACATGCTTGCCGGCACGCTAGTCCCTATTGTGTCGATCAACACTTGGCGGTTTGACGGCTAAGATGTGTTGTACGAACCTCGTCTACACAATTGGACACCGCAAGAACATACCCATAAGTGAGGTAACTCAATGACACAAGCAATCCACTAGAGTTACCTTTCAGCGCTCTGTTGGGGAAGGCACAAGACCCCTCACAATCACCACAGTCGGAGCCGGAGATAATCACCAACCTCCACTCAATGATCCTCGCTGCTCCAAGCCATCTAGGTGGTGGCAACCACCAAGAGTAACAAGTGAATCCCACAACGAAACATGAATGCCAAGTGCCACTAGATGCAATCACTCAAGCAATGCACTTGGATTCTCTCCCAATCTCATAAAGATGATGAATCAATGATGGAGATGAGTGGGAGAGCTTTGGCTAAGCTCACAAGGTTGCTATGTCAATGCAAATGGCCAAGAGAGTGAGCTTGAGCCAGTCATGGGGCTTAAATAGAAGCCCCCACAAAATAGAGCCGTTGTACCCCTTCACTGGGCATAACACAGGGTGACCGAACGCGCCGGTCATATTGACCGGACGCTAGACCCTGGCGTCCAGTCATGCGATGCACACCATGTGTCCCCTCTCTTCAAATACATAGCGCTCGATCCCAACGGTCAAGTGATGACCGGACGTGCTACTGTGAAGTGACCGGATGCTGGACCTTAGCGTCCGATCGTTTCCAGTAAGCATCTAGAAACAAGAAATCACGACCGAACACGTTCGGTCATGCTCAACCGGACTCACCCAGCGTCCGGTCAGTCAGCGTGTCTTCTATGCGTGCCACAACAGTGTGATCGGACGCACCTAGCCAGCGTCCGGTCGAAGACCGACGCCTGCATGTTTTCTATTGCCACTGACCGGACACGTCGGACCTACCGAGACTAGCATCCAGTCATTGTGTGACAAGCGTGACTAACTCCTTTTCAACTTTATCTTCTTCACCCTTACTCAAATATGCCAACCAACAAGTATATCACCTTGTGCACATGTGTTAGCATATTTTCACAAACATTTTCAAGGGTGTTAGCACTCCACTAGACCCTAAATGCATATGCAATGAGTTAGAGCATCTAGTGGCACTTTGATAACTGTATTTCGATACGAGTTTCACCCCTCTTAGTAGTACAGCTATCAATCCTAAATGTGATCACACTCACTAAGTGTCTTGATCACCAAAACAAAATGGCTCCTACCATTTATACCTTTGCCTTGAGCCTCTTTCTTCTTTTCAAGTCCTGGCACTTGATCATCACCATGGCATCACCATCATCATGTCATGATCTTCATTTGCTTCACCACTTGCAATGTGCTACCTATCTCATGATCACTTGATGAACTAGGTTAGCACTTAGGGTTTCATCAATTCACCAAAACCAAACTAGAGCTTTCAGGCGTTATAATTAACCTACAAAAGAAGATCAATTCTTTTTAGGTACCCAAACTTGCTTGGGTCCTTGAAGGTTAGTCACCAAGGTCTTTGGTACCCAAATGGCCTTCTTCTTTGGACCCACAATTGGTGTACCAATGAACTTAGCCTTCACACCATTGGCACCCTTAACAAGCATGTAACAAGAATCAAATCTAATTGATGGTCGCAAACACATCACTCTTGTCAACAAAAAAGAACACCCATGTATATCTAGTGAAATCATCCACAATCACAAATCCATATTTGTTTCCACCAATACTAGTGTAAGTGGTTGGTCCAAACAAGTCCATGTGCAACAACTCAAATGCCTCAGATGTGCTCATCATGCTCTTCTTAGGAAGTGTGTGGCCAACTTGCTTTCCGGCTTGACATGCACTACATAGCTTATCCTTCTCAAATATGACATCTTTCAAGCCTCTAGCTAAGTCATACTTGATCAACTTGTTCAATTATTTCATTCCAACATGACCAAGCCTTCTATGCTATAACCAACCCATGCTAGACATAGTGAGCAAACATGTTGACAATTGAGCTTCTCTAGCATTTAAATCAACCAAGTAGACATTCTCATATCTAAATTCTTTGAATATCAAGTTAGAGCCATCTACACTTATGATCTGTACATCATCCATACCAAATATTCACTTGAAAACAAGATCACATAATTGAGCTACCGATAATAGGTTGAAGTTCAAGCTCTCTACCAGTAGCACATTGGAAATGCTCAAGTCATTGGATATTGCAATCTTACCAAGACATTTGACCTTGCCTTTGCCATTGTCACCAAATGTGATGCTATCAATCCCATTGCTCTCATTTTCATTGATTGAATTGAATATTCTTGAATCACCGGTCATGTGTTGTGTGCACCCACTATCAAGCACCCAATATCTTCCTCCGGCTTTATAATTGACCTACAAAAGAAGATCAATTCTTTTTAGGTACCCAAACTTGCTTGGGTCCTTGAAGGTTAGTCACCAAGGTCTTTGGTACCCAAATGACCTTCTTCTTTGGACCCACAATTGGTGTACCAATGAACTTTGCCTTCACACCATTGGCACCCTTAACAAGCATGTAACAAGAATCAAATCTAATTGAAGGTTGTAAACACATCACTCTTGTCAAAAAGAAAGAACACCCATGTATATCTAGTGAAATCATCCACAATCACAAATCTATATTTGTTTCCACCAATACTAGTGTATGTGGTTGGTCCAAACAAGTCCATGTGCAACAACTCAAATGCCTTAGATGTGCTCATCATGCTCTTCTTAGGATGTGCGTTGCCAACTTGCTTTCCGGCTTGACATGCACTACATAGCTTATCCTTCTCAAATATGACATCTTTCAAGCCTCTACCTAAGTCATACTTGATCAACTTGTTCAATTGTCATTCTAATATGACCAAGCCTTCTATGCAATAACCAACCCATGCTAGACTTAGTGAGCAAACATATTGACAATTGAGCTTCTCTCGCATTGAAATCAACCAAGTATAGATTCTCATATCTAAATCCTTTGAATATCAAGTTAGAGCCATCTACACTTATGATATGTACATCATCCACACCAAATATGCACTTGAAACCAAGATCATGTATTTGAGCTACTGATACTAGGTTGAAGTTTAAGCTCTCTACTAGTAGCACATTGGAAATGCTCTAGTCATTGGATATTGCAATCTTACCAAGACCTTTGACCTTGCCTTTGCCATTGTCACCAAATGTGATGCTATCAATCCCATTGCTCTCATTTTTATTGATTGAATTGAATATTCTTGAATCACCGGCATGTGTTGTGTGCACCCACTATCAAACACCTAATGTCTTCCTCCGGCTTTATAATTGACCTACAAAAGAAGATCAATTCTTTTTAGGTACCCAAACTTGCTTGGGTCCTTGAAGGTTACTCACCAAGGTCTTTGGTACTCAAATGGCCTTCTTCTTTGGACATACAATTGGTGTACCGATGAACTTAGCCTTCACACCATTGGCACCCTTAACAAGCATGTAACAAGAATCAAATCTAATTAAGGATACATTAAGTTGCTTGTTCTTGTTAGTCTTGCAATATTGCTCTATATGCCCAACTTGCTTGCATCTATTGTAAAATCGACCATTGCCTTCCACAAAGCTAGCTTTGGGAGTGACAAAGGCCGCCTTGCCTTTCTTGGGGATATAGCCTAATCCCTCTTTGTTGAGAGAAAACCTTTGGCTACCTAAGCACTTTAGCAAGGGGGCATCTCCACCATAGGCATTGCCTAAAGCATGAGTGAGCTCATTCACCTCATTCTTGTGGGTCTTATTTTCCACTATTAGTGAGGCATCACAAGTGAAACCATCACTCAAAGGTAAAGTTGAAGTAGAAGCTCTACAAGAAGTGTTAGTGGGAGCAACGACAATGGGCTTATAAAAGGATTCATCAATAATATCACATGTTAGTCCCACATCTTAAGATACAATCACTTGCTCCTTCTTGGCTTCCTCCTTCTTGGCTTGCTCGATAAGAGAGGAGTGAGCCTTTTCAAGCTTAGAGTGAGCTTTGCCAACCTTCTCATGGGCTTCCATTAGCCTCTCATGAGTGGCATTGAGCTCATCAAAGGATTGCTCAAGAAATTTAACTTTCTTGCGCAATTATTTGCACTCCTTTCTCTTCATCTCAAAGCAAGTGTGCACTTGCTCACACATGTCTATGAGCTCCTCCTTGGTGTACTCCTCCTCCTCATCATCACACCTACAAGCATCACTTTCACATTCATCATCATCACTCACATAATATTTTACCTTGGTAAGCTTTGTCATGAGGCATGTCGATGGAGTGTTGAAGATGGAAGGCTTGTTGTCGATGGTGATGCATACTAGTGCTTTCTTGATGGATTTCTTGTCATCATCACTAGAGCCATATCCAAAGAGCCATCACTATCCCAAGTGACCACATAGCCTCCACCCTTCTTCTTCTTTTGGAAGGTCATCTTCTTCTCCTTCTTCTTTTTCTTCTTGTCCTTCTTGTGCTTCTTCTTCTCATCCTCATCATTGTTACTATTATAGGAACAATCTGCTACAACATGATTGGGGCTCTTGCAATTGTAGCATCTTCTCACATATTCTTTGCCCTTGGTGTGATCTCTTCTCTTTATTGCACCATATCCCTTCTTCTTCATGAATTTTCCCATCTTGCACACGAAGAGAGCCATAGCTTCATCATTAAGGTCACTAAGATCTTCATCATCACTTGATTCTTTTTTGGACTTGCCCTTGTTCTTGGATGATGAGGTAGCCTTGAATGCCACACTCTTCTTCTTCTTGTCTTCCTCCTTCACAAGCTCTTCACCATTGCTATTGTATTGGTCCTTGGTCATCACATCACCAAGCACCTCATTTGGAGTAACATCCTTCAATCCACCTCTAAAGATGATAGTTCTTAATGTCCTGCATCTCTTTGGCAAATAGATCAAGAACTTGTGAGAGAAGTCCTCATCCTTCACGTTCTCACCCAAACTCTTGAGATCATTAATGATGACTTGTAGCCTATAGAACATCTCTGGAATGGACTCATCATCCTTCATCTTGAAGTTTGATAGCTTGCCTTTGAGCATGTAGAGCTTGGCACTTTTTACCGTTGAAGTGCCCTCATATGTTTCTTCTAGTCTCACCCAAACTTCACTTGCCTTCTTAAGATATTTGATTTGCTCAAACACCTTTGAATCAATGCCATTGTATATTGTGTTGAGTGCCATAGTGTTGCATTGCTTGTTGATCTTGTCATTGTCGGTGAGATTAGTAGGGTCAATGATCACAAACTCATTCTCTACTACATACCACACCTTGTCATTGATTGAACCAAGGTACATCTTCATCTTTCTCATCCAATAATCAAAGGATGTGTCATCAAAGAATGGTAGTTTGCCCCCAACAAGGTTGAACACTATTTGAGCCATATTTTGCACCGAAGGTTGTTAAGCCTTGCATCAAACAGTGACCACGGCTCTAACACCACTTGAGTGAGTAGGGTGATTATACCACCACGTAGAGGAATGAACCAATCACAAGATGAATGCCAATTCAATCACCAGGAGAATACCAAAGGGCAAGAGACAACTAATTTTTCTCCTGATGTTCACATGCTTGCCGGCATGCTAGTCCCCGTTGTGTCGACCAACACTTGGTGGTTCGGCAGCTAAGAGGTGTTGCACAAACCTCGTCCACACAATTTGACACCGCAAGAACCTACCCACAAGTGAGGTAGCTCAATAATACTAGCAATCCACTAGAGTTACCTTTCGGCTCTCCACCGGAAAAGGCACAAGACCCCTCACAATCACCGGGAGATGGCCACAAATAATCACCAACTCATGCCAATCCTTCTCTGCTGCTCTACGCCATCTAGGTGGCAGCAACCACCAAGAGAAACAAGAAATCTACAGCCACAATGATCCCCAAGTGCCACTAGATGCAATCACTCAAGCAAATACACTTGGAATCACTCCCAATCTCACTATGATGATGAATCAATGATGGAGATGAGTGGGGGGTGTTTGCTTAGGCTCACAAGGATGTCAAGTATGTCAAAGTGCCAAGAGAAATCACTTGGAGCCGGCCAAACACTATTTATAGAGCCCCAAAAGAAATAGAGCCGTTAGGCTCTGTCTGCATAGCTTCTTGGGGCGACCGGACATGGCAATCAGAGGTGACCGAACGCACACCCTTAGCGTTCGGTCCATAGATAGCCACCATGTGTCCTTCCCTTTCAATGTTGCGCGTTAGATTTCAATGGTCAAGTCATGAGCTCACACGACCGAACGCGCCGGGGTGAGTCCCTGCGTCCGGTCACTCCACGACCCTCTTGGCTAGTGCAGCACCGTCACTTATAATTGACCGAACGTGCCGGGGTGAGTCCGGTCACCCCACGACCAGTGTCCGGTCGTGGACCTTCTCCTCTTTTTCTTTTTCTAAGTCCACAACCGCTTCACCCTTGCTTCCAACTTGCTAACCACAAAGTATAGAACTTGTGTGCACGTGTGTTAGCATTTTACAAGGGTCAAGGATAGCACACTAGGTTCCCAAATGCATATGCAAAAGTCATATCACCTAGTGGCACTTGATAAATCATTTAGCCAAAGATTTCCCCTCTTCATAGTACACCTATCGATCCTAAGTCACTCACATCCTCTATGGTGTCTTGAGTGCAAAAACAAAACCCTATCTTATACCTTTACCTTGATCATCTCAGATTTTGTTTTTCTCTTTCTTCTTTTCCAAGTTGAGCTTGATCATCTTCATTTCATGTCCACCTTCATCACCATGGACCTCATCTTGCTCAATCACTTGGATCACACCAAGCTAGCTCATATCAACGCTCATGACAAAGGTTAGTGCTAGGTTTCATCAATTATCCAAAACAAAACTAGGGATTTCATCACTGTCCTAATTTAACCTCTACTGGCCCATCGTGGCCGGCGTACCGCTCACCACGCCGCCATGGCTGCCATGGCTTAGGGCAAGCTCGTGCAAAGCCCTAATTCAATCATTTTATAGCGTGGTCAAGTTCATGAGAGTGTTGTGAGCACGTTGATAACCTCCCAGTTGTCAATGACCATGCCGGTAACCACCTCCACCATGCCGGAGTATCACCAGGCCACCATCATCGATGATGAGCTCACTGAGGAGCGATAGAGGTTCCACTGATGCCCTAGGATGATGCGCCTACTCACCGTGGTCATGTAGGAGTCAACCCTATCGCCAGAGGCCTCGCCGTCGGTGAGATTTCACCGGTCAACGGCGGTGTTCGCCGCGGTCAGTGCGGGAACACTGTTCCACTAACCTGGGCCTCGCCGTCAGCCTCTATATCTGGTTGTGTGTGGGTACAAAAGGGTTTTTGATCTTTTTCGATTTTTTAGAAAATATAAATATGTGCTGATCTTGTTTAATTCATAGAAAATTATAGGGATGTGATAAAATCATGAAATTTTTTGTGTAGCCTCCTCATGATGTACTCTATCTAGGAAAAATATCAACTAATGAAAAATCAATATTTTTTGCATGCTTTAAAATTACCACTTTTAATTAATAAATGGACTTTCTATGATTTTTATAGGCTAAAATAAATATCTTTTAATCATGAAAATTACCACTTCACAAAAATTTTGGTTCTATTTTGATGAATATAAATTATTCATTTAATTCCTTGCTTTGTTTATTAATAAATACCAAAATGTTTAGAATTAATTATAACATGACTTGAATGTACTTTTGAATTGATTGTAGACCTTAGGACACCAAAACCCTATTGTTCCTTGGCAACCTTATTTTATTGGTTGATGTTCTCAATTAACTTGCTATTAATAAATAAACAACTTTGCTTTGTGAATAATTAACCTAGCTTAATCATGAAGGAAAGTTGCACTCAAGTTAGTTAAATCATGTTGATGATCATAACCCATGTTAAGTATCGCATCATTCTAAAGCATGCATTTTTATTTACGTTTAGTGATTGAGAGTGGTGATCCCATTGTTGCGCAAGTCCTGAAGTGGATTTTCTTTTAGTGGGTGTTGGTTATCGTATCTGTGGTTTTCTAAAGTAACTGACAACCTTGACACCGAAGGCAAGCCCCGAAGCATAACCCCTTTCCTTGTGTTTTATAAACATTATTCACTTGAGTCTTATGATTGATGCATTTAAGTAAAATATGAGTTGTTTGAATACCAAATATTGCATGCCTGCCTTGATACTTCCATACCTATCCTTATCACCCCGTTAGCAGTAATAGCTTTTAATGTTTAGTCATGCTTAGTGGATAAGGGTTAAGCAACAAAGTTGTTTTCATATGTTCTTACCTAGGGAATGCCCTGTGGTTTAAAAATGATCATGAATTTAATTAGAGACTGGGCGGACTCTTTGCTTGCATCAAGTTTGAGTCTTAACGTAGTGCCCCGCCTGTGTCGATTAAGGACTGTTCGTTGTAGGCCACCATGTGGTTGATACTTTGTAGTACTGGCCACATACTCTGGTAAGCCTGATACCTTGGCTATTCCATTATATGAAAAGACAACTGCACACTAGGAGTGGGAGATGGCGAGTTTGGGATAGCGCAGGGAGGTGGAGTACTATATTCTCGGGTAGCATAGACCGGTTCACGTTCTGGAGGATCCAAGTGAGGGTTGATATATGTAGGTCCGGGACCTACGTATGTCGTGTGGTAAGGAAACCCTAGCTAGGCCAAATTGATTCGAATCGCCATTGCTTCTCAGAGAAGGAGACTTGATCCTCTAACCATACATCATAGTTAATCAATGAAACAATGTTTCGTATGATAATGAGGTGTGATGATTAAAGAAGTGGTTGCTTTAGATTAGGTGCAAACTAGAGACCGATAATAACTTAACTTGAGCTAAAACATTGAAAGTAAGGATCAATCTATAGTAAGCTTTTCTGCAAAAATTAATCTTGATTCTTGCTACAAACTTACCTTGATTCCCATAAAGCCTGCATATCCTTAGAGTCTTTCCTTTTTGTCGGTTAAGTTTTATTGAGTACCTTTGTACTTAGGGTTTGTTAACCCTTGTTGTAGGAGGACAGTCAACAGTAGAGAAGTTTGTTGTGCACCCTTGGGTAGGGTGAATTTCTCAGCTATCATGTTACCCTACAGCTAAGTTGGCTAAAACTTATGTATTGTAATAACTCAATTAATGGTTTTAAAAATTATGATTTGTAAGTCTTCCGCTGTTTATTCTGATATAATTGTTTTGTCGGTGTTTTGGACCGGCGGGCCCTCAACCAACTAGTGAAAATGTACTGCGTGCCCCTAATCCCGGATAGTGATGCAAAGAGACACAATGTTTATACTGGTTTAGGCAATAGGTGCCCTACGTCCAGTCTAAGAGATCAATCTTGTATTCCTTGCATCGAAGTGCTCATAGTAGGGGGTTACAAGCTGGGTGAGAGAGGGAGCTAGTCCTAGGTCTCTATGTGGTGCGGTGTGGTTACTTGAGATGTTGATCTTAGGTAGCGGGGAAGCATGCATATTACAGAGTGTTGAGCATGTGTTCATCTGAGCGTCTATGCGTGAGTTCGTGAACCCGTGAGCTCGTGTGCTCGTGTCTCATGAATATCTGCCTGTGTTCCTCTTAGAAACGGCCCTAGTCTCTCCCTTTTATAATTGAAGGGGGGACAGGGGTGATACATGTGTTTGCTACGTGGCGTCTTGTGAGCGGAGGTGGCGTGTCCGAGCCCTGTAGCTTGCCACTGTGGTGGCATGGTCGACGAAGCGGTCTTGTCCATGATGCACTAGAGCAACGCGCCGATCACTCTTGATCCTATGCGACATGGGAGCTCTAGTGATAGCTTGATGCAAGGCATGGCGGATGACGTGTCGGTCGCCGTATGTCGACAGCGTAAAGAGCCGAGGCTTAGTTGGTGCAGAGGCCGAGCCATCGTGGGGGCTCGGTGGGCATGAATCCCGAGGCTACCAAGACCCTAAAGCGGATTGCTGAGGCTCGGAGGGAGCAGTTGGTCCCATACACTAATTCTGAGGCTACAGTAACCCGAACTTGACTCCCCATGCTGTGCTGTCCTTGGAGCAGGGGTTAGGTAGCACAGTGTAGTGCGGGTGTCAGTCATGGGCACAGTACCGAGCACAGTGGCTAGTAACCCCTGCCCTGTCCTGTCTCTGATGGCATGGTGTTGATGCGACTTCCCATCTTATCGGTCACTCCGCTGTGTTGTGCCATTGTCCGGTTGACATCGTGGGAGTGGTTGGTCGTGTTAGTTGGATGTGATGTTCTCTCAGGGAGATCAGTCAAGGCGGAGGCGACGGGGTTGTTGCCGAGCCGGCCTCAAGCGAGGTGGAGAATCAGCACCTCATCCGAGGCCTTACGTGCGGGGCCTCGAGCGAGATGGAGAATCGATTCCCCGTCTAAGGGCTTACGTGCGAGGCCTCGAGCGAGATGGAGAATCGGTACCCCATCTGAGGCCTTTCGTGTGAGGCCTCGAGTGAGATGGAGAATCGGTACTCCGTCCAAGGCCTTTCGTGCGAGGCCTCGAGCGAGATAGAGAATCGGTACTCCATCTAAGGCCTTTCGTGTGAGGCCACGAGCAAGGCAGAGAATCGGTACTCCATCCGAGGCCTTTCGTGTGAGGCCTCGAGCGAGACAGAGAATTGGTACTCTGTCTGAGGCCTTTCGTGTGAGGCCTCGAGCGAGGCAGAGAATTGGTAGCCTCAAACAAGGTGGGGGTTAGCAAGTAGTTGTCTCTTGGCTTTGATTCTGATAGGGTCTAAGCGATTTTTTTGGTTTTCGCTTAGGGGACCCCTTTTTATGGTACCTGACAGTAGCCCCCGAGCCTTGGGGAGAGCATGAGCGCTCTCCCTGAGGTTTTGATGAGACTTGGTTTGCAGCAGCTCCTAGCAGGATGGTGTTTCATACTCGAGGCCTCGGTGGGTGTGCGCGAGCACACCCTCTGGGTGTAGCCCCTAAGGCCCTAGAGGAGTGAATTTATTCCTTCAGGGGCTTTTCACATGTTGAGCGAGGGGTTTTATCACATTTGCTGAGCTTGTGAGTGCGAGTTCAGATTGCTGGGTCTTGGCTTGGTTGAAGGAAGAGCCCCCGAGCCTCTGCGCGGAGAAGGAGGGCGATCAGGAGTTTCCCTGTCTTTTTTGTGCAGCCCTCACGCATCTTTTTTGTTCAGAAGGAGGGGTGGAGTATGCCAGGCTACCCTCGGTGGGCGCTAGCAGTGACACCTCCGGTGAGCTGTTATCGGGTAAGTCCGAGTGGAGGCCCATGCCCCATTCAATAGGGGTTGACTGGTGGTCTAGAGACGCACTCCAAAAGTACCAGAGGGCTTCTCTAGTGGGTTCTAGGGCCATTCGTTTGGCCCTAGGGGCTCGGTGCCTCCCTACGGTGGGATCCCATTCAGAGACCTCCCTGCTGGTCTCGGACATGACTTAGGGCATCCTGAGCGATCGCTTGCTCGGGCCTTGGCCATGTACGAGCTCACCCATAGTCATCCCTGACTCTGTTGTCCTAGGGTGGCTATCGAGACCCTCGGGGGCCCAGCCTTCGAACCCCTAGATCGTAACGGGCTCGATGCCCTTTATCATGTTTTTGCTGAGCCTCCGAGTGCGAGCTTGGGTCGCTGGTATTCGACCTGGCTGTAGGAAGAGCCCCCGAGCCTCCGCATAGAGCGAGAGGGCGATTAGGAGTTTCCCTATCTTTTCTATGCGACCCTCGCGCATCCTTTTCGTTCAGAAGGAGGGGTTGTTTGCCGAGCCCTCAAGTGCAAGTTTGGGTCGCTGGGTCTCAGCTTGGTTGTAGGAAGAGCCCCTGAGCCTCTACATGGAGCGAGAGGGTGATCAGGAGTTTCCCTGTCTCTTTTGTGTGACCCTCATGCATTCTTTTCATTTGGAAGGAGGGGTTGTTTGCCAAGCCCTCGAGTGCGAGTTTGGGTCGCTGGGTCTCGGCTTGGTTGTAGGAAGAGCCCTCGAGCCTCCACATGGAGCGAGAGGGCGATCAGGAGTTTCCCTGTCTTTTTTGTGCGACCCTCATGCATCCTTTTCGTTCAGAAGGAGGGGTTGTTTGCTGAGCCCTTGAGTACGAGTTTGGGTCGCTAGGTCTCGGCTTGGTTGTAGGAAGAGCCCCCGAGCTTTCGCACGGAGCAAGAGGGCGATCAGGAGTTTTCCTATCTTTTTTGTGAGACCCTCACGCATCCTTTTTGTTTGGAAGGAGGGGTTGTTTGCTGAGCCCTCGAGTGCGAGTTTGGGTCATTGGGTCTCGGCTTGGTAGTAGGAAGAGCCCTCGAGCCTTTGCACAGAGCGAGAGGGCGATCAGGAGTTTCCCTGTCTCTTTTGTGCGACCCTCGCGCATCCTTTTCGTTTGGAAGGAGGGGTTGTTTGCTGAACCCTCGAGTGCGAGTTTGGGTCGCTGGGTCTCGGCTTGGTTGTAGGAAGAGCCCCTGAGCCTCTGCACGGAGCGAGAGGGCGATCAGGAGTTTCCCTGTCTTTTTTGTGTGACCCTCACGCATCCTTTTTGTTCAGAAGGAGGGGTTGTTTGCCGAGCCCTTGAGTGCAAGTTTGGGTCGCTGGGTCTCGGCTTGGTTGCAGGAAGCGCCCCCGAGCCTCCGCACGGAGCGAGAGGGCGATCAGGAGTTTCCCTATCTTTTTTGTGCGACCCTCGTGCATCCTTTTCATTCAGAAGGAGGGGTGGAGTATGCCAGGCTACCCTCAGTGGGCGCGAGTAGTGACACCTCCGGTGAGCTATTACCAGGTAAGTCCAAGTGGAGTCCTGTGCCCCATTCGATAAGGGTCGACTGGTGGTCCAGAGACGCACTCCAAAAGTACCAGAGGGCTTCTCTAGTGGGTCCCAGGGCCGTTCGATTTGCCCCAGGGGCTCGGTGCCTCCCTACAGTGGGGTCCCATTCAGAGACCTCCCTACTGGTCTTGGACACGACTTAGGGCATCCTGAGCGATTGCTTGCTCGGTCCTCAGCCATGTACGGGCTTGCCCATAGTCATCCCTGACTCTGTTGTCCTAGGGTGGTTGTCAAGACCTTCGGGGGGCTAGCCTTCGAACCCCTAGACCGTAACGGGCTCGGTGCCTAGTTCCTTCGTCTGAAAAGAATCAGGTGGGGGATATCCCCCTCCCATCGGCTGACAATGGCAGGTGTGCCTTTTGAGGTGGTTTCTTAGGGAGACGGAACAGTGCCTGCCATTGCTGTGGTCAGATGCGACGCGATGTCAGCGGATGGGACGTTACCATGCGTGCACGATTAATAAGGGAAAGGTGGGCACGTGGGTGGTTTAATTGGATTAGGATTAACTACGCCAGATTTGAGGGAAACTTCCCCAATTTCGTCGCCCATCCGTTTTGCCCCCTTCCTGCATAAATATATGACGAACCTCGCCCCTCTCCTACTTACCTTGCCTGCATTCGCCTTTTCTACCTTCGAGCCATTGCTAAGAATAGAGAGCACCGGGGAGAAGAAGGGAGAAGGGTGAGGAAGAGAGAGAGAGAGAGCGAGCCTTACCGCCATAGCCGCATTCTCCACCGCGCAATGGCCAGCGGTGTTGTTGTCCTCCGGGCGGATCCTTGGGGTCTGTCCGACATGTCCGTGGAGACGCTGTAGTCGCTCATCGATGATGGCCTTCTCCGCCTGGTTACCGACCCCAATAGATCAGAGTGGATTGCTTCGGGGGGCGAGCCAGAGCCAAGGCCACGTGATGGCTACATTATGAGCTTCGTGTCCTTCCATGAGCGCGGCTTCGGCCTGCCAGTGGGCCGGTTCATGCGGGCGCTCCCACACTATTATGGCATGGAGCTTCACAACTTCAACCCCAACTCCATCACATAGGCGGTCATCTTCGTTGCAGTCTGCGAGGGGTACCTGGGCATTGCCCCCCACTAGGAGCTATGGCTCCACCTCTTCTAGGTAGGGCATACCACCAAGACGACGGGCACAATGGGCATGAGGAAGGCAATGAGGGCTGGCGGCTGCACTCTCCAAGTGCGCCAAGACCAGCAGCTCCTTTACATCTTGGCCCCGCTCGTGTCGTCCAACCATCGCTGGTACAACAGCTGGTTCTACCTCTACAACAACGACGGTGGACTTCCCCCCTACACCGGGTGGGTCGTGGAGAGCCAGCTGGAGAAGTGGAGGTACAGTGTCCTGGTGGTCGACCAGCCCAAGCTACAGCCGCTCCTAGAGGGGCTAGAGAGGCTGCGTAGCCATGGCCTTACGGCGGCTATGGTCGTGGTGGCCTTCCACCATCGGAGGGTGCTGCCGCTGATGGCTCGGTGGCAGCGCCTGTTCAACATGACACCGGATGAGCCGATCAAGGGCGTCTAGATGTCCGCCGTTGCCCTCTCCGATGAGGAGATTCTACGTTGGGTGAGAGAGACGGTGGAGGGGTGGCTGAGGAGCGGTGGTCTGACCCTGTTCACGATATGCCCATCATGAGGGTACCTTTCTTTGGTAAGTGACGCACTGCTGCGGCCCCTGAGGCCTCCTTGCTCCTCGCACTTTCCTGTCCCCTTATTTGTGTTTGCCGTTCCTACAGGGGATGAGGGATGTGCGAGCCTCCCCACCACCTGTTCTCAAGGACGCAGAGCGGCGGGTGGTGAATAGGGCACATGTCGAGGCACAGAAGAAGTGAAAGGACACTGAGGAGGCAAAGCGCAAGAGGAAGAACCTTGAGCATGAGGAGCTGGAGAAACGCCGCTAGCAACAGAGGCACAACAGTCTCCCAGTGGAGGCATCTTCGTCGCCATCACTATCGACGGACTCTTCGAGCGATGATGATGAGAGCAAGGCAGGGCGAGGTCCCCTGGACCATCTCCCTGACATTAGGGGGATAGCACTCGGGGCATCGATGAGTGGCCTGGCGTTCCTAGGAGGAGGAGGGGAGGCCGACGCGCCCAAGGCATGGGCGTTAGGGAAGCGCGCCGACAGCCCAGTGGGCTCGATAGCGGAGGTGGAGCAGGCGATGGCAGGGGCGATGCAACTGCCCCTGTAGAGGGTCGAGGGGGCACCAGAGTCCAGTGAGGGCCGACTGGCACCGGTGGACACGGAGGTCGTGCCACTGCCGCCGCCACTGCCATTGTAGAGGAGGGACGCAGTGCCAAAGCGGTTTTGTCCTCATTCGAGGTGAGTGTTTTTTAGTGGAGTTGGTAGCATCTCCCATTCGTTCCTTGGTCGTATGCTAACCTTGTTGGTGTTTTGCCTTCAGTCGGAAGCGTCAGGCAGAAGTGCCCACCCTAGCGCCACGTAAGGTGCTCAAGGTGAGCACCAGCTCCACCACCCAATGGGTGGTGGAGGCACAAGCCACCATACAACGTGGCGTGGCATTGGCGAGGGCCAACCCAAAGGAGCCGGTCGCCCATGGAGAGGCTACCAAGGCGGCCATGGAGCAAGCGGAGGAGGAGGAGCCTACGCCCCGCGAGGCCGAGGCCCATGAGTCAGATGGGGCCAAGGTGCCCTTAGTTGCCGAGGCCACCAAGGGTGCGGCCGAGGCCCCTCTGACCTCCGAGGCCGAGGCAACAGAGGCCGAGGTGCCTAGGACCACCGAGGCTGAGGTGGCAGAGGCCGGAGCCCCTAGGACCACCGAGGTCGGGGTGGCGGAGGCCGGTGTGAGCGTGGCAAAGCCGGTGGCCAAGGAAGCAGAGATGGAGGTGGGGCAAGCTTCAATACTGCCCCTGGTCCAAGGCCCGCCGCCATCGCAGGAGAGCGCCCGGGAAGTGGAGGTCCATTCGATCTCCTCCGACGATACTTCCTGAGGGAAGGAGGTGGCGGATGCCGAGGCGGCGAGCACCATGGAGTAGCCGGCTCCGACCTCTGGTGAGGGAAGCTTGGCCCTCGTGCGGGTACAACCCGAGCCCCGCGGGTGGGATCACCCACGTGTCTTGTGGCGGAGCCAAGATGACCCTAGGGGGAGCCTCTGTTCACCCTCGAGGACGTGGTCGAGGGGGCGCTGGAGCTCTTTTGAGCAATACCGCCGTCTGGTGGAGCGGTCGCTGTGGACAGCGCTGTCCGTCATGGCTAACAATCTACCCGATGCTGCCCAGGTACGCATCTTCTTTTCTTGTGCAGTGTCATCCTTTTCTGAGTTTTCTCGCAGTGCATGACCCCTGATCTGCCTATCTAAGAGCTTGAGGCCCGGTCCCTTAGGAAGTCAATGTTCCTCGGGCGGGAGAGGGACATCTAGGACCAGCTCTAGCAGTAGAAGGACTTGCTCATCCATGCCAATGAGCTTCTATCAGCGTGGAGCGTGGAGGTGGAGGACCTGCGCCTTCGCTGTGCCAACATGACGACCGAGGCAGCCACGGCTTGGGAGCAGGCCACCCTTTTGGTAGCGTGGATCAAGGAGCTAGAGGAGGAGCTGACCTGGGTGGCCAGTGAGTGGGACAACATCAGGTCCTAGGCTAAAGAGGTGACGGCCTCTGCCAAGGCCATCGCTAGGTAGCTAGGGGCGGAGTAGGGTGCGCACCTACTGACAAAAGGTGCCCTGGCGGAGGCCCTCAAGGTGGCTGAGGCCTGCCGGGCCGAGGCTTTGGTCTAGAAGGGAAAGGCCGAGGGTGAGTCATGTTCTCCTTGTTTTATTTGTTTTTCTTGTGTTCGACCCCTAACTCCCTGATGTGATGCAGAGCTGGAGATGGAGGCTTCCAGTGCGACCGAGGCCTCTCGGGTCGAGGTCCAGCGCTGGAAAGAGAAAGCCGAGGGTGAGTCTCATAGGCCTTTGCCCCTGTTTGGCTTATTTCCTTTTGCGCTTAACCCCATCCTTCTTGTCTCAGCATAGGGTTGGAGAAGGAGGTCTCCCGGGCGGCTGAGGCTTCTTGGGTCGAGGTCTAGCGCTGGAAAGAGAAAGCCGAGGGTGAGTCCCGTAGGCCTTCGCCCCTATTTGGCTTATTTTCTTTTGCTCTTAACCCCATCCTGCTTGTCTTGACGCAGGGTTGGAGAAGGAAGCTTCCCGGGCAGCTGAGGCCTCTATTGAAGTGCAGGCAGTGCTCGAGGCCGAGATTGGGGAGCACAACGTGCTGCAGAGCGCCACCCATACCGCCTGCGAGGCCCTAGAGGTTGGGGGGTCGAGTCAGGCAGCTCCCTTGGGAGCCGCTTGACCGCGTTGAGCGGCTAAGTGCGCGAGCGACTCCGAGGGGCACTGCACATGGGCGTCAAGTGCGCCCTGGCCATTGTCTCCTCGCACTACGCCGGCATCGACCTCGAGGCTGTCAGCGATGGCTATGTCTTGGTTGAGGATGATGAGGAGGCCGATGAGGAGGTCATGAAACTAATGGAGGCGGCCGAGGGCCCCAGCACGGCGCTGGCCAAGCTGTTTGAAGAGGAGGTGGTTCCTCCCATGCCGTCCACCGACGCTGGCGACCCTTAGTTTTGACCTAGGCCGAAGGGGCCATGTAAATATATTAGTATTATTATTGTACCGTAACGCTTGTGGCTGTCGAGGCCTTTTTTAAAGTACTTATGCATCTATGTTTTTAATCATTTTTATTGTATTTCTGAGCCTCTACCCTCTGTCTCATCTCTGAACATATCTCTTGCAAAAAACTTCCTCGGAGCCTAAGCTGCCCCTCAAGCAAAAGGTGGTGAGGGAGTGCCGTAGCCCGGAGGCGTAGGCCATCTCGTGGCTCGGCCGGCCTTTTGGCCTTGAGATAGACTTTCGGTCCTTAGGTTTTTTACAATCGATTTGTCAAAGTACGCTAGAGAGTTTGGCGTAGAAATTTTTTCAAAAGAACGACTAAAAATGGTGCCTAGGACTTAGGGGGGTTCCCCCCTTCTAGCCCCCGAGGGAGGCTCGGTTCTATAGAGGCAGAGCTGAGTCTTGTTCGAGCCCCGTGGTAGGCACCTCTGTAGAGATAGAGCCGAGTCTCCCTTATAGCGTTATCGTAACGTCAATCCCCATCAATGGGTTCGGGGGGATTTCTCAAAAAAATAGAATAACTAAAGAACGCTTCTTTATTGTATTTCAAGAAATAATGTATACAATGCTTGGAAATTTAAGGGTAAAAGCGACGTAGCTGTTCTATGTTCCAAGCGTTGGTGAGGATTTCGCCCTTCTCATTGGCTAGCTTGTAAGTCCCGGGCTTTAGCACTTGGGCGACGATGTACGGCCCTTCCCATGGCGGGGTCAGATTGTGGTGGCCCTTGTTGCTCTGCCTTAGTCTCAGCACCAAGTCGCCCACCTTCAGGTCTCAGCTTCGAATGCGCTAGGCTTGATAACATCGTAGGGCTTGCTGGTACTTGGCCAAATGTAGCAGCGCAACGTCTCAGGCTTCCTCTAGTTGGTCGAGGGTGTCTTCATGGGCAGTGCGGTTGCTTTGCTCGTTGTAGGCCTGTAGCCTCGGGGAACCATACTCCAAGTTAATGGGGAGGATGGCCTCAGCTCCATAGACCAGGAAGAATGGTGTGAATCCTGTGGCTCAGCTCAGAGTGTTCCTTAGGCTCCAGATGACTGATAGGAGTTCGGCAAGCCATTTCTTGTCAAATTTCTTCAACCGGTTGTATATTCTCGGCTTGAGGCCCTGTAGGATCATGCCGTTAGCACGCTCTACTTGGCCATTTGTCCTAGAGTGTCCTACGGCCGACCAGGCCACACGGATGTGGTGGTCATCGTAGAATGTCAGGAACTTGTGGTCGGTGAATTGCATCCTGCTGTCAGTGATGATGGTTTTTGGAGCCCCGAACCAGTGGATGATATCAGTGAAGAACAGCACTGCTTGCTCGGACTTGATTCGATTGATTGGACGAGCCTCGATCCACTTGGAGAACTTATCAATCGCTACCAGCAGATGGGTGTAGCCCCTGGGGCTTTCTACAGAGGCCCAACCATGTTGAGCCCCATACGGCAAACGGCCATGTGATGGGGATGGTTTGAAGGGCTTGGGCTGAGAGATGCGTCTGCCATGTGTAGTACTGGCATCTCTCGTAGGAGCGTACGAGCTTGGTGGCGTCAGCAACTGCTGTTGGCCAGTAGAACCATTAGTAGAAGGCGTTTCCAACGAGCGTCCGAGGTGCTGCATGGTGCCCATAGGCTCCTGCGTGCAAGTCCAAAAGTAGGGCTTGGCCTGCCTCGGTGGTGATGCATCGTTGGAGGACACTAGATGGGCTTCGCCTGTACAGCTCGCCGTTGCTGAGGACATAAGTTTTGGCTCATCGCGCAAGCTGTCGGGCTTAGGTCCTATCTGCAGGGAGCTCTCCTCGAATGAGGCAATCAAGGAATGGGACTCGCCAGTCCATGCCCTAGTCAGCCTCGCAAGGCTCCGCGTTATCTTCCATGACCTCGGGCTCGGTCGAAGGGGTCTCGGTGACAGAGGGGGCCTTGGGCCCTACGGTGGGCTCAACCGGTGGGCCCTCTTCCGCCGCCGAGGCATAGTCGATGGAAGGCTTGTGGAGGTCTCTAGCGAAGATGTTTGGGGGGACCAAG
Organism: Miscanthus floridulus; assembly: GCF_019320115.1. Taxonomy (NCBI): domain Eukaryota; kingdom Viridiplantae; phylum Streptophyta; class Magnoliopsida; order Poales; family Poaceae; genus Miscanthus; species Miscanthus floridulus. Next base: position 97,283,744 of record NC_089582.1, on the reverse strand, counting down.
GCCCATGCCAACGCCATCTTTGCTAGTTCATCCGTGGCCTCGTTAAATTTTCACACGATGTGGTTGAGTTCAAGACCGTCGAACTTGTCTTTGAGGCGACATACCAGCTTGCAGTATGCCTCCATTTTGGGGTCATGGTAGTTTGACTCCTTCATCACTTGATCGACGATGAGCTATGAATCACCCCGTACGTTGAGATGCCATACTCCAAGTTCGATGGTGATCATCAATCCATTGACGAGGGCCTCGTATTCGGCTGCGTTGTTGGAGGCGGCGAAGTGGAGTCAAATCATGTAGCGCATGTGCACTCTGAGGGGTGAGATGAAGAGCAGACCCATGCCTGCCCCAGTCTTCATCAGGGACCCATCGAAGTACATGGTCCAGCATTCTACCTGGACTTGAGCAGGTGGTAGTTGGGTGTCGGTCCACTCAGCCACAAAATCAGCCAAGACCTAAGATTTAATTGCTTTTCGAGGTGTGAAAGATAGGGCTTCCCGCATGAGTTCGATGGCCCACTTGGCTATCCTATCCGAGGCCTCCCGGTTATAGATTATCTCTCCCAAAGGGAAAGATGACACCACAGTCACCGGGTGGGACTTGAAGTAGTGACGTAGCTTGCATCGAGCCAAGACTATGGCATAGATCAGCTTCTAGATGTGGGGGTAGCATGTCTTAGTCTTGGAGAGCACCTCGCTGACAAAGTAAATAGGCCGTTGAACGGGTAGAGCATGCCCCTCTTCCTGCCTCTCGACCACCACGGCCACGCTAACCACCTAGGTCATTGCGGCAACATAGAGTAAGAGGGCCTCGCCCTTGGCCGGTGGTACCAGGATGGGAGGATTGGTGAGCAGTGCCTTGAGCTTGGCGAGGGCTTCTTCGGCCTTGGGGGTCCAAGAAAAGCGTTCCGATTTTCTCAAGAGGCGGTACAGAGGCAAGCCTTTTTCGCCAAGGCGCGAGATGAAGCGGCTCAGGGCCGCAAAGCATCCCATAACCCTCTGTACTCCCTTGAGGTCTCGGATTGGTCCCATGTTGGTCACGGCCTCGATGCCGCGTTCCAAGACTATGAACCCCAAGAGCATTCCTCGGGGGACCCCAAAGACACTTCTCGGGGTTGAGCTTGATGCCCTTCTCCCTAAGGCATTTGAAGGCTATTTCCAAGTCACTAATGAGATTACTAGCCTTCCTAGACTTGACCATGATGTCATCCATGTAGGCCTCGATGGTCCACCCGATGTGCTTGCCAAAGACCTAGGTCATGCACCGCTAGTATGTGGCCCCTGCGTTTCTGAGGCCGAATGGCATAGTCAGATAGCAGTACATGCCGAATGGTGTGATGAAAGAAGTCATGAGCTGGTCGGATTCTTTCATCTTGATTTGATGGTAACCGGAATACGCATCAAGGAAGGGAAAGGGACTTTTGGACATGCTTTATTCAATGATTCTTTCATCCCGTAGTGGAGTCAATGATTTGATCGATTCGAGGTAATGGGAAAGGGACTTTTGGACATGCTTTATTCAGACCGATGTAGTCTACACACACTCTCCACTTCCCATTTTTCTTCTTAACTAATACAGGATTAGCTAACCACTCTAGATGGGAAACTTCCTTGATGAATCCAGCCACCAAAAGCTTCTGCACCTCCTCGCCGATGGCCCTCCACTTTTCCTTGTCGAATCGGTGTAGGCGCTACTTCACTGGTCTAGAACTGGCCCAGATGTCCAAGGCGTGCTCAGCGACCTCCCTCGGTATGCCTGGCATGTCTGAGGGACTCCACGCGAATACATTGGCATTCGCACAAAGGAAGTTGATGAGCATGGCTTCCTATTTGATGTCGAGGGTGGCACTGATCCTTAGCGCCCGGTCATCAGGGCAGGTGGGGTCGACCGGGACAAGCTTGACGGCCTCCGTGGGCTTGAAAGTCCCGGCATGACGCTTAGAATCAGGCGCCTCACTGCCAAGTCAGTCGAGGTTGATGATGAGGGTCTCAGCCTCCATGAGAGCCTCAGCGTACTTGATGCATTTGACGTCATAGTCATAAGCATGCTCGTACGTGGACTCGACAGTGATGACGCCGTTGGGGCCCGACATCTTGAGCTTGAGGTAGGTGTAGTTGGGGACCACCATGAACTTGGCATAGCACGGCCGCCATAGGATGGTGTGGTAGGTTCCCTTGAACCCAACCACCTCGAAGGTGAGGACCTCCTTGTGGTAGTTGGAGGGAGTACCGAAGCAGACGGGCAAGTCGATGTGCCCAAGGGGTCGCGTGCGTTTCCCCGGCATGATGCCGTGGAAAGGTGTAGCATCACCCCAGAGCTATGACCGGTCGAGCTCCAGGAGCTCTAAGGTGTTCGCGTAGAGGATGTTGAGGCCGCTGCCTCCGTCCATCGACACCTTGGTAAGCTAGGTGTTACTGATGATGGGGTCAACAATGAGTGGGTACTGCCTGGGGTTCAGGACATAATCAGGGTGGTCATCCTAATCAAAGGTGATCTCCTCCCGAGACTAGTTGAGGTATCGGGGAGCGGCCACCTTCACCGAGAAGACCTCTCAGTGCTCCCTCTTTCGCTGGCGTGCCATGAGGCACGCTGAAGGCCCGTCAAAGATCATGAAGGCATTGTGCACCTCGAGGAACCCGTCGTCCTTGTTGTTGTCCCTATCACCGGCGTCCCTCATCTTGGCATCATCACTGGGGAGCCTGAGCTTGGCGTAGTAATGCCGGAGCATGGTGCACTCTTTGAGGGTGTGCTTCATCGGGCCCTGGTGGTAATGGCAGGGTTTCTTAAGCATATCGTCGAAGAGCCCAGGGCCTCTAGGGCCTCGGGGATTCTTGCGCTCTACAACCACAACTAGGCTGGCCTCAAGGACCTCTTGCTTCCCCTAGCGACCCTTTTTCTTTTTCTTGGGTAGGTGGGGAGCCAAGGCCCTGGGGGCCTCATCCCTCCGCTTCCCCTTGGTGTCGTTGTCGGGGAAGATGACCCTAATGGCCTCTTCGCCTGAGGCAAAGTTGGTGGTGATGTCGAGGAGCGCGGCCGCCGAGGTTGGCATGTTTCGGCCTAACTCTTGGACCAGGTCTCGGTAGGTGGTGCCGGAGAGGAAAGCCTGGACAATTTCTAAGTCACCGACGCTTGGCAACTCGGTGCATTGCTTGGAGAAGCATCAGATGAAGTCTCGGAGAGACTCGTCTGGCCCCTGGCGACAACTCTTGAGGTCCCAGGAGTTCCCAGGGCGCACGTATGTGCCCTAGAAATTCCTGACGAAGACCTTTACCAAGTCACGCCAGTTGTGGATCTACGAGGGAGGGAGGTGTTTGAGCCAGGCTCACGCTGAGTCTGATAGGAACAACGGGAGGTTGTGGATGATGAGCAGGTCATCCTCCACACCGCCTAGCTAACAAGCCAGGCGGTAATTGGCCGGCCAAAGTTCGGGGTTGGTCTCACCGCTGTACTCCGTGAGGTTGGCCGGTTGCCGAAACTAGGCTGGGAAATGAGCGCCACGGATAGCTCTGCTAAAGACCCAAGGGCCAGGTGGCCTAGGAGAAGGACCATAGTACTCCCCACTGTCATAGTGGCCACCTTGGTGCGGGTGGTAGCCTCAGGCGGGCCCCTCGTTATCATGGCGCCGTCGCCTGCTGACCACATCATGGTCGCCTTGTGCCTCGCGTTGGTCGCCGAGGCGGTCGTGCACCGAGGGGACCGTGTTGGCCATCGGTGCCCGAGCGGGCTCGGGACGAACCGAGGCCTCCCTATCCTGCCGAGGTGGTGCCATGGAAAGTTCCAAGGCACCTCCGCGCCGTCGAGAGGTGGAACTTTCGGCCTGCTGCACCGTGGTAGTCTCAAGGAGGTCTCAGAGCTCGCCATGGGCCCATCGCCCCTTCGTGGTAGAGGGCTCGGGCATCGTCCGGAGTAGCATTACCGCCGCCGTGACGTTCTGGCTAGCGCGATTGAAGATAGGGGGTAGCTCGCCCCCTTTGTCGTTGTTGATGCAGCGGTTGATGTCGCGAGCCCTCTGCTGGGCTGCTCCACCATCCCCATGACCCCGCTGCTCTTACTCGAGAGTGTCTCAGAGCTGTTGTAGAAGGAGTTGGTCTTGTTCAACCTTGGCCTGAAGCTCACGGAGCTGCTCCAGGACCAGACGTCGAAGTTCCTCAGGGGCAAGGTCCTCGTTCCATGCTGCTCGAGGCTCGACGCATGGGGGTGCAGCACCGCTTGCCCCCTCGGGGGGCGGGGAGCGAGAACCTGCCCCTTCGTCCTCATCGCCCATGCTCGGCATCCCGTGCTCGACATGGAAGCACTCACGAGTGGGATCGTAAGTGCCTTCATCATCAGAGTCGGAGTAGCCAAAGTAGTAGTCGCTCACGGCCAGGAATGTAACACCCTAGGTGTTTGGCTTCTACTAATTGCATGTCATTTCATAAACATGTGCATTATCCATGTCATCATGCCATTATCATTGAAACATACGTATGTAACATTTTAAATCGTATGTGTTTCATGCTTGATTGCTTAGAGTGGTAGTGGTGCAACATATGAATGCAACATGAATTTCTCATATCTTGAAGCATGGCAACATGGTAGTAATGTGACAAGTATATGATAACAACAAGGTCATGCAACATGTGAAACATTGTATTGAAACATATGAATGAATTGCTTGTTTTAATTGCTGTATCACATGTGATCATTAGAAGTGGTATAACAACTTTGTAAAGTGGTTGATCATGGTCTAATACACCTTAACTACACTTAGGGTAATTGTTTGGACATTGTTCACGTGGACCAAAATGACCAAATTGCCCTTTAGGAGAGGTTTGACTTTTAATGACCCTTAAAGTGACACTGTTTGACTGATTCAAAAGACCAACTTGGAAGCTTTGCATGGTTGTGCACTCTTTACAAAAGTTGTAGCAAATTTATTAAGGAACAAAAGTCTCCATATGATCATTTCATGAAAATGTCTAGAACATGCTCAAACATGGCCCACAAGTCTGAAGTACATGCTGATTTCATACTTAGCAATTTTTTCTAAGTCCTAAGTGAAGTACAGTTTCATGAGCTGATGTTGGGAGCACTGTATCTCACTAACCAAGCCAAACTAGCTCAAGCTCCAATTAGCAAACTTGTAGTGCTCATGTAGGTCTCCAACTTTGTTAACTACAACTTAACCCAGATCATCACGGTTGGAGAGATCCATCATGGTTAAGTTTGTCTGTCAGTCGGGTCATGTGATCTCTGAATCGCCGTTTTCAGAAATCGGTCAGTGACCGTCATGGCCGACCGGCTCAGAGGCTTGACGCCACGTGTCCGCCACTCATCGCCGACCTTCTGTCACATAGGCCATGCACCGCGGATGCCCTGGCATGGCCAGCCATGTCATGAAGCACCCCAGCGCCTCCCCACCGAGTCGCTGCTCCATTTGCATTTCCTCCGCACGCAGCATCGAGTCCGCAGCCGTCCGCCATTGCTTCGCCTTTGCCTAGCTTCCGCGCTGTTGCAAAAATGCGTTGCTCCATTCATCTAGAGCTCCGCCGTGCCCTCCTCTAACTCGTCGGCCTGCTAGCCGCGACATCCGAGCCCTAGGTGAGAGCCATTGGTCATTTTTCCGATGCCATCGCCTTGGCCGTACCTCGCCGGAGCTAGCACTCGTCGTGGCCGGCCACCTCCACTCCCTTCCTGCCTCTTCTAGTGCATGCATGGGGACCCTTAGGAGCCATAGTGTCTACCTCGAAGGCGTAGTCACTGGATTCGCCGCCGTTGAGCCGGGACCCGGCCAAGCGCCGCCGTGCGCCATGGCCGAGTCATCGTGCGCCGTAGCCGGAGCGCTTAGGGGCCACTAGAGCTTCGGCTTGGGAGGGAAATCGAAGCGTGGAGACTTGGGAAGCACGCCGGTGCTGTTCAATTCACCGGAGGGTTCGCCGTCGGTGAGTTCCACCGTCGCCGAGGCCGCCTCCCCTGCCCCTCTCGCTGACGCGTGGGTCCTCCCTGTCAGCCGCCGAGGCTCAGGCGGGAGCCCAGCCTAGGCTGCTTGCGCCGTTGTTTTGGGCCGCGCCTGTGCGCTCGTGGACCGCCATTCCTTGGGCTGGCCCGACAGTGGCTGAGTTTTGTTTTCGTATTTTGTTTTGCTTTATTATTTCACAGATTTGTGTTGTTATTCAAAAATATGTAGTTCCTAGTATATAGATCCAAATGATGTGGTTCTAATTTTGTTGAGTTCCTAGTATTGTCTAGTATTTGATAAAAATATTATATGAGCACATGTTTTAGAAAATTTGGATGAATTAAATATGACTTTGAAATGTGTTTTTAGATGCCTGCAAACTTGTTTGAATTTTAACTTGAGTTTCTGTGGTCCAAAAATTATGAAATTTTGTGGGTCATCTATTTTTGCTTAGTAGAAGGTATGGTTAAAATTTCAGAGCTAGTGCATGTGTGGTTTTTGAGTTATAGAATTTCTTTTTATTAATGGATGGATCTTGTGTGAATTTTCATAAATTTTCTATAGATCTAGTATGGGTAAAATTTGGTGAGTGAGGTTCTTATGCTAGAATGATGTTAGGAAAAATGTGAAATCTATTGCTTGACATTTTTCATTAGGGTTTCCTAATTATGCTCAAATTAGACATGTCATCTGTTATTTTGGATACAGCAAGTTATGTTTGTCCTATGGCTTTGAAATTTTTATGATGGTCTATGTGCAGCATGAGATAGCTACTGTAATTTTTGTAGATTTTTATGAATAGTTTTACTATATATTGCTTAAAACACCTAATTAACTAAATAAATTGAAAAAGGATATTAAATAATTTATTTAGAAGTTGGCACTATACTTTCTGATGTTTCTTAGGTATGAAAAACAAGTTGGTAAACTTGGTTTGATCAAAGTATGCTTTTGCACAATCATTAAATAATTAAGTTAGTAACCCTGTCATTCTGGGCAGATTCTAGGTTTACTGGAAATTGATTTGGTTAACATCAGAATCGTGCTTTGCTGTTTACCATTGATTTGTAGAACATTTCATAAGCTTTCCAGAATGTCCTCATCCAAGTCATTTGGAATTATAGAACTCAGGTTATGATTGAATTAAGGAACTACTTGTGTGCATATGAAACTTTAAATGTTGATTTATGTATGCCGTCACTATTTCTAAGTTTGTGGTAATATTCCTAGGTGTTAGGCCTTTAACTGAAGATGAGCATCTTTATCTTAGGTTATGCAAGTTAGGTAAGTTGATCTTGTCTTTAAGTTAAGTAGATACATGCTTAAAGTGATTTGAATAGAGCTAATTACTCGGTAAACGAGTGTCCAGTGATGCTTTCGTAAGCACTCACTGTGATTCATTCATCATGAGCATCATGTCATTCCTTATGCATCCATGATATTTATATTTTACATCGGCATGCAATAGGTGTACCGGAAGGAGTAACCCTACTAGAATTCGAGGAACTGAGCGAGCAGCAGCAGCCGACGCCGGAGATTCAGGAGGAGCAGCCTTCAGGAGAAGTGCCAGACGAGGTCGTCGTTGAGTGCCCAGATCACCGTCCTTGCAACTTTGTGAAAGGCAAGCCCCAGAGCATATTAAGCCTCCTAATTTCTAAAATGCAGTTAAAGTATTATTGTTACATATATATATTGTTGCATTAAGTTTAGGTGTTGGATGCAAACACTTGCTGCATTGGTTATCCAATCCTTGTCCAGATATTGATACCCTGAATCCTATGTAGCTCCGGCTCATGTAGTGCTTAGCCCTGCTTAAACACGATAGAAGTTAGGTGATTTCCTGTCACCTGCGAGATATAGGGACATACATATGGCACGGTTGGCTATATTTGCTATCGTGGAAAAGAACCTGCCTTAATTTGAATTGAAGACCGGGCGGAGGCTTGCCGGTTTGTAGTGACTCCATCTGTGTCGATTAAGGACTGAATCTTGGAGCCTTTCCTGTTCATGTTGAACGCATGCCTCTCTCTTAGTTGGCCGGCCCGAAGACCGACCGCGAAGCCGAGTAGCTCAACTCAGGCTGGGAGTCGATAAGTATAAAGTATGCCTCGGAAGGGAGACATAGGCGTGAGTCCAAGGGCAGGTGATTTAGAAGTCCTGATCGTCCTGGCAGAAGGGTAATCCCTGAGAGCGCTGGCGCTGATCGAACCCGCAAATTTGGTTCCTGAGTTGTCCCAAAGGTAACCCATAGCTACCCATGCTAAGTATGCCAGGGTGAGAGTTAGGAATACCCCCTCAGCTGAGTTGTAATTCGATTCGAGTCGCCGTCTCTCCCGGTTAGTGAGAACTTGACGGGCTTATCTCCAATGTAGATACACTTAATAACATAATGGTTCAGAAATGATGATATGATGATGACAGCCTTATTATACCTGCTATGGTTAATATTATTTGCTCCTAATAAGTGAGTGCTCTAGTACAGGTGCTAATCTAGTAGACAGGTAAATAATGATAAGCTTGATGCTAAGTTTAAATTGGTTACTATAATCGTAAGCTCTTTTATGCAACTATGTCAAGCTAGCCCACCTGAAAAGCCTTGCATAATCCTTAGTGTCTTTAATTTCTGGTTTTTGATGGGTAAGTCTAGCTGAGTACCTTCTCGTACTCAGGGTTTATCTCCCACCTGTTGCAGATGACTAGTTCTACTTTGGTTGCTGCAAATACTGCCTTCTCCCAGCTAGGGATGAAGACTAGACCATTGGGCGCGGTCTCTACTAGTTCTCGTACCTGATAATGCTTTTGTGGGACATGACTCAGACTTGGCAATGTATTTGAAAACCATGATGTTTTGTACTAAACTATATTGCTTCCGCACACTCAAACTTGGGTTGTAATATTCTATTTCAACTCTGATGGATGTAATCCGCATGCTACTTGTGAAATGTTGTAACAGATGATGTGTTGTGTTGAATCACTATGATCTTGGTTTGTATGTCGAGAGTTGGTTGAAATCCTTCGTGATTTTCAGACTACCGGGATTATGGGAGCTTAAGTACAGGAATTTGATCGCGTCGGTGATTATTTTTGTACTTACGTTCTTATGATTTGGTCGGTTCTATTACAGCTGGCATTAGAGCAAGATTTGACACTAAACATGTCATTTGTGTATTTAAAACAAAAGTATTTGTGAAAATCCTAAATTAAATACTAAGTATTGCCAGTGGTCATATCCCTTATGCCCAAATAAGGACTCTTAGGTGGCTTATTAAAGTACTAACTTGGGGGTTCCTGCTTGTTTCTGTTTCGTCGTCCATACGGCGTGCTATTGTATGGATGCCATCCTCTTGGGTGGTAATGTATGGATCAAAATACCTCTACGCTCTGGTAAGTGGGAGTTGTGAGAGCATGACCGTCCAACCGTCGGTCTAGGGGAGAGTAGTTGTGGTTGCTCGCATACTTACATGTTCGATCATGTATCTATGAGAGCACTTAATTATGGGTATCTCTGACGGGTAGCTGTGATACTAGAGTATATGCATCAGGGGATGTATGTATGAAAGTATTTAGTTTACTGCTTGTTTTCTATGCTTTTTGGGAAATTATTAGGCTGAAATGAATTTTTCTACAGGTACACTAACAACGTATCATTGTAGATCGACTAGCTACCGTGTATGACAGAACGTATGTATGCCACCGTATATTTCGCTAGCCTTTAAATTTTTTTTAGGTTTGTGAGGACGTACGGATCATGCATGCATCATGTTCAAGCATACATGGCATTTCTTGCATTATTCCCTCCCTTAAAAATTTGATTGTCCCGACTAATTAAATTTCATATCCCTTAAATGATTCTCCCCTTACGTTGTAACTTTTTGCTACAGATGGCGCACATGAAACACACTGCTTGCAAGTCTACTGGAGGCAGGGTGCCTTGTCACCGTTTAGCTCCTCGTGAGCCCCGTCCGGAGCCTACTGAGGCAGAAAGGCTGAGGGCGGAGCTAGCCCAGGTGACTGCTGAAAGGACTGCAGCGCAACACCATTTGGAGCAAGTAACATAGGAAAGGGACCAAGAGACTCTCGAGGTTCAGAGGTTGACAGCTGCTCACCGCAACTGTGAACGCATGTTGATTCACGTGATGAACCAATGGAATGAAGCCTGGCACGAAGAGAATGTGTTGAGAGCGCGACAGATGGAGCTAGAGCAGCAAGTGGCAGTTGCTGAAGAGTACAATGACAATCTCCATGAGGAGGTCCACCTGTTACACAATTAACTTCACCCTCTCCTGCCACCTGATGATGAGGATGAGATGGGTTCTGGTGTCATCATGGCTGAAGGTGATGATGACATGGAGGTCAATGGACCTGAGGACGCTCCACCTGATGAGGAGGAAGATAAGGAGTTAGAGCCTCCTAGTGATGAAGATGGAGGGGAGATCTTTGACACTGACTCCGAGGACGATGCGTAGTTTAGCTTACTACTCAGCTAATGCGCTAGATCTAGTCTTTTGTTGATCCTCATGCATGAATGAGTAGCTTTGTAGCAAGTTAATCATTGGGATGTAATATCGAACCCTATGTTACCCTTGATGTAAGTTGGAACCACTATGGCTTGGATGTAACCTATCGAACGTATTATGCTCCACGTATGTGAGCTTTTGATGAATTTCGCCTTTGCAGTCTATGGATCTCGTTGTTGGTTAAGTTCATCGCATTTATATGTCAATTGATGCGCTTGATGAGTTGTGTGATTGTGATGAATGATTGTGCCTCTGTTGATTATTTAAATGCATTCTCTCCGATGGAATCAGTTTGGCATAATTATACAATTCATCTACAAAAGTTTCCACATCGTCAGTGCTCATTGACTATACATTTTGCAGATGGCTCATAACCTTCGTCGCGGTCGTGGCATGGGAAATGAGGAACAACCACCTCCTCCACCGCCCACACCAGCTGAGCTAATGCAGACGGTCGTGGAAAGTCAGCGCATGCTAGCTGAGGCTATGTGCTAGATGGCTAACCATGAGGATCGGCATGTCTGCCAGGGACCCGAGCCGAACCAGTACAGCAGCTTTAAGGACTTCATGGACATAAAGCCTCCTATCTTTTGTGAGGCAGAAGAACCCTTATAAGCGGATGAATGGTTGAGCACGATAGAGCAAAGGTTTGGATTGCTCCGTTTGACGGAAGGCATGAAGGCTTCATATGCAGGACACCAGCTCCAAGACCCTATAGGCATATGGTGGACCCATCATAGGACCACCTTCCCTGCTAACATTGAGATAGTTTGGGACCAGTTCCAGATAGCTTTCAGGGGACACTTTATCCCTCCTGGTCTCATGGCCATTAAGCATACTGAGTTTATGAAACTCACCCAAGGCAACAAGAGTCTCAATGAGTACCTTCAGGCATTCAACAACCTGGCAAGGTATGCTCCTGAGTTCGTCGATACTGACGCCAAGAGAATAGCTAGCTTCAAGAGGGGACTTTCCCCAAAACTGATGAAGTCAATGGGCAACTGCAAGTGTGTCACATTCAATGAGTTTATCAGTGACACTCTAACTCAGGAGAATAATGACAAGATTTATGCTGCTTCCAAGAACCGTAAAAGGAACTTTGAGGCTAGTGCTTCCTAGTCCAAGGCTCCAATGGTATCTAGGACCCCGTACCGTTCACCCAATGCTAATGTCCGGTACCGCCCACCTCAGAAGAAGAACCAAGCTAAAACCGGTTTCCGCAAGGGGTATACAATTTCCTTACCGAAGAATACCTCGGGGTAGGGTAGCGCCAATGTTCCACCAGCAAACAGGCCGTGCTGGAACTGTAACCAGCCTAGTCATTGGGCAAACAGATGTCCCCATCCTCCCAAGAATGCTCAAGGAAATGTCCGTCAGGGGCGTGTTCACTATACTACAGTGGAGGAAATTCCTGCTGGTGAAGTGGTCACCGCTGGTAAGTTTCTTGTTAATGATCACCCTATAGTTGTGCTCTTTGATTCGGGTGCTTTGCACTCCTTTATGAGTTCTACTTTTGCATCTAAGCATAGTATGAATGTTATTACAATTGCCAAGGGTGGGTATTGTATTAGTGCTGCTGGAAATAATATCCTGACTAACCAAGTAGTTAAAGATGTAAAGCTTGAGATTGGAGATCGAGAATTCATTATAGATCTTGTAGTTCTACCAGGGGTAGGAATTGATATAATCCTAGGAATGAAGTGGATGAGCGGGAATGGAGTGTTAATCGATACCTCAACCCATATGGTAATGTTGAGGGATCCTGTGGATAAGAAAGGTTTTCTAGTATAGTTACCTCGTGATATCTCTATCCACAATACAACCAATGTTACCCTAGCCAAAGCCATTAAGGATCTACCAGTTGTCTGTGAGTTTCCAGATGTCTTTCCTGATGACTTGCCTAGATTACCTCCGGACTAGGATGTAGAATTCAAGATAGAACTCATTCCAGGTATGGCTCCTATTTCTCGAAGGCCCTATAGAATGCCGCCCAATGAGTTGGTTGAGCTGAAGAGTCAGTTGAATGAGCTATTGAAGAAAGGTTTGATTCGGCCTAGTTCATCTCCTTGGGGTTGTCCAGCCATCTTTGTGAAGAAGAAGGACGAATCTTTACGCATGTGCGTGGATTATCGCCCCCTTAATGCTGTGACTATCAAGAACAAATACCCTCTTCCTCGCATCAATATTCTATTTGATCAGCTCTCCAAGGCTAAGGTATTCTCCAAGATCGATTTGAGGTCTGGCTACCATCAGATCAAAATTCGTCCTGAAGATATACCTAAGACAGCTTTCTCTACTCGTTATGGCTTGTTCGAATACCTCATCATGTCATTCGGGTTGACAAATGCTCCGGCACACTTTATGTACCTGATGAATTCTGTATTCATGCTAGAATTGGACAAATTTGTCGTCGTGTTCATTGATGATATCCTGGTATATTCTCAGAATGAAGAAGAGCATGCTGAACATCTGAGAATTGTTTTAACTCAGTTACGTGACAACCAGCTTTATGCTAAGTTCAGCAAGTGCGAATTTTGGTTGAACAAGATACCTTTTCTAGGTCATGTATTATCTGGTGATGGAATTTTGGTTGACCCTACTAAGGTGCAAGAAGTCCTTGAGTGGAAGGCACCTACTATGGTCATAGAAGTCCAAAGTTTCCTAGGATTGGCTGGCTATTATCGTCGCTTTATCCCAGATTTCTCAAAAATCGCCAAGCCCATGACTCGACTACTGCAAAAGGATGAGAAGTTTGTGTGGACCCCGAAGTGTGAAGAGGCTTTCCATACTTTGCGGACCCTACTAACCTCTGCTCCTGTATTGGCATAGCCTAACATCGAGAAGCCTTTTGATGTCTACTGCGATGCATGTGGCACTGGTTTGGGGTGTGTTCTTATGCAGGAGGGCCGAGTAATTGCTTATGCTTCGCACCAGCTCCGAAAGCATGAAGTCAACTATCCTACCCATGACTTAGAACTAGCCGCAGTTGTTCATGCCCTGAAGATTTGGAGACATTACTTGCTGGGTAATGTGTGCAACATCTACACTGACCATAAAGCCTCAAGTACATTTTTACTCAACCCGAGTTGAATATGCGTCAACGGCGATGGTTAGAATTAATCAAAGACTACAACCTTCAAGTGCACTACCATCCTGGTAAGGCAAATGTGGTTGCTGATGCCTTAAGCAGAAAGGCCCATTGCAATTCCTTAGTTAGTGAAGACTTTCATCTGGCACACCTCCTTCATCCTGTAGTACTCCACAATATCACTGTGGATTGCTCTCTTAGAAGTCGAATTATCGAACTCCAGAAGACAGATGTGGGTGTATTTCACATCAAGCGGAAGATGAAAGAGAAAGAGACCAAGCACTTTAGGGTTGATGACAAGGGAATTCTCTGGTTTAATGATAGGCTTGTGGTACCCAAAGATAAAGAACTTAGAAATCAAATTATGGATGAAGCCCATTCTTCAAAATTGTCCATCCATCCTGGTAGCAGTAAAATGTATCAAGATCTCAAGCTGTATTATTGGTGGACCAAGATGAAGAAAGAAATCGCAGCTTACGTGGCAAGGTGTGATAACTGTTGCAGAGTCAAGGCTATTCACATAAGGCCTGGACTATTGTAGCCACTCTCTATTCCTGGCTGGAAGTGGGAAGAAATTAGCATGGATTTTATTATTGGACTACCCACTACCAAAAAGGGTTGTGATTCCATCTGGGTTATCGTAGATCATCTAACTAAATCTGCTCACTTTATTCTGGTCAAGTCTACCTATCATCCTCACAATTATGCTGAGATTTATTTTCAACAAGTGGTACGTCTCCATGGTGTACCCAAATCCATTGTTTCTGATCGAGGACCGCAATTCACGGCTCGCTTTTGGGAGTGCTTACATCAGAATCTTGGCACTCATCTAATCCGTAGTTCTGCCTATCATCCGCAAACATTAGGATAGACTGAGCGTGTTAATCAAATTCTTGAAGACATGCTTAGAGCTTGTCTTATCTCTTGCAAAGGCTCTTGGGAAGACTGGTTACCTCTTGCTGAATTCTCTTATAACAATAGTTATCAAGAAAGTATCAAAATGGCTCCTTTTGAAGCTCTTTATGGCCGCAAGTGTAGAACTCCTTTGAACTGGATGGAACCCGGAGAAAGAAGATTCTATGGTATTGATTTTGTAAAAGAAGCCGAAGAGCAAGTCCGAACTATACAGAAGAATATGACTGCCACACAGGCTAGACAAAAGAGCTATGCTGACAAAAGAAGAAAACCTATTGAGTTTGAAGTAGGTGATCATGTTTATCTGAAGGTATCCCCTATGAAAGGAGTCAAGCATTTTGGAATTAAAAGGAAGCTTGAGCCTCGATATGTTGGACCCTACCGCATTATCGAGAAAAGTGGAAGAGTAGCATATAAGCTCGATTTACCACGTGAGATGGGAGCTATATTCCCAGTATTCCATGTGTCCCAGCTGAAGAAGTGTCTTCGTATTCCTAAGGAAAGAATAGCAACAAGGAAAGTCAACTTGAAATCTGATTTTTCTTATGAGGAAAAGCCCGTGCAAGTTCTGGATACACAAGAAAGAGTGACTCGTACACGAGTGGTTAAGTTATACAAGGTAGTTTGGAGTAATCATAGTGAACGGGATGCAACCTGGGAGCGGGAGATTATTTAAAGGAAAACTATCCAGCTTTCTATACTGATTGGTACGCTTTCCAAATCTCGGGACGAGATTTTTCTAAGGGGGGAGGGCTGTAACACCCTAGGTGTTTGGCTTCTACTAATTGCATGTCATTTCATAAACATGTGCATTATCCATGTCATCATGCCATTATCATTGAAACATACGTATGCAACATTTTAAATCGTATGTGTTTCATGCTTGATTGCTTAGAGTGGTAGTGGTGCAACATATGAATGCAACATGAATTTCTCATATCTTGAAGCATGGCAACATGGTAGTAATGTGACAAGTATAGGATAACAACAAGGTCATGCAACATGTGAAACATTGTATTGAAACATATGAATGAATTGCTTGTTTTAATTGCTGTATCACATGTGATCATTAGAAGTGGTATAACAACTTTGTAAAGTGGTTGATCATGGTCTAATACACCTTAACTACACTTAGGGTAATTGTTTGGACATTGTTCATGTGGACCAAAATGACCAAATTGCCCTTTAGGAGAGGTTTGACTTTTAATGACCCTTAAAGTGACACTGTTTGACTGATTCAAAAGACCAACTTGGAAGCTTTGCATGGTTGTGCACTCTTTACAAAAGTTGTAGCAAATTTATTAAGGAACAAAAGTCTCCATATGATCATTTCATGAAAATGTCTAGAACATGCTCAAACATGGCCCACAAGTCTGAAGTACATGCTGATTTCATACTTAGCAAATTTTTCTAAGTCCTAAGTGAAGTACAGTTTCATGAGCTGATGTTGGGAGCATTGTATCTCACTAACCAAGCCAAACTAGCTCGAGCTCCAATTAGCAAACTTGTAGTGCTCATGTAGGTCTCCAACTTTATTAACTACAACTTAACCCAGATCGTCACGGTTGGAGAGATCCATCATAGTTAAGTTCATCTGTCAGTCGGGTCATGTGATCTCTGAATCGCCGTTTTCAGAAATCGGTCAGTGACCGTCATGGCCGACCGGCTTAGAGGCTTGACGCCACGTGTCCACCACTCGTCGCCGGCCTTCTGTCACGTAGGCCATGCGCCGCGGATGCCCTGGCATGGCCAGCCGTGTCATGAAGCACCCCAGCGCCTCCCCACCGAGTCGCTGCTCCATTTGCATTTCCTCCACGCGCAGCATCGAGTCCGTAGCCGTCCACCATTGCTTCGCCTTCACCTAGCTTCCACGCCATTGCAAAAATGCGTTGCTCCGTTCATCTAGAGCTCTGCCGTGCCCTCCTCTAACTCGTCGGCCTGCTAGCCGCGACATCCGAGCCCTAGGTGAAAGCCATTGGCTGTTTTTCCGACGTCGTCGCCTTGGCCGTACCTCGCCGAAGCTAGCGCTCGTCGTGGCCAGCCACCTCTGCTCCCTTCCTAACTCTTCTAGTGCGTGCATGGGGACCCTTAGGAGCCATAGTGTCTACCTCGAAGGCGTAGTCACTGGATTCGCCGCCGTTGAGCTAGGACCCGGCCGAGCGCCGCCGTGCGCCATGGCCGAGTCGTCGTGCGCCATAGCCGGAGCGCTTAGGGGCCACTAGAGCTTCGGCTTGGGAGGGAAATCGAAGCATGGAGACTTGGGAAGCACGCCGGTGCTGTTCAATTCACCGGAGGGTTCGCCGTCGACGAGTTCCACCGTCGCCGAGGCCGCCTCCCCTGCTCCTCTCGCTGACGCGCGGGTCCTCCCTGTCAGCCGCCGAGGCTCAGGCGAGAGCCCAGCCTGAGCCGCTTGCGCCATTGTTTTGGGCCGCGCCTGTGCGCTCGTGGGCCGCCATTCCTTGGGCTGGCCCGACAGTGGCTGAGTTTTGTTTTCGTATTTTGTTTTGCTTTATTATTTCACAGATTTGTGTTGTTATTCAAAAATATGTAGTTCCTAGTATATAGATCCAAATGATGTGGTTCTAATTTTGTTGAGTTCCTAGTATTGTCTAGTATTTGATAAAAATATTATATGAGCACATGTTTTAGAAAATTTGGATGAATTAAATATGACTTTGAAATGTGTTTTTAGATGCCTGCAAACTTGTTTGAATTTTAACTTGAGTTTCTGGGGTCCAAAAATTATGAAATTTTGTGGGTCATCTATTTTTGCTTAGTAGAAGGTATGGTTAAAATTTCAGAGCTAGTGCATGTGTGGTTTTTGAGTTATAGAATTTCTTTTTATTAATGGATGGATCTTGTGTGAATTTTCATAAATTTTCTATAGATCTAGTATGGGTAAAATTTGGTGAGTGAGGTTCTTATGCTAGAACGATGTTAGGAAAAATGTGAAATCTATTGCTTGACACTTTTCATTAGGGTTTCCTAATTATGCTCAAATTAGACATGTCATCTGTTATTTTGGATACAGCAAGTTATGTTTGTCCTATGGCTTTGAAATTTTTATGATGGTCTATGTGCAGCATGAGATAGCTACTGTAATTTTTGTAGATTTTTATGAATAGTTTTACTATATATTGCTTAAAACACCTAATTAACTAAATAAATTGAAAAAGGATATTAAATAATTTATTTAGAAGTTGGCACTATACTTTCTGATGTTTCTTATGTATGAAAAACAAGTTGGTAAACTTGGTTTGATCAAAGTATGCTTTTGCACAATCATTAAATAATTAAGTTAGTAACCCTGTCATTCTGGGCAGATTCTAGGTTTGCTGGAAATTGATTTGGTTAACATCAGAATCGTGCTTTGCTATTTACCATTGATTTGTAGAACATTTCATAAGCTTTCCAGAATGTCCTCATGCAAGTCATTTGGAATTATAGAACTCAGGTTATGATTGAATTAAGGAACTACTTGTGTGCATATGAAACTTTAAATGTTGATTTATGTATGCCGTCACTATTTCTAAGTTTGTGGTAATATTCCTAGGTGTTAGGCCTTTAACTGAAGATGAGCATCTTTATCTTAGGTTATGCAAGTTAGGTAAGTTGATCTTGTCTTTAAGTTAAGTAGATACATGCTTAAAGTGATTTGAATAGAGCTAATTACTCGGTAAACGAGTGTCCAGTGATGCTTTCGTAAGCACTCACTGTGATTCATTCATCATGAGCATCATGTCATTCCTTATGCATCCATGATATTTATATTTTGCATCAGCATGCAATAGGTGTACCGGAAGGAGTAACCCTACTGGAATTCAAGGAACTAAGCGAGCAGCAATAGCCGACGCCGGAGATTCAGGAGGAGCAGCCTTCAGGAGAAGTGCCAGACGAGGTCGCCGTTGAGTGCCCGGATCACCGTCCTTGCAACTTTATGAAAGGCAAGCCCCAGAGCATATTAAGCCTCCTAATTTCTAAAATGCAGTTAAAGTATTATTGTTACATATATATATTGTTGCATTAAGTTTAGGTGTTGGATGCAAACACTTGCTGCATTGGTTATCCAATCCTTGTCCAGATATTGATACCCTGAATCCTATGTAGCTCAGGCTCGTGTAGTGCTTAGCCCTGCTTAAACGCGATAGAAGTCAGGTGATTTCCTGTCACCTGCGAGATATAGGGACATACATATGGCACGGTTGGCTATATTTGCTATCGTGGAAAAGAACCTGCCTTAATTTGAATTGAAGACTGGGCGGAGGCTTGCCGGTTTGCAGTGACTCCGTCTGTGTCGATTAAGGACTGAATCTTGGAGCCTTTCCTGTTCATGTTGAACGCATGCCTCTCTCTTTGTTGGCCAGCCTGAAGACCGACCGCGAAGCCGAGTAGCTCAACTCAGGCTAGGAGTCGATAAGTATAAAGTACGCCTCAGAAGGGAGCCATAGGCGTGAGTCCAAGGGCAGGTGATTTAAAAGTCCTGATCGTCCTGGCAGAAGGGTAATCCCTAAGAGCGCTGGCGCTGATCGAACCGTTGGGATGAAGACTCTACTTTGGTTGCTGCAAGTACTGCCTTCTCCCAGCTGGGGATGAAGACTAGACCGTTGGGCGCAGTCTCTACTAGTTCTCGTACCTGATAATGCTTTTGTGGGATATGACTCAGACTTGGTAATGTATTTGAAAACCATAATGTTTTGTACTAAACTATGTTGCTTCCGCACACTCAAACTTGGGTTGTAATATTCTATTTCAACTCTGATGGATGTAATCCACATGCTACTTGTGAAATGTTGTAACATATGATGTGTTGTGTTGAATCACTATGATCTTGGTTTGTATGTCGAGAGTTGGTTGAAATCCTTCGTGATTTCTGGACTACCGGGATTATGGGAGCTTAAGTACAGGAATTTGATTGCGTCGGTGATTGTTTTTGTACTTACGTTCTTATGATTTGGTCGGTTCTGTTACAAGGAAGCAGCGCATGGCTTTAGGGTCACAAAGCTCGGAGAAGTCTGCTTCGGCCCATGCCTCGTCCTCCTCCGAGGAGTCAACGTGGGTGTGGGTTGAGGTCGTGGCGTTGAGGTTGAGGGCGAAGCGTTGGTGGCGTCCTAAGGGCTTCGCGTGAGCGGAAGCATAGGCGGAAGCATAGGCGACGGCGACATTTCTCAACCCGAAGGGGTATGGGGATGGTGCCATCGCCAAGCTTCACTCCGCTGGAGTCGACCCCTCAGGAGGTGGCGGGGTAGAGCTTGATGATGGGGCGTCGCTGCATGCCACCGGCGTCTTTCCCTTGCCCAGGCTTAAGCTGGACAGGTCCCCAACCAGGGACTTTGTACCAATAGCCGGGCATAGGGTACCGATGGGGCGCAGTGCATCGCCCTAAGCTCGTGCGGTGTTGGGGTGGTCCTGCTCGCATCGTGCCTAGCGAGCGCGACGAGAGCGGCGGCTCGGGCACCGTCTATGCTTGGGCTACTGGTGCATGGTGTCATCGTCGATCGGTGGGGCTCTGGGTGAGAGGAGTACCATATCATACTCATGTCCTAGAGACATGAACTCTAGGCTCCCGAATCAGATCACCGTGCCGATACACAGTGGACGCGTGGGGTCTGCCATCCGGCCGGAACTTGTTGGGATGACAAAGCTGACATGCAGTTGATCCCCTACCTGGCGTGCCAACTGTCGGTGTTTTGGACTGGTGGGCCCTCAACAAACTAGTGAAAATGTACTACGTGCCCCTAATCCCGGATGGTGATGCAAAGAGATACAAGGTTTATACTGGTTCAGGCAATAGGTGCCCTACGTCCAGTCTAAAAGATCGATTTGTATTCCTTGCACCGAAGTGCTCGTAGTAGGGGGTTACAAGCTAGGTGAGAGAGGGAGCTAGTCCTAGGTCTCTACGTGGTGCGGTGTGGGTTGCTTGAGATGTTGATCTCAGGCAGTAGGGAAGCGTGCGTATTACAGAGTGTTGAGCGTGTGTTCGTCTAAGCGTCTATGCGTGAGTTCGTGAACCCATGAGCTCGCATGCTTGTGTGCTCATGTCTCATGAATATCTGCCTGTGTTCCTCTTAGAAACGGCCTCAGTCTCTCCCTTTTATAGTTGAAGGGGGGATAGGTAATGGAGACGGGGATCCCGATCTTCCGTCAGGTGATGGTAACTATCGTTGTGGCGGAGAATGACACACCAATCCGGCTTCAGATCGAAAGATCGAACCCTGCAATCTTAGCACCACAGCTCCTCTGGTTATCAACCGAGTCACGGACCAGGTTGACCTCACCAAGAAGGCTAATCCCTGCCTATGCAACGAAGAACATAAGCAAGAACAAGAAAGATCGCAACCAAATTGCAGATGTATGATTAATCTCACGAGTTGGGGTCTCACAAACCGAAGAACGGCGAAACTGTTTCTTGACAGAATAATCTAAGCAAAACCCAAAACCTAAAGTAGGTGGTGGCTACTGATTATATAGCCTAAGGGACGTCCAAGGATCCCTCTTCACGTCCTAAAGGTGTCCCAACACGTTACAAGGCCCAACAGCCCAAAAGAAGGTGTCGCAGCACCCTGGCAGATTCTGGACGCTAACTTGTTTCGACGATTCCCGTTGACTCCGAAGAGCTTTTGACATGAAACCACTTGGATCGGCTTCCTTATCAAATTATCTTTCCATACATATGTGGATCATCAAAAATGGAGTCCGGATGCGTCCTGGGTGTCCGTTTTATTGCAGACTGGTCCTGACGGCCGAGGCAGACTCGAACTCGGATTGGACTGGGCCTCTGGCTTGGCTTGGACGTCCTTGCTGGCCTCCTAAGGTGGTGGCCAAGGAGGAGGACGTCTAAGGCCATCTCTTAGGTGTTCTCCATCTTCTTAGGGCATGCTCCAACTTGGGCCTGGGTCCCAAGGATGTCTAACAAGCCCATGACGACAGTGTAGCTCCCACCAGAAATAGTGACAGAATATATTGATGATTTGGAGGCCTTGTTGATGTGATATTGAGATGGAACCAGATCTATTTGAAATCTTATCAAACAAGCTTTCCATCAAGTGCTCATTGACCTCGATCGCACTCCGGATGGATGAGTTATGGCCTTCCCAATGAGGCACTGTCGGGCTGCCGACGAACCAAAAGTTTAACTTTGATGAACTTGCATTATGAAACATATTTGAACCTACAATCAAATAGTGACATGTACATGTGGAACCAAGTGAATTATAACCGAAACCACTATGCAAATGTAGGAACGAGCGCACCTTATAATCATTGTTCGTATCCGAAGGTGCCATGTCCTCATCATCCTCCCCTTCTTGACAACAAACCGTCCTCGGTTTGAGCTTAGCTGGTGGACAAGTTGTCGGTAGTAGCCAACATTGCTCCCCTTCTTGAAATTTAACCTGTTGCCTCATTATAAAACTTGGGGATTTCGACATGACAACATTATCGCTATTGGTGCCCTCTAGTTGATCATATTTTTGCACATTGAAAGGAGATTTCAGAGTTGAACAAATATAGACACGATGCACCATGTACTCTCCTTTACAATTATATTTGCCAATAAAGTGATATGTACAAGTAGACAACCATGGCAATTCAACACATTTAAGTTTCTCTTCTAAACTACTAAGAGCATATAAAGTATCAAACTCAATATAACCCAAAGTATTTGAAGAATACAATAATTTCTTTTCATCTTTTTCGATAGCAATGGGAAGCAATTTTTTATGTTCAACATAAGTAATTGGTTCCAAAACATATAAAACTAAAGTATCTTCAACCAATTCATCTTTGTCACAAGGAACATCAAGCAAATTATCATGGGACAAAGATAAATCAAGAGAGGATTCTACTAACAATTGCTCTATGACAGCATGGTTTGTGGAAAAATTTAGTACATTAAGACAATTTTCACCTTCCATGAGTGTAGGACCATGGGCATTACCTGTGTTCTCAGCAGGAGTAGTAGGTGCATGGTGAAGTGATGGTTCTAAATTTGCATATGAGGTTGTGAGCTCCTCATTTTCTTCTATGTCATCCTCTCGCTTATGTACATTATTCTGCAGAAGGTTAGTTATAGCAAGAGGAATAACAACAGACTCTTCCTCTAAATGGTGCACCTCAGCATACGAAGTCAAAACAGGAGGTGGATTAACAAAGGTTTCTCTCATAAGAAGTTTCATATCATTCCAAGTTTGAGGTTTATCAGAAGGATCTAAAGACTCCCACCAAGATAAAGCAGAATATCGCAAAACACTAGCTGCATTTTTTACCTTTCTCCTTGGACACATAAAGCGAGTAGCAAATATGTTATCGATGGCAATTTCCCACTCCATGTACTCATCAGCACCTATACCATCATAAGTCGGTGGATACGAACAACCTGTCATTGTAAACACAAAAACAAGGAACAAACAGTGAAAGTTATCCCTACCAAATGACTATGTGGTTGCAGTGGTGTCACTTTTCACAGCAAGTGAAAGCGTCTTACCAAGCTCTTACAAAGTTCTTACCAACGCAAGCAGTGGCGGTACAACCGGCGGCTGGTTCATGATACCTGTGAGGCAGTGGTACCGAGATTGCAAGGGTCTTTTTCTGTACCGATCTGAAGTATATGTGGAGCTTGGGAGGCACGCAAAAGAACAAATATATATATGTGGCACACAAGTCAGTGACAGACAGCAATATTGAATAAATGTCCAAAGCACTTGTCCTAGTTGCTGGCCTATACGTGTTTCTATCACTAGTTGTGATAAACAAGAGAGGAAACAAGGATGAAAGGAAACAAGTATTAAAGGTAGCAACGAATATGAACAAGGCAAAAGATACCACAAACAATAGAGCAATTGAGTATTCCTTATATGCTCCTTTTCGATATCTTCTATTCTCTTTTACTATTTTTTTTTTCTTTTATTTTTTTTTTGTCCAATCTTTTTTTTCTTGCTTTTGCTCTTTTGATATTTTTTTCTCAGCAAGGAGCACACAAGAATAAACCACAAAAAATTTGAGCTCAATTGAATAAAAGATGTGGCCTATAGAAAATTAGGACTGTGCTCTAAAAAGCATACCAAAACTTGTGGGCCCAGAAACTCAATTTTTCTAATCGAATTTCGTAAATCTAATTTTTGCGAACCCAGCTATGCTGGGATGAAATAGATCTAAAATTTTCTGGCGTTCTCCGTAGATATAAAATTTTTCCCGTTTCGAGTTCGGATGCAAAAGTTATGACTGTTTTAAGGAAACTGCTCGAATCAGGGATTTAGTGGACACAAGATGCAAACCGATGGTGATACGGAATAGCGGCGGGTGAAGAGATCAACACAAACTAGAAAAGAACACAATCTAAACCAGCAACAAGACTTTGACCTAGGACACAAACTCAACAAAGCGGACTCTGAAACTGAAATATGCAAAGGCTATGGCGCGGAAGGTTCTAGGATAGGAAATGAAAGTATGGCACTAGACTATAGGACGAATGCGAAACTCTCAAACTAGGGAATAAAAGTAAACCTGATGGTATACCTTAGCTCTGATTACCACTTCATGGAGACAGGGATCCCGATCTTCCGTCAGGTGATGGTAACTATCGTTGTGGCGGAGAATGACACACCAATCCGGCTTCAGATCGAAAGATCAAACCCTGCAATCTTAGCACCACAGCTCCTCTGGTTATCAACCAAGTCACGAACCAGGTTGACCTCACCAAGAAGGCTAATCCCTGCCTACGCAACGAAGAACATAAGCAAGAACAAGAAAGATCGCAACCAAATTGCAGATGTATGATTAATCTCACGAGTTGGGGTCTCATAAACCGAAGAACGGCGAAACTGTTTCTTGACAGAATAATCTAAGCAAAACCCAAAATCTAAAGTAGGTGGTGGCTACTGATTATATAGCCTAAGGGACGTCCAAGGATCCCTCTTCACGTCCTAAAGGTGTCCCAACATGTTACAAGGCCCAACAGCCCAAAAGAAGGTGTCGCAGCACCCTGGCAGATTCTGGACGCTAACTTGTTTCGACGATTCCTGTTGACTCCGAAGAGCTTTTGACATGAAACCACTTGGATTGGCTTCCTTATCAAATTATCTTTCCATCCATATGTGGATCATCAAAAACGGAGTCCGGATGCGTCCTGGGTGTCCGTTTTATTGCAGACTGGTCCTGACGGCCGAGGCAGACTCGAACTCGGATTGGACTGGGCCTCTGGCTTGGCTTGGACGTCCTTGCTAGCCTCCTAAGGTGGTGGCCAAGGAGGAGGACGTCTAAGGCCATCTCTTAGGTGTTCTCCATCTTCTTGGGGCATGCTCCAACTTGGGCCTGGGTCCCAAGGATGTCTAACAAGCCCATGACGACAGTGTAGCTCCCACCAGAAATAGTGACAGAATATATTGATGATTTGGAGGCCTTGTTGACGTGATATTGAGATGGAACCAGATCTATTTGAAATCTTATCAAACAAGCTTTCCATCAAGTGCTCATTGACCTCGATCGCACTCCGAATGGATGAGTTATGGCCTTCCCAATGAGGCACTGTCGGGCTGCCGATGAACCAAAAGTTTAACTTTGATGAACTTGCATTATGAAACATATTTGAACCTACAATCAAATAGTGACATGTACATGTGGAACCAAGTGAATTATAACCGAAACCACTATGCAAATGTAGGAACGAGCGCACCTTATAATCATTGTTTGTATCCGAAGGTGTCATGTCCTCATCACTTAATGGAGACGGGGATCCCGATCTTCCGTCAGGGGATGGTAACTATCGTTGTGGCGGAGAATGACACACCGATCCGGCTTCAGATCGAAAGATCGAACCCTGCAATCTTAGCACCACAGCTCCTCTGGTTATCAACCGAGTCACGGACCAGGTTGACCTCACCAAGAAGGCTAATCCCTGCCTACGCAACGAAGAACATAAGCAAGAACAAGAAAGATCGCAACCAAATTGCAGATGTATGATTAATCTCACGAGTTGGGGTCTCACAAACCGAAGAACGGTGAAACTGTTTCTTGACAGAATAATCTAAGCAAAACCCAAAACCTAAAGTAGGTGGTGGCTACTGATTATATAGCCTAAGGGACGTCCAAGGATCCCTCTTCACGTCCTAAAGGTGTCCCAACACATTACAAGGCCCAACAGCCCAAAAGAAGGTGTCGCAGCACCCTAGCAGATTCTGGATGCTAACTTGTTTCGATGATTCCTGTTGACTCCGAAGAGCTTTTGACATGAAACCACTTGGATTGGCTTCCTTATCAAATTATCTTTCCATCCATATGTGGATCATCAAAAACGGAGTCCAGATGCGTCCTGGGTGTCCGTTTTATTGCAGACTGGTCCTGACGGCCGAGGCAGACTCGAACTCGGATTGAACTGGGCCTCTGGCTTGGCTTGGACGTCCTTGCTGGCCTCCTAAGGTGGTGGCCAAGGAGGAGGACGTCTAAGGCCATCTCTTGGGTGTTCTCCATCTTCTTGGGGCATGCTCCGACTTGGGCCTGGGTCCCAAGGATGTCTAACAAGCCCATGACGACAGTGTAGCTCCCGCCAGAAATAGTGATAGAATATATTGATGATTTGGAGGCCTTGTTGATGTGATATTGAGATGGAACCAGATCTATTTGAAATCTTATCAAACAAGCTTTCCATCAAGTGCTCATTGACCTCGATCGCACTCCGGATGGATGAGTTATGGCCTTCCCAATGAGGCACTGTCGAGCTGCCGATGAACCAAAAGTTTAACTTTGATGAACTTGCATTATGAAACATATTTGAACCTACAATCAAATAGTGACATGTACATGTAGAACCAAGTGAATTATAACCAAAACCACTATGCAAATGTAGGAACAAGCGCACCT